>NC_080634.1:61674427-61989927 GCF_027579445.1 Ammospiza nelsoni
CCGCCACTTCCTTCCGCCACTTCCTTCCACCACTTCCTTCCTTCCGCCACTTCCTTCCGCCACTTCCTTCCGCCACTTCCTTCCTTCCGCCACTTCCTTCCTTCCGCCACTTCCTTCCTTCCTTCCGCCACTTCCTTCCGCCACTTCCTTCCGCCACTTCCTTCCGCCACTTCCTTCCTTCCGCCACTTCCTTCTGCCACTTCCTTCCGCCACTTCCTTCTGCCACTTCCTTCCGCCACTTTTTTCCGCCATTTCCGCCACTTTCTTCCTTCCACTTCCTTCCTTCCGCCACTTCCTTCCTTCCGCCACTTCCTTCCGCCACTTCCTTCCGCCACTTCCGCCACTTCCTTCCGCCACTTTCGCCACTTCCTTCTGCCACTTCCTTCCGCCACTTCCTTCTGCCACTTCCTTCCGCCACTTTTTTCCGCCATTTCCGCCACTTTCTTCCTTCCACTTCCTTCCTTCCTTCCTTCCTTCCTTCCTTCCTGGACCTGGAAGAATGAAAATAAACCTGTCAGACCTGATGCTGCTTGTATGAGATGTTTTTGAATTGAGAGAACATGGTTATAGGGAAATTAAAAATTTGAATTTAAATTATATGGTTTGTTTCTTAGTCTTTTACTCATTTAATACCTAAGCTAAATTATAACAGGAAAGAGATGTAAAGGGTTTTAAAACAAACACAGAAAGGAAACAAGAAAGAAAGTAAGAAAAGTGAAATGAAGAAAAACTCATTTTTAGAACAGAATCCTAATGGTTTCCTGAAATATCTCATCAAGAGTAAACAGTAGAAGGGAAAGGCTCAGTGTCAGAAGTAAGGTTTAATTACTAGACAATTAGAATCCACTGAAATAATTCAGTTTCTACAAACAGGAAAAAGTTCTCAGTATGCTTGTAAACAATATTTTTATGAACATTGCAAATGGTTATTCAAATGGGTTTTCAGATGTCTGTGAGACATTAAAGTGGTACAGGACCTTGTTTTTCTGATTATGTTGTACACAGTTTCTTTAATAGAATTGATGATCAAAATAAAAGAGCATCTAAAACTCATATATATATAACCTCTACTTTTTGTACTTTTGGGATCTGTCGTAACATGTTAAAAACTGTCACAGTATTTTAAATATAATGGAGGTGTGTCTTCCTCCTCTAAAACTTATAACATGGATCAGTCTTCTCTACCTTTCAGCTAAAACCTTAAACAGAACTAAAAGTCTTGCAACAAAAGAATGAACAAAATCATGGGGCTGAAGACTGAAGACACAGAATCATAAATTTATAGAATCGGTTGTGTTGGGAAAGATCTCCAAGATCATCAAGCCCAACCAACACCACCACCACTAAACATATTCTGTCACAGCTCAATGTCACATAGCCAGAATACAGAGAGCTTTTTTCAGCAAATAATAATTTAGCAGAAATGGGCATAAATTAATATTGCATGTATGCAAAATAGATTGATATGTTCAATTAAACAGAAAGGTTCTCAGGTCCAAGATTTTTCTATAGATTTTTAAGTAATACTAAGATTACCATTTAGCAGACAGAAAACCACTAAGATTTGGTCATGGTCTCTGATGTCAAGGATGTAAATCCTCACTATAATTTTATAGCTTGTTTCTGCTATTTTAAAAGCTTTTTTGGACCTAATAATCTTTGTAAGATCAGAAATTATTAGAAGTTAAGCAGTACTGATCAAGAACTTCTAGAGTCTTTATAAAAAAATTAAATTATTTGAACGTATTTGTAATATGTATGATTTCCTAAGGTTTGTTGTCTCTTGCTATACCCATTCCTCCTTAATAAAGAGAAAAAGACAACTTCCATGCTTTTACAACCTATTCAAATTTGAATTACTAGTAATATCCTTGGTCAAATGCTATCCTACAATTGCTCAGAACATCAGAAGGAAATTATGCTATATATTGTTTATAGAAATCAAATCCAACAAGAAATCGCATGAATTTTGGAAACACACTCTGAAAAATAGTTTATCACTATTGAAGAGACCATTTTTGTCAACTTTGAAACTAATAAGGAATTAAAAAAGAAAGATTTTCCAAACAAAAATTTGAGTTTTTACACCAAAGCTTAAAGATTTCAGCATTTGTGTTTAATTTTTTCTTTTATAAAATGTTAGAATATCTCATTCTTCTTTCCTATTCCAAGTTAAATACACATGTAACTTTAAGGACGTTTGCTAGAAAAGATAAATTTTGAACATGAAATTCAGCTAGCAAGACTTCAGGCCTGTGAAACAGTAAGGAACTCAAAACCCTCAAGTTCCAGAGTTTTATGAGGAAATATCAAGAAATGTTAATAACTACTGGCAGAGTAATTTATTCTTTACCATATCAAAATCTTTTAAGCAGTGGCTCTTCCTAAGTAGGTATTTGTACAATGTTTGCACAATAGATCCTTTTCATTATTGGTGTTTGAATAAATTTTTGTAATACAATAAACAAACAAATAATAACAAATGAAGAGATGTGCAGACAGCAAAACAAATATAAAATCCTGTGAAGTTATTTTTTAATCTTGTGATAATCTAAAATTGCTTTTTAAACAATGCCATAATATTCAGGAAATGTGCAAAAAATCACTTAAAAGCTGATGGGATTCTCAGAGTTAATTGTATGCAAGTATTCTATTTACTCTGGGAGAATCTATCAAAAACTATGCAAGCATATTTAAACTTGCAAGGTGAAAAATGACAGTATTCTGTGCAAATGAGCTTGCAGTCCTTAAATTTGGTTTTAACGGTTGGATGTAATTGAACTCTATTTTCTATATTTTAGTTGCACTGCTGATGATCCTCAATGGCCACTTCTGGCATAGATTAGGTTTCCTGTAAAAGATGAGCATCTGAAATTAAGTCAGCAAAATCAAATGCTGTAATTTAGTTTTATCTCATTATTAAAGATATAACAAGGATTATATTGCATGCTATTATTGCTTTATGTCATGTTATAGAACATTATGTTCCATCAGTGCAAGGGTAATCTCCATCAAGAAAGCACATAGTAATGGTAATGTACAGCTGGGCAAATGACTAGCTTTGGGAATTTCTTGAAGGCCAAACCTGTATAAAGAAATTTTTTGACAGCTGGAAAAGTAAAACAGAAATGTTCAAATATATATAAAAGCAAAAAATTATCCTAATTTTCCTTTTTTTTTTTTTTTAAGGGGAACAGAAGAGAGTTTTCACTGACTCAAACCTTGGATTTGCTTTTATGCTAGAAGAATTATTTTATGGATGCCTGGAATGCAAAACTGATGATTTGATCTGATTCCTCAGTTAGGTCTTTCTCTTAGACTTTTTGAAATGTGCTCTTACCAACACCTTGCCATGCCAGGATAATATTAAATAACTGAAGGAAGCCACTGATACTGGGCAAAAAAGAACTACAGAAGCGAAAGCAAATTGGAAATTTAAGGTAAAATGAATAAAAATAAAGATGAATTGGAGGGCTGTGCATAACTGAGACACTCAATTCTGCAAAACAAGTGCAGTCAAAGGATGATCTCTGAAAAGGAAATATTTGACATGTAATATATAGCATGTTATAAATTGTGTTTGTATATGGGGATAGCAAGCTAGATATTACTTTGATAAGAATTGTCCCTGTTAGAAATCAAACAGTGCATCTTTCAGCTGAAAAAATACAAACACTTCATTGTCACTAATCCTGTGAATAACTTCGCAGCTTGACATTCAAGATTTAGATTTGTAGCGATTAAACTCTCATTTGATGAGGACAACTTAACCTCAGCAGTTTATAGAGTTGGGATTGTTTTTCTCATTGGATAGATTCAAAATTAATATAAAGAAACCAAATTGCATACATTAATAAGCTATCAGTCCTCAGATCTCTCAGAAGTGTGACTAGTAATTAGGAATAGGAAATGCTGTTGACACCAGCCCCCATGACAGAGAGTCAGCATTTAATATAACTGAGCTTATATGGGATCTGTTGCTCTAACCTTTCTCATGTTTATGCTTAAACAAAAGTTTGAAGAATTATTGGACAAGACTTGACACAGAAAAGGCAGGGGTTAAAGAAATGCCCAGGCATATGTCTAAAGGAATTATTAGGACATGCATAATTTACCCTCTTACCTAGTACACTGGGTTTAATTTACTAATTAAAATTAGATAATCTATGATCCTTATAATACCTAAGTCTTGTCTGTGTTGCTGGCAGCTCTAGGAGGCATACTTGAGTGACAGTCAAAAGCCAGATGGGGTGCCACAGACTTTGGCAGTTGAGCCAAGCCTAAGCAAGAATAAATCTACAACTGGCTACAGCCTGGAAAAGTACTTCATCCCTACTGCTCTTCCTGTTTATTACTGCTATTAGTAGATTACTGAAGATAAACTCTAAGAAATGTGCTAGCACTTGGAGAATTATCAAGAACTCTGTTACTCTAAAAAATATTCATCAAGTCAGATTTTTCTACTGATATAACTGAAACAGAGATTACACTAAAAGTAAAATTATGTAAGAATTTTATAAAATTATATCATAAAAGATGTGTAAGAGAAGCATCAGGAAGTAATTTTGAACGAATAATTTCAAAAGATAATGTAAAATGATCCTAGATCACAAAGGTCCCTAGTAGGGCATAATACCAACAAACTTGGAGGCTATAGAAAGATTAAAATTCAGATATATTTTTGCTGCAGAAAGGAGAGCAAGTGAAGAAAAGGTAAAGCAAACCACATGATTAGAGCTGTTCAGGAATCATCCCACCAATCATCCCCTGATCAAAACAGTCTGAAGCAGAAAAATAAATCTCTATGATACAAGATTGTGTCTGACCTGTTCTGGCATCGATTATGGGCATCCTGAAGGAGGAGTTGACAGAATAAAACTCCTGTAACAATTCTTCTCATTTATTTTTTTGTTTTAATCCTTGACAAAGAGGATAAAGAATAAAATTACTAGATTTGTAATAGGAATTTATGTTAGTCTTTTATTAAAAAAAAAAAAAGTTTGCTTAATGAAAATCGAAATGAATTTTGATGCTAATAATAAAATTATATGACTCATTATATGAAAATGTATGCATATGCTTAAAAAATCTATAGTAATTACAAAAACATTTCAGCAATAAATGTATTTTGCTATTTTAAATATTAAAATAATTTGTAAAAGACCCACAAAACTAGTAGTAATTGAAATTTTTTCCTGTCTATTTAGAAACCTTTCATGAACAGAGGCAGACAAATTATGTAGCTTTCTTGGGGTAAATAATTTGCAATGTTTTGTGTACTCTAGAAGCAAGATAATAATTAATATGCCTAAAAATCACAAAATTAAGACCATGAGGTCCTCTTGCTTGAACTAAAGGCCTAGACTCATTGATTTACAAGATTTGTAGTCTGGTTAAATTTGCAGCCCAGATGGTTGGTGAGCATGGGAACCCATCCCCTAGGGATGAGGGTCTCTAAAGAAAATTTAGTCTCCATGGAGAATTTAAATGTCACTATGTACAGATAGGCATGTACCTACACATTTCTTGATGCCTTTCTGTATGGAGGAACAGGCAGATTTTTCACTAAGTGCAAAGTATGTTTCAATGCCCATTTCAACAATATTAGTATTGAATCGTATGTCAGGTCCTTTGGTGTAATGTACAATCTAATGCTTCATTCCTTCTTTTTTCCTCCTTCTTCTACCTTGAACTATGAGACAGGACTTAAAACAGAGATAATCAATGTGCAGGACTTAATTCTTCTTCCTCAGCCCGTTTCTCCAGGCTGTTGTGGTCCCTCAGGATGGCAGCATGACTCTATGGTGTATCAGCCGCCCTTCACTCCCACTGTGTCATCAGCAAACCTGCTGGAGGGTACAACTTACACCTTCATCCAGATCTTGGGACAATGTGTTTCATAAAAATTTTAAACATTTGAACAAAGTTCTTTTTTGTTATTTTTTTTAATTCCTGAAAAATAATTTCTTTTTAGATATTTGGGGTAAGATGTACAAAAGATGTTAAAAAAATAAAAAGAAAAAAAAGAAATTTAAGTCGGAGAGAGTTTTGTTTGTTTATTTCACAATTTTACAAGCTCATTATTATGCCAAATGAAACACACCCTATTGTTCTTGCAGCGTTGGAATCAGAGTAAAGTAATTCATGGGGCTCCATGACGACATGATGTATTTATTACAGATTCATATTCAACTTCAGGATAGTGGATAACCTGCCTCCCAAAAACAAAGATCCTAGAGTAATTTTCCTCATAACTCAACTTATTTCTGTATATGCCTAGAGATCATATAATTGAAAACATCTGTAAAAAAGAAAAAAAAATAAAATCTGATGATTTAAGATGCTTTTTTGCTGTATTTTAGGGTTTTTATCGTTATTATGGGAAATGAAGAGCTGGGAAGCACAGATGACAGTCAGAAAAAAGAAATAATGAGAAGACCTATCTAAAACTAATTTAAAGGGGGAGGAAAAAAGGTCCCTACATTTACAGAAAAGTAGGTTTTAAAAGGGATGAAATATGTGAGAAAAAACAGAGTTATGGAAAGAGATGGCATATTATCAGAAAGAGAGGTAAATAGGTATGTGATGGTAAGTTTCTGATCCCAAGAGAAGATGGAAAAGGGAACTTCAAAGACCTTTGCTCCCTGTGAGGGCAACTGATGGAATTTGGGAAGTTGCTGTCCAAGATCAAAACTAGATCTTTGATTTGATTTGATGTGCCTTTTCTAAAAGGCCAAAATAACTGTAACATTCTGGATTTGCTTCTTTGTGAGAAAACCTGGTTATATGAACACTTTTTATTATCTTAGCAAGGCAGGCTGATTGAAAAATAACACTGGTATCTTCATTATGGTCGTTCATTCTGTGCAAAGGTGAACTGAAGCCAATTTATCTAAAAATTCAAACTTCTAACCTTTTTCAAACTGAATATTAAACAGTAGGACAAATTTAACACTCATCTACTCTTCATATAAAGCTCTAATAATTGTGCCATCTTCAATGAGATATGCAGATTGCAAATCAGATATGATTCTGGTTTAATGGAGAAAGTCCTGAAATTCTTCAGGCAAAGTTCCAATCCATTATGTGAGAATTCTCTTTGCAAGCTGCTGCTGAAGTAACTGTTTATAGCAAGAATGGAATGAGAAGTGCAATCTTTGTGGTCTGTAAGAGTTAAAGTATTATATAAAAGTTTTTTTGTTGTGTGTGTTTTGTTTTACTAAAAAATCCCTTAGAATCTCCTAACAAGGACAGAATCTCTTTTTTGACTTTCTAGATATTATAGGAATGCATAAGAATAATCACTCCCCCCGAAAGTCTGCAGTCACAATAGACTTGCCTACAAAGCAAAAGAAAAGAAAAGAAAACAAAACAAAGAAAAACAAACCAACCAATCAACCAACCGACGAAACACAAACAAGCAAATAACTGTCATAAAAGCAAGGGGTTTTGTGTCTGATTTATTTTATTCTTTGTTGAAATATTTCTACAAACTATTTCCTGACATTACTTTCAGAATGAATACTTCATAGATGTAAAGAAAGCATCAGCTCTTAGATAATCCTAAAAGAATTTTTTCAAACCGCTGGAAATTTTACCATATCATCATTGTGTCTTTCTGCTTTGAACTCCTTTCTTATCTTTGTGACATTCAGAAAATTCATGGATTATTTGCTATCGCATATTATCATTTTACTCCTTTCTATTGAGGTTTACAGCTATTACAAAAATCTCTAATAATTTAATTAAGATGACAAAGGTTAATCTAATTAGCATAAAAGCTTAAAATTTGTGTATCAAAAGGGTATTACAAATACCACATTTTAGTATGAGCATTTACATTTAAATAAGATAGAAAAATTGAAATGTCCTGTGTTTCTCTCGGGTCGGAATATAGGCAGAACTGAGATCCCAGGACCTCAGATCGAAGTTTAGTCTTCCTGTCAGATGAAGGCATTAAAAAACTCTGAGGCCTTCCTTTGGTAAGTGTAAAGGTTGTTCAAGACCCCAGCGAGGAGTATTATTGCATTTTCCTCCTCCTGAGGAGCCTATTTCACTCTCACACTCAATTGCAATCTATATTTAGTTAGAGAGTTTCTTAGACATTGATTACATCTCCAGTATAGCCTAAATCACTTCTCTTACTCTAGGCATGATGAACGCAAATATGATTGCACTGAAACTCATTAAAAGTAGAGAAGTAAAAATGGCCACCTTTTTTTTTTTTTTTTGCATGATAAGTTCATGATCAAAGCATTCATCTCTCAGTCTCTCAGTCTGAAAAGTGCAAGCCTGTAGAACATGATATCCACTGTGTCTCAGGACATAGAATGAAATATTTTCCTGCTGAAGATATGTCTTTTTTTTTCTGACAGGAATCCACTATCCACAAAGCAAGAAGAGAAAAGGTACCAGGTTAGGGCCATGAGACTAATGAGAAAATAACATTCTTCTGTTCTGATTCCTCTTCTAGAATCTTACTGATTCCTAAACAGTGCTGGTCCAACAGTGGGCTATGTGATATGTTGTTTGTGGAAAAAGTACCCAGCAGATTTGAAGAGTAGCAGAAACCATCCAACTTGTATAAATGCTTGTTCTATGAGCTAAAAATTCAACTTGTTCTTTTTTATATCTTTGAGCTGCTTTCATGACACATACTTTTACATTATTTAATATTATTTCTCTCTCATTATTTGCAGACTTTCTGTGCTCTAAATCCTTTAAAAGTTTTGGCTATTATTCTTTTTCAATGACAGTATCATATGTGTGAACAAACACACAGATTCCTACTCATAAAAAGCCACATGTATTAAGAACTCAAGACGAGTGCATGCGGATATCCGCCTACTTGAAATCATATGTACAATGTTGGAGTAGCCACAGTTGACCAGCATCCAGTCCCACAGTGGGGAGTCTTCCTGTCACAGCCCACTAGACAGAAGGTAGCTCTGGCTGCATGTGCCCAGACACAATCAGTAGAGAGGCTAAGCACATATTCCTGTGACTTTTTGGTGACTTTAAATCTGACACAATGGCCTGAACATTCTTCAGTCAAAGAATCAAGAGTCACTCTGTCCTTCACGGATTAGGCTTCTTCATTCCTCTGGCAATCGTTGATTCTCACAATGTGCAACGTGCTTTTAGTTAATTTGATTACCTTTTAGTCAGATAACCTTGTACACACATGTATTCAGATCTGATCTTTCACCTCTGAAAGGATTCATCAGAAGCATAAGAACGTAAACAATAATGACCTGCAGAAGGAATAAATATGCAATCAAATTCTTCTATTTGGTTCTTTTCAACTTAATTTACATTATGTGGCACAGCAAGATTACCATAAACAAGATTTCTAGAATAACTTATCAAAATATATTAAAACATATTGGTTTAATTATTTTAATATTTAGCATTATTTTATACAAATAAATCCACAAAATCTTTCTTAACAATCAATTGAAAGGTGATTGCTCTGGTGTAATTTTTTTTTAATATAACCAAAAAATTAAAGAATGAGTTGGAGGTGAAATACAATGCTCCTATTAAAATAGGTTCTCCATTTTTCCATCTTTCCATTTCTCTCACACAGGTAAATGTACAGAGATATTTGTGCAGTTTTTGCACAAAGTTTGTAAGATAGAAATATACCCAACTTCAAAGAAGTTCTAGGAAAAAAACAAAACTAAAGCAGCTAGAACAAAAATCAAATATGATGTTATAGTAAACTGTGAAATAAATGGTACTATTTGTCTGCAGCTCTCATTTTGCTTTTTCCCTGCAAGTGGTGACTTCCCTCTCTTAAATTTATGGAAGCTCTGATTACATATGATGCTGTGGCACAACAAAACATGTTTAGTTGCAGAAGTTTATTAGAGCATGTTCAATGACTTACTGTGATTATATCTAAAGGTACAGAACATGCCCAAAGGATTACTGAAAATATCTGAAGGCATAAATCATCTTGCAGGTTTTGAAGGTCATCTTGTATGATCCATGATCCCTAAAGACATTTATTTTTTAAGCAATTTTTACTGCTTAGTTGTAAGCAGTAAAAGCTCAGTCTTTTTCTCTGGCTTTTTTTTCCCCTTTAAATATGCTTGCCTTCATAGAAAACCAGATAATGGTTAAAACAGAGTGGACACACTGCTAACACTGGTTTAAAGATCAAGCTTCCTTAATTTCACTGAAGGGAACACCTAATTTTACATCTGAAAATCTGAATCAATTAGATGAATGTTTATATATTTAGCTGTCTGCAAGTGATGTGACATTTTTCCTTTTGTTTGAACTGAACTGCAAAGATTGCAAAACATGACCATGTTTATAGGTAGCTTCTGAAAGACTTTCTCTTCTGATGTGTGGACTAGAATAAAAAGGTATTAAATCTTTCTTAATGGGGACAAAATCTTAGTAGGCACCAATCTGTGCAGTTTATTAGAATAAAATCAGTGGTATTTAATAAAAATCTAATGGCTTTCTATGAACCATTAGGAATTTCTGAGATTTACCAAAGGTTCACACTGGGATAAAATTCCACTAAGAAATTATTTTATATTAACTGAAATGTTATTTAAGTATTCAATGGCACAAATATACAAGCTAGGGGCATATTGTGGGCTTGGTCCCAAGTGATACTAATTAGATTGGGAGACTGAAGATCATAAATCTTTTTGCTGACTTATTTCAAAGTCCAGGTAGTAGAGATTGCTGCTATAGCTCAATACGATTGTGTCTTTACTGAAAAATGCAACCGTCAAGGAAAACTAATTATAAATTACCATTCTATTGTACCGATTGTACAATAGTAACAGAATATGTATTCATGTGTAGTACAATTATGGTACCAGGCATCATTGAGAAAAACTTTTCATGAGACTGACAGGCCAGCTGTTTTAAACTTTCAAGAACTTTACTAAATTCATTAATTCACAGCACACTTCATGCCAACAATTAATTCTTACATGTCATTAATAGCTGTTAATATGATGATATTATTAGTCTTTAATATCCCAAGTTACCTGTAAGTACAAAATGCTGCATAGTTGCTGCTGATGGTCCTGGGTGGTCCTGGCTCATCGATATCAACTTGGTCAGATTTCAGAACTTATTGGTAAGAGAAACCAAAACTTAAGTGGTCTTGTCTCTTTTCTTTTCTTTTCTTTTCTTTTCTTTTCTTTTCTTTTCTTTTCTTTTCTTTTCTTTTCTTTTCTTTTCTTTTCTTTTCTTTTCTTTTCTTTTCTTTTCTTTTCTTTTCTTTTCTTTTCTTTTCTTTCTTTTCTTTTCTTTTCTTTTCTTTTCTTTTCTTTTCTTTTCTTTTCTTTTCTTTTCTTTTCTTTTCTTTTCTTTTCTTTTCTTTTCTTTTCTTTTCTTTTCTTTTCTTTTCTTTTCTTTTCTTTTCTTTTCTTTTCTTTTCTTTTCTTTTCTTTTCTTTTCTTTTCTTTTCTTTTCTTTTCTTTTCTTTTCTTTTCTTTCTTTTCTTCCTCATGTCTGTTGGTTTTTTGCTATTCTGTCTCCCAGTGCTGAAACCAAACAAAAAAACCAAAAAAACCCCTCACAAATCCCCTCTCTCCTCCCCCCCCCCAAAAAAAAAACAAAACAAAGGGCACACCTGCTCCTGATGCAGCTCACTCTGTGGTTTTGTCAGTCAATATCCTAATCTATTTGGGAGGATGTTCTGCCCGTTCTCATCCCATTGGTCTCATCTTGACTTTTTGGGATTCTATAACACTTGTAAAGGCTTCTTAGCCCCTTTGATTTGTCCCCACACATCCTTCTTTGCTGCTTTAGCAGTCAAATTGCTCTCATGCTTCTGCAGAAAGCTTATATTTTATATCTGATTTTGCCATCACAGGTATTACAAAACATGCATTCCCTGTTGTTAGTTATACTCCTCTAGTACCCAAACATTGGTCCAAGATAAATTACTTTTACCCAAATTAACACATTTCAAACATGTAAGTGCCATAGTATTTGGTCAGGTTACACAATGTTTTTTAATCTGTCCAGTTTCCCTCTCAAGTTGCAGCAGGGGTGTAACAATATCAATGCTTTAATCTACATCAAGTGCCGCCACTGAAATGAGTATTTTAATTATTTCTGGATTTTCTTCTGATTTGGTTTGTACAATGAAGCAATCAAACAGGCATGAACAGGATTACTTTAAGACAAAACTAAACATGAAAATATATACCACATGCACACCTACTGGTAATTGTGGTTAGAAATGGCCATTCAGTCCCTCAGACCTGGCTAGCATGATAATATGATAGAGATTGGAGGTGATGTTTGATCCATAAACCTGCTCAAAGCAGGAACAACTGAGATGAGGTTGCTCAGTGCCTTGCTGTGCAAATATCTCCAAAGAGGGAGGTTCCAACCTGTTCTACTGCAGGACTACTCTTGTTCTGCTGGAAAAAAACATCTTTAATAAATAATCAAAATTAACCTTGTTGAATCTTGCACCTGCTGCCTCCTGACCCATGAGTTTTAATCTCTCTGAAGAATTTGACTGCATTTTCTATACTGTCCTGTTAAATTTTTAAAAACATGCCTAATTCTGAGTCAAAGTAATTTGAGAGGTTTTTTGGAATACAATACAACTGCTCAGAATTCTGTAGTTTACTATTCTTCAAGCTCTTTTTTATCTTTTTGCAATTCCTTTTTCAAATCAGTAAAATTCTATTTGAAGAAAAAATATTTATATATTGATTATTGTTGCACAACCCCAGTTCATTGAATGTTTTCCATTCAGGTTTTGGTGTACTGAAAATAGATCAGAGTTATGGGAATGACTACAAAAAAATGGAGAAATCATTGACAGCCTGTTATGTTCAGCCTTCCTCCCTGTGCCTCTAATTTTAAAAACAAGGTTAATTTAATAAGTACAATATGATTAACACTACATATTGAAATTCATGAATAATAGATAATTGGAAACATTTGTCATTCATTTTGATAAACAAAGAAATCTTATGCACAAACTACTGTCTTCTAAAGCAAGGGTAATACAGCCAAAGGCCAGCTTTTTGTGACCACTCCTAGACAAACAGGTAAAGAATTAGTATTGAAGCAAAATCATCCTTGCATCCTTATGTGGGGTAGCTATGTGAATTACTGCCTACAGTTAGTTCATCAGCACAATTAAATATTTTTAATTTTAAAGGCAGTTAACCACAGGCTCATCTCTCAAGATGATGTGATAAATTTTTCATGCCTTAAAACTTCTGAATCACGAATAAATACATTTATATAATACTGCCTAAGGAGCAGATTGTCACTTGCTAAATGTTCACAAGAGGTGATCTTCCTCTCAGTTAAAAATTGTGGAAATTTAAGGTTTTAAGTCTGGCTGGTTGTTTCCATATCCCCAAAATAGCTTTTAGTACTGTAAATAAAAGCTTTTTCCCAACATGCTGACTTTAGTTTCACTTGGGAAAGGGAATTAATAAGACTTAATTGTGGTTTTAGCTTGAAATACAAAAGTTAGTTTTCCTATAAAAAATATTCAGTTGTCTAAAGAATATTCAATAATGTAAAGAATAAAGACTTTTTTAAGGCTAAAGGTCTACGTCAAGTATGAAGGATGGACAATGAATTATGTGACTAAATAATTAGAGATGAAAATATTACTATGCCTACAATGTGATTACATATTATATTATTATTTCATAATATTAACATCATCAGTTTCTAACAGACATAACTTGCAGCATCAGATGAACATTAGAAGCAACACAGCCTTTTGTCACTGCACAAAAGATTTACAAGTATTGTCATGGCTACTTTTACCAACATGGCATTTTCTTGTGTCCCAGTCTTTCAACTGACCCCAATCTGAATTCATGCAGAAGAATGATTTCACTGTAACTGCTAGTGCATTCAGCATCCCACTTACAGTAAATTGTTTACAAGGTCAGGACCTCACTAAAGACACTGAGAGATACCTTGGTCATATTTTTTAAGGGTATGAATATACCATTGAAATCAAAAAGGAAAGAAGAATTAGCAAAAAGATATAAATCATGAGCACAGACAAAGCCCACTAACTATCCTGTAGGCTCAGCCCCCACTTGTAGTTCTCTCACAATATTTATATTCTTATTTTCAAGAAATTAATTGTATAAGGTGAAGGCTTTCTTCAATGAATGATTATTTTTAAAAAGATATTTAAGAATTTTAATAAACTTGTCAACTTGGTACTTGTCTCAGTTTCTGCTACATAATGAAGTCTTCTCTGCAACTGCCGCACACACAAGCAGAATTTTTAAATGAGAAACCTAATTTTGGCAGGTCTAGGTCTAAGTTCCCTGGTTCTCAAGAGTCTTCTTTATTTCAAGTTCTATTAGCAATGTACGATGCTAACTCTTGTCCAAGCATATCCCAGAAATCCCTCCTGAGATATTTAGCCATGTCACTTTGAAGAATACTGAAATGAGCAAGAACAGAGTTTTTTCCTTTTTTTTTTCCTTTGATTCTTTTAAATTCGTTGCTCTGACATAACCTTTGAAATAGATATCACTGTGTGAACAGACTGAATAAAAATAGGTAAGTTTTATGAAAAATGAAAGCATTTATAATTATATTCAAATCCTGCTAAGAATGAAATCCCACTGATTTTAATGGGATCAGAATTGGGCCCCACAACTCATCTAGTTAAGCCTCAATATTGCAACAAAGAATGGTCATTGTTTTGAGACCAGTTTAATACTTGAAGTGGGGTCATGCATGCATAGCATGATGAGTTTCATTCTAAGCTCTGAATTTCTTTGCATTAAGTCAGGTAATTTATGGTATTTGAACAGCTTCTGCAGTTGAGATGAATCTTTTTAACATTTAAATGAACAGTAGGAGTAGAAATAGCGGGGTACTGAAGAATGTGCGGTAAACTGTTGAGCAAAGGACAGAAATAGGAGAATAAATGAATTTTGCAAACTGTTCCTTTAGTCTGAAGGATTTAAAAATCAAACCAAAGGAACATTTCCTATGTATTCATGCTGCTCATAATCTCTGACTGAATTCTGCTTCACATTCCTTCCACATTGTCCCATAGATAAAATATCATCATTGGAGTTGCATCAGAAAGAACTGACTGAGTGCTAGGAAGCAAGATGGGGAAGCAGAACTTGATAAGGAAGCAGTAAAATTATCTTGAATTTTACCAGAGAATTCATACTGAGTAGTAGGCTTGTATACAGAAAGGCCTTCTACCTCCGGAGAAGAAAGATGTTGCTCCAGCATCTTTAATTTTTGATTTCACAACCATCATTTGGAAGAAATGTGCTACAGATAAACTTGATTTATTCCCTTGCATTTCCATATTTGAGATTAAAACAGACCGGCAGATGAGTATTGATCAATTCAATTCTTCCAATTCAATCACATCCAAACATGTCCCTTCAAAAATTTAATATTCACCAAGTCAGGGGGGAAAATGCATAGATGTATACACACACACACATTCCTGGCACTGACAGTCTAGAACATGAATAACAATGGCATCATGGAACTATTGAGACCTCCATTAGAAAGTGGGGAAATTATATATGGGGAGATAGGATAGCTGTGAACATGGAAATGAGAGTGATGATGGGAATCAGTGTCCTTCACTTACTATGACTGCTTCTTTTTCTATTAACACAAAAAACACTGTTGTTTAGGATGCAGTTGCCAAAAAAAAGGAAAGAAAAGAAAAGGTAAGGAAAAAGGTACTTTCAGAGATTTTCAAAGACAAATTGAGTATTTTTTTGTTCAAGGTAAAGATTTTTTTTTCTGATGCTGCCATCTAGGAGGTGCTCTGTCTGAATAATAATAATTTTAAACCACTTTTAGGATGGTAATTTATTTTAGTGCTCTAAAATAAATGAGGCTTTAATACTGTTATTGATGTTCTGGATGAGGGAGTCTACCCTCAGAAACTTCATGGATTCACCAAGTTGCAGGAGTGTCAAACTGCTGGAGTGTAGGAAGGCTCTGCGAAAGGGTCTGGACAGGCTAGACCCATGGGCTGAGACCAGTGGTATGAGGTTTAACCAGACCAAGAGCCAGGTCCTCTGTTTTGGCCAAAACCACCCCATATGCAGCACAGCAGGAGGAGGAAGAGTGGTTGGAAAGTGGTGAAGTGGGAAACGACAGGGGGTGGTGGTTAACAGTGGCTGAACATGAGCCAGGGTGTGCTCAGGTGGCCAAGAAGGACAATGGCATCCTGGTCTGTATGAGCAGTAGAGTGGCCAGCAGGACCAGAGAAGTGATTCTTCTCCTGTATCCAGCCCAGGTGAGGCCACCCCTTGAGTGTGGTGTCCAGTTCAGTTCAGGAAGGACATTGAGGGGCTGGAGTGAGTCCAGAGAAGGGAGTGAAGTGGATGAAGGGTATGGAGCACAAGCCTTATGAGGTGCACCTGAGGGAGCAGAAGTTGTTTAGCCCGGAGAAAAGGAGGCTTGGGGGAGACCTTGTCACTCTCTACAACTACCTGAGAGGAGGTAAGTTACTTTACTGGCTAAAATTACTTAAAACATCAATAATAATATGGAACTTCCAGAAGAGCTTCATGTCTTAATGGACATCTCAGGTTTATCAACATTGAAATAAATAAAGGATGTTGGAATATGCATCCAGACACGTTTTAATAGTTCAATTTTCATTCTTCCCATCCATTACATAGAACACATTGGTTAGTACAGTTTTCATAGCAAATAAATAATAACGATTCAAAAGATTTTATTTTGGTGGTTTTAATGTGCTATCAACAGAAAAAGCTTTGATGATGTGTTTAAGTACAGACTTCTAAGACAGTGAGCACTAGAAACTGAGGATGCTTTCTTTTAACTCAAATATTAATGGTTTATATTTTCTGAAGTAGAAAGTTACATATTCTGTTTCCCGTGATGAATTGGAGTTGTTCAAAGGATCACTGTGTGGGATGCATATATGTTGCCATGGATCATTACAGCAGTCTATCATGTGAACATGCTTTTAAATAAGGTTTGCAGCACTTTATTTTACAGGCCATAGAAAATAATATACTCTGTGAATTTTATATGTGGTATTTCACCACTAATGACATATTTATAGAAAACTGGAACCAATGTACATAAAAGCTTAATTCAATATTTTTAAGATTCTAGTTTCTAAATGCAGATATTTCTTAATGAATTTCTATTAATAACAGATTATTACCCTGAACTATTTACTTAGCTTCTTCCTAGTTTTAATGTGTAGCATTTATGCCCTAGAATGTGAAAATACAAGGATTTCTCTACTAACCCTCATCTATTTTAACCAATAATATGAAATTGCTATGCTAACTTGGTCTTAGTACTAGCTGTTGAATATGGTTAGTGCAGCAATAATAATTTTTCTGTTTGCTTAGTAAGAAGTAAGGCAAATTCATTGCTTTTTCAATTGTTTGCTTCCCCATTCTCAATCCCAGCTTTCATTCAAGTTTAGTAAAAATTGTTAATATACATCCTGCCACATGTTCCTTTCTTTTCATAATTGGGTATTTTAGCAGAGTTAGAAGAATTCAGTGTAGTCTTTGGCAAATAAATATTAAAAATTTTAAGTGCATCTAAAAATGCTTTAAAAAATGTAAGCACTATTTTCATCTTAATATCACTCAAATGCATTACCACCAAATTCCTATAATGATTTCAAGAATGTCTCAAGTGGACATGCACCATGTTCCACTCATGAAGCCTTAACTTCCTACCATTTCTTATTTATTATTTAAATCAAAATATTGATTTATGATTTTCATAACAAAATATGTATCTGCAACAAAACACTGATAATTTTCTTTAGAGAAATAACCCAAAATAATTTAGTTTCACAATGTGTACTACCTATTTTGAATCCCATAACAGCCATCAGGGTAACAGCCATCAGGTGGTAAAGTGAAGATGCTCATATACATCCTTAGGGCTCTGGAAGATTATTTGCTAGGTGTGTTGTATTAAAATTCTGACAAGTATCAGTTCTTTAAAATACCAGCATCAGAGTTCTATAGAAGTTCATAATTTATCTCTTGAGGGGCAGTCTTTTGGGCTATAGTAATGTATTTCATCATCATAAATGAATATTTCATACTCTAAAATTATTGTATAATTTATAGAAGTAAGATACCACCAAGTAGACATCTGCATGGACTAAATCCTATTTCAAAGTGTCCCTCTTGTACATTGGATTCTTAAGTCTGTCAGGATAAAGCTAAAAAATGCTATTCTAAAAAACACTATTCTACCTATATCCCAAGTAAAGAAAAAAAAAAGATAGATTAACAATTAATTTTTATAGTTTGTTTATGGGTTGGTTTTTTTTTACATATAATAAGTAATGGAATCACTTCATGCATTATGAAGGACATGAGCTTTACCAAACAATCCAAAGACTTCAAGACAAGCTGATAATTTTTCTGTTATAAATCACCAAAGGTGTTCCCTTTTGTGGGTAAGCAACACACAAATAATTTTTGAGCTGCTTACACTTACATTTACGCTGTCCACTTACTCATGCTGAGGTGATGTACAAAACACTTCAGCTGGATTTTTGTATCAATTCTGCTGCTGCAGACAGAGCTCTTAATGTGATTGAAATGGCTTCTTACCTTGATGGGGGTTTGCAGTACTTAAAATGTATGTGCAAATATATATTTGTATATTTCAATACTGAAAACAAAATATTGTGAAAAAAGTTTAAGCTTAGGTTTGGTACTGGAAATTGATACAGGCTGTTAACAGAAAGGAAAAATAAATATTGTTGCAGTTTTTCAGTGTTCCGCAGACACAAAAATCCTAAGGATAGAAAATGCAGCTGGCTTGTGGGCTGATGAGAACATTGTGTCCAGTTTACATTATAGAGCATTTGTTGCTTTTAAATGATAGCAATATAACACTGACAGTTGGCTAAATAACACAAACAACTTTTCCCTCCCAACACAACAATGTGTAATGATGTAGTTGGAAATTCACTCCTTTTTTTCCCTTTGTTTGCTTTTCTTACAGCTTTTGGAAATAGAATGTTAAATATATTCTACAAATCAATGTAATCAAGTAATAACTTGTTTCTTTATCAAGCCCTACTTACAGCAGCACAGGACTCATGTTTTGGGGGAATTTTTAATCCTTTTTAAAACCACTATTGAGGAGCATATTTGTTATGGATAAGGTTTGGAAATGATTGATGCTGAACCTAACAGATCTGTTATTCTGTTTTGCTTGTCCTTCTGTTTCTTCTTTGTTTTTACAACAACAAAAAAAATCTCTGTATTATTCAGCCACTGGTAGCTTTTTACCATTTACTTGAAATTCATGAAATTCTAGAGTCATCTCTTTAATATCACAAATAATTGAAATAGTAGTACTATTTCTACACCTTTTTTCCAAAATCATTAGACAAGTTACCACACATTTTCCATTGAAAGTCAAGTTAGAGACAGAATGTATTTCTTTTGGATAACATTTATTATTTAGTGTCCTCTAATTTTTACATGGTTTGCTTTGCATTCTTTAAGAGCACTAAAAAGTACCAAATATCTTTACTACTTCTTAATAATGGAGGTGGAACTGTCATTAATACTATTATGTAATAGTCACTAATAGTAACTTTAGTGTGCATAATTTCTCATCTCTCTTACTGCTTGCCATTTTCCAATTTGTAACCTGTTCCTTTATTTTACTAATAGAAGCATGAATACTAAAATATTTAGTGACATAGAAAACCGACATAAATGTTCCTTATCTGGTATGAAGGTATTAGAGCATATAACTTCTCTGGGTGTGGTAATTCTATCCAGCACGTTAAAAAGGACAAACCTGCCTTGTAAATGTGTCAGACCTTTTCAGAACTTTATAGATACATGAGAAATAACCAGAAAAGAATCCCAGCCTCTATAGGATGATTGTGCTGTATTAGATTATTTAATATATCTATTAATAGGTTCTAAAAACACTGTTGGTGAAACCCAAAATACAGATTAAATTTATAAAATGATAGGTCTGAATTATCTTTATTATAAATAAAATTTGGGCTTCATTATTTAAGCTACTTATCAAGTAAATTTACATTTATAGTACTTTTTTTGGCTCACCTCTCTGTTTTTGTGGCTGTGCTTTTCTCTCTGCATCTGCACAAATTTCTACACGTCACTATTGTTTTTCTATCTGACCAAAAATATTAATTTGCTATTGTCTAATAAAAGTTTTGTTGCTATTCAGAAACTGCTACATACACACAGTGTTATTTGGCACTGGAGAGATTTTCAAGTGACTTGACCACATAAAGTCAAAGGAAAATGTAAACAGAATATTTTTGAAGACTCAATGGTCTATTATTTCAATAGGCTTTTTCTACTCTAGAAAAGAGCAAGAAATACATTACAAACATTCTTAAAATATGCCCACCTCTCTTTTTATTTATCTCATTTCATTCCACTTTATGACTTAGGTTTTTCCTTCTTACCCGAAGCATGTCTTAGGCTAACTTAACAAATGTTGGGGAATTTGGAAACCTTTACGGACTTCAAAGCAGAGGATATCAATCCACATTCTGCTCAACAGAAGGAGGATAGTAGTGTTTCTTTTGAGTAAGTATTGTACTGCAATTTTCAAAAATAAAATGATAAATTAAACAATATTATTTTTCTCTTAAATGCTGTTTGAATTTCTAGCATAGTAATGATATGCAGTGTGAAATCTATTCCTGAAATCCTTTAAATATCTAAAATAAAGTTTTCAGAAAATTACACTGAGGGTCTTTCTATGTTGATTAACTTTTTAAACTTTAGGCACATGAATTTCCAAGTTGAGACTTATGCCAGTGTATAGGTCTTTTAACCGAAAGAATATTAAGTCACTGTAAAATAACTAAGCATTGATATGACTGTATTATTGCTAGAAAGACTCGAATATGAATATACAGGAATGTCTGAGAACATTTCTGAAACACCAAACACTTTCCAGTTAAGTCTTTTGTTCCAGCCTACAACAATTTTTTAACTTGTGCAGAAAATAAAACTGTATTTTGAGCAAAATATAGCTAACTTGTGAAATTCACTACTGAAGACTGACCCAAATAACTTACTGAATGAGTAAGTTATTTGAGCAAGTGAGACTGGATAGTGACCAGACAGAGGCTATCAGCACTGATTCTCCTGTTCCATATTTTTTAGAGGATGAAATGCAAAAAGGATTACAAGGAGTAGCGCCTTAGGAGCCTAAAGCTCCTCCTGAGTTTCCCAGAGCAACTCAATCTGCTTGCTTTCTAGAACTGTTTCATCCTCAGAGTAATTAAACTTGCTGAGAGTATTCAGCTTGACATTAAGAAATTACATTCATCTGCCCACTGTGCCTTTTCAGAAACTCTTGAATATCCTAAATATTTCAGTTGGTCTGACACATATGGCAAATAAATGTATAGACCATCTGTGCCTTTCAGGAATGATCTTCAGGTTCTTCTTGGACATTTGAAACATTTAAAATATCCCTAATGCCAATATATATGATTGGGTGTCTAAATGTAGAGGTCTGTTATGTGTGTTTACTTCAAGTCACTCTTCATGCAAAAGCGGTGCCTAAAAATCTATTATGGTAATTGTAGAACTCAAATTCCAAGATCAGTTGTTCCAGGAGTTAATAGGATCTTCATGAGTCCCCTGTCATGTCTTCCTGCCCCGTGTAGATGACCTGGGGGCCTGGGCTGCTTCCAAGTACCTGATATGCCACAGCATAGGAACCCAGGTGAAGTCATGAAGGTTTTTTGTGGTGATCTGACACAGTCTTCAAGGTAACTTCAGTAATCCACACACATACATGCACTTTTCTTAGACAAAGAGTTCCTTTATGTGGGGAGGAGCTTAATTTTCCCCCTGCTTACCTTTTCCGCCTCCTCTTGCATTCCTATTTTTACAAAAGTGCCCAGCTTTGGAGACACCCTAATGGACACAGTTTGCCACCTTAGAATTGGAAAGACCAGGAATTAAAATACGGAATGGTAGAAATGGTTTAAATCACACAAGCACTCTAACAGATATTCTCTTCTGCTTCAGTATGTTTCAGTCCTAAGAAAAAAAAAAATAGGAGAAAACTGGTTTTGAGTGATAGCATTTTTCTCTACAGGCATCAAGAAGAGATGAATATTGCTGTTGATGGTTTTCTGCCCACAGAGTTAAGTCTTTCCATTTTCTTTATTGCAAATGTAAGATCTTGTAACCCCTTAAAAAAGATGTAATTTTTCTATTGTTAGAGAGTATATATGTGCATTCTTTTGAAGCTGGCATGATAAGTCCAATACAAGTTTTTTACGTTTCATCCATTATAATTGGCATTTAAAAAAAAGATAGGTGGATGGTTGATTCATTCTAATGTGCAGTTCATCTTCAAAAAGTGAAAAACCCTCCTTACCCAATTTAAGAGTGAGATTACTGTATTATACAGATGACACTAGTTACCCTGGATTGCATTATTTCAATGACATGACCTTTAGATTCTTCATCCTCTTTGAAAGGATCTTCCAAAGAGCAATGGAACATATTACTGCCTACTGCCCTATCTCTCAGGAAAAAAATTAATTTCTTTAATTTACTGAGATCATTTTCCTGTGAAGTTCTCATGACAAGTTTCTGGTTCTTTGTACAAATGCATTTACTCTTGATTAATTTAAGTTTGGGAAGTAAAGTCATGTTCTCTATTCTGATAGCTCTAAATTCTGGTTCTGTCACTTAAATCTACAGATATATTGTATCTAGATGGACATGAGGAATCTTAATTGTATTTTCGTGTGCGGAGAGATTTCTTCATATTTTATTATTTCTATATAAAAAAATAGTGGCATGATTTTCTTAGAATTATTTTGTTAATGTTGCTTTGAAAATTATTTTTCCCGTCTTGACAATGCATAGTTAAAATTGCTAAAGACATTTCATGGGTGTATATTGCTGTGACTTAATTTGATATTAGTCCTTTTTTATATATACATCTTAGCCCATTTTGTTTCTGTGTCATGGTGGGAAAAAAATACCACTATTCAATTTTCACATTTTCCTAGGACTTCTTCATTTTGATATTTTTTTTAAATTTTGCTTGCAGATAAGATGTAGAACTCATATACCATGGCTTTACTGTTGTAACTTAGAAATTGTTTTTGTGACTGCTTTATATTTTCAATTTAGGTGTGATTTTAATTAACAAAGGAAAGCATCATCCTACCTAATTTATTTGCATGAATACATGAACTCCTTTATCTCCAGATAATCATTATTATTATATGATATTATAACCGTAGCAGGAAATATCTTGCTCTTCATTTTCATTTAATAGTTTTTCTATCTATATTTTATCAAAACTGATTTTGCTATAATCATACTTCAAGCAGATTAATAGAAATGGCAACAAGACATTATGCATCTGCAATCAGATTTCCATGTCTAGTCCTATGAAGGGGGTGTACCTTCAATCTGTATTACATGAAAAGACTTTAATTGGAATAAGATCCATTGTCCAGCCACAAAGAATTGCTAAACCTTCTTCAAATCCTTAATTTGAAATTCAGAGTTGGAAATTAATTAAAACCAAGACAACCAAAAAAAAAAGAAAGCCAAGAAAACCCAAAGCTAAACAAAATCAATGCAGAGCCAAGACAAACAAAAGACAATCAACCAAGCTAGTAAAATCAACAAACTAACCACAAACCACTGCTCTTTTCTAGGAAAATGTGATGTGATAATTTTAAAATAGTGGATCAGGAAATCTTTATACATTACTAGCCTGGAAAGTAATAAGACTCTTCCCCAATCTTTTTCTCCCTTGATTTGGTGTGCCTGTATAAGACTACTAATTGAATCTAGAAGAAAAACCCAGAAGTTGAACTGGGAAATCTTGAGAAAAGAGGAAAACAAAATGAATTTCTTTTTAACAATGGCTAAAGGTAACTTCCATCTGTTACTGTAGTTAAAATTGTAGAAGATATTGTTTGAATATAAAGAAAGCTGGTTTTGTGAGACCACCTGGAATAGTCTTTTTGATCTTCTGATATAAACTGTGACACTTTCCTTTGTGAAACAGTATTTATATGATATTTTAATTCCTATTTTAAATTAAAAAATAGTCTATTTTGAGCTAAGTTTTATGTAATTACTGATAGATTAGGAAAACCAGTTATTTTGGGGTTTGTTTTCTCCAGTTCTTTCCCTACAAAAACCAAATAAATAGTGAAAAAAAATTTAAACTTTGTGACTCCTTGTCCTTTCCTCCTTTTTTGCAGCACATGTCCTCTTTAATTACATGTCCTTGTCAAGGAAGAGTCTAAAATTTTGGTCTTGCTTCACAATATTTTTCCAGTCCGTCATGTCATTGTGTCTGAGAACTGGTAAACCTTTCATAAAATGTTTTTGCCTGGTGCCTTAAAATCCTGCAAAATAAATCAATACATACATACATCCATACATACATAAAACCAGAAAAAAATAATGCACAAGAAATAATAAATATGTCAAGGCTCTGGCTGCACATAAAAAAAAGGAGAAATTTCTGTTATTATCATACTGTGGCAGTCATTGGCTAACACAGTTGAATAATGTCAGCAGTCTATCGTGTTTTAGACTTTATTCCCCACTATGCTCTTGCTAGCCTTAAAATCAAGTCTTCAGTGAGAGGGAATAATATAGAGCTCAAAGTAGGTTTAGGAAGATCAAAGGAGCCATTACTGGGCCAGCATTCAAACAGAGGGGAGGGAAACATGGTATTCCTAATTCTCCCAGATAGTGTGAAAAAAGTCAGTGAAGGGATTTTCTAATGCAAAGCAAAAATCTTAAAATCAATAGGATGCTTAACTGTATTCACAGTTGTGCCTGTAAAGCATGGGGTGGAGAGGTTAATTAATCCATTTAAAAGTCTGTGTTTTGAATTAATTTGAAGTTTTCTACAGTAAGACTGGTTTACAAATCTCTGTTTGGGACACAGAAACAGGTATCCATAGCTTTGAACTGGTGCATAAGTGGATCTATTGCTATCTGAAAATATGCTTTTAATAATAATAAGAAAACTTTGCTGATGTTATTTAAGTGCATTTGCATGTCAGAATAGATCAGGTATATATTATCCGTCTAATATAACACTTCTGAATTACATTGATCTGAAACAAAATAAAAACCAAAATAGAAAATGGGGGAAATACTTTCATGTTAACGTTAAACATTTCAAACATCTCTTAAATGCAAGGTAGTATTTTACAATTTATAAATCCCCCATAAATAATGTATATTTTTATAATTCATTGACATAATATATATGTGTATTTATATTTTTCTAGTAAATTATATATTTTTAGCAATGGGCTGAAAATGATACACAGAAAGGTCCACATAAACATGAGGAAGAACTTGTTTATAGTGGTTGACTGTTGACTGAAACAGGTTGCCCAGAGAAGTTGTGGAATCTGCTTCACCAGCGAGACTCAAGAATTGCCTGGGTACAATCCTGTGCCATGTGCTCTGGGATGACCCTGTTTGAGCAGGGAGGCTGGACCAAATGACTCCCTTTGGTCCCTTCCAATCTGACATACTCTGTGATTCCATAATCTTAAAATTCCTAATAACTAAAAATATACCAACAAAGGTTATATTCAAATAGCCACCAATAAACCCTTGCATTAATCGCACTCAAGGGAGCATAATCATAGTTTGATAATAATAATGTGATTTAGCTGCTGTTTTCATTCTGCCAGAATAAATTAAGAATGTAGTAGATCACTTGTCCAGGTGACTAAAAATATTCTATGCCTTGTTTTACCATACTGAAGAGATGGATTTTCTACCATGGGCTAAGATGTTCCTCGACAGGGCATCATCTATTTATGAAAAAGGGAATCTTATTCATACACATCAGCATTTTAGGGGAAGTCCAAGTCTGATATTGTGCACTGAGGAACATGGTGAGATTCAGAATCTGTCTTTTTGTTTGTGTGTTCACACTCTCAGAAAAGCAATAGGTGAATAAGACTGTGAGAGACTGAAATGTTCATGACTAATGACTCAGTTGGCCCTTTGGAAAGCAGAGGGTGCTTTGCTGGTGATGGAAAAGGTAATACCCCAGTTGCAGAGGGTGTGAGCACTAGAGGATGACCACGTCAAACCAACCTCTTCTTTCCATTCCAAACAAACTCTTCTAAAATAAACTCTGCATATATATATTTATAAACACTGATGACTCAGTTTTGTTTCATTTTAATCTGCTCCAAGGGATCGATTAACAAAAATCTGAGTTACCTTTATCTTCACGAGTGGGTTGTAACTGATAATCAGGTTACCTTCCTGGCAGCATCAAGAGACAGGTTATCCAGCGCTGCAATTTAACCCCCATACCATAAAATCAGGAAAAAAGGGGAGATAACACAAGAGATTGCAATTTGGAAAAAAAAAAAAGATAAATTCTTTGCTTTAGTGGTGATGTACTGTGTTCTTTTTCATGACAAAGCTAAGTTTTCTTTGAGGGTTTCAACAAAATATTTCTGCAAATACTCACAGACTTACCAAACAATTGGTTAGGGAGCAATTAGTCCAGGGAAAAAGTATAGCTGCTCTATCTTATAGACTAGATCCTGACCATGCCATCTCGAAAATTTCTTTAGCACTCAGATTTCTTTAATCATACTGAGAAGTACCCAGCAGGAATTTAAAAGGCCCTGTGAAAACATTAATTTTCTTTTGTATGTGGGTGTACGAATTTTAAAAAATACGTTGCTGTACTAGTTCAAGACTCCTTCTCTTGCCTCCCTGCTCATTCTCTGCTAAATGAAATATCGAATGTCAGCTCCTTCAAGATTTTGTTAAACTTCTGCTTGTTCTTTCTTTTTTTTTAAAAAAGTGTTATCCCAGGCTGCTCTTGAAAACATATTTTTTGTCTGCTTTTCTGATAAATTACAGGTCTGAATGAATTTATTTACTGAGTGAACAAGCAAAAATTGTGTTTAGAATTTGGTATTTGCAGAGAAGAACTAGCTTCATTTTTTGCAGAATCTTTTGTCTGTGGTAGGACACACTCTTTCTAATGGGCAGGTTTTCCTTTCCTGCATAAAACCACAATAAAATGCTTTATAAAAATTTCTTTGTGGAGGTCAAAATAGATGTGTTCTTCCATAAAGCTGTGGAATGCCAAAAGACTCTGCAAAATGTCATAGCAGTCTTTGAATTTTCCTGGTCTACACAGCTGTTGCTCCATACTGCTTTTAGAGGGTTTGACTATGATAAATAAATTATTTTTATTTCACTATATTCTTCCACTCTCTATCTCAATGTTTGCATGAATTATAGAATAGTAAAAGACAAGGCAGTGGCTTTTGCACATACAGTTTTGAAATTATTATTTTGTTTTGCTTCTGATGTAGAATGAATGAGTGATGACAGCCAATAAAGCAGAATGAACAAAACAAACAAAAAATCCCCTTCATATTTCTTAAAGGCTTCCAGTTTGATTTACAAGTGAAGCTCTCTTAATCCTAATGAACTCCATAGAGATGTAAGCATCAGTATTAGCCAGAGGAACAAAATTATCATCAGTACAATGAACACAGAGTCTCTGGTCACCTGCACTGCCAGTGCTGGGCAACTGAACCCGGCCAAGAGACATCAAACAGATCATTCACACGCATCTCTCAGAGCATGCAGACAGCAAGCACAGAGGTCAGAGAGCAGGGAAATCTGCTCGTTGTCTCGATCGAAGAGGACAGCAGGCAAGTACTTACAGAATGCAACTTCCCAAGCACTTGGTCAAGGCTGATATTTGTTTGGAAGCTATCAGAGATCAGCAGTCCCTCCAAATTTTTGAGAATTAATAAAGAACAGAGTTTTGATTTATATTTCACAGAAAATGACATAGAGAAGTGAAGATATCCAGAAAGATCAGTTTGAAAAAGGACTCTGTTCTGTTTTCTCTAATGAACTTATAAAAATTTGTTAGTGTATTATATTGCAAGGGGTGCAGAAAATAGTAACTAATAGAAATAATTCTCACATTTTTAGCTGTTAGTATTTGAAAAATCTTGGAGTAGAAAGTGTTATGCTCTCTCTTTAGTTTTCATGGTTTTCATTTCCACAGAAAGAGTATTGCTTTTGTATTTATTTCATTTATTCATTGTATTGTTTCCTTGGATTTTCAAAGATAATTGGAGTAATTGTGCAAGGTAGAGATATAATTTTTCTTCCTCACTGATAACATGAAGCAGAAACTGAAATGTCACCATGTTGGGTTTTATGCGGACATAACAATACCACACATAGTTTTTAATATGTACTGTTCTTTGCTTTACTACCAGTTTGAGTATAGAAGTCATACTGTAGGAATAGTTAAGCAGGAATACAAGGAAATTTTCCAGGGTAATTAGAAGGTTTTTGGAATATTTCTACACACCTGTGGCTCACTGTTTCCAGCTGTATTTGTTGTTCTGATAAACAATTTCTTCAATCAAATTAAATTTTTTTGAGTAAGAATAATTAAATACTGTAAAATATTTCTATGACTATACTCAAAGATTATCAAGCAAGACATGTTTTTATGGGGAGGAAAATACAAACCAAAGCAGAAATTTTGTTTGGTTGTAGATTCTAATAATATAACACTGTCAGGGGCATACTAAGTGCATTTGGGAAGTAGTATTATACACTAGTAAAGACAGCAATATTGCAGTCCCTGTGTCCCATATAACAAAATAATTGTTGAATTTTAATCTCTCTTGTACTGTCACATATTGCCTAAGGCTCAAACAGAACCTTGACATTCAGGCTACCATTCTGTTTTCTGTACTATATGTTTTCCTATAACTGTATGTTGCTTCCTGTAAATGCAAACTGTTGGCATATTTCTAAATTCTTTCCCTTGCCTCACAACCTTCCAAACCAGTCAAGGGTCTGGCTTCCATTAAGAAGAAATCATATTTCATTACTTTCTCACTTGGCACAGAGCCTTAGAAAATATGCAGTAGCCACCTCACCAAGTTATGAACAACGTCTTCTGTTTCTTATAAGTGTCTTCAAAACCTTTCCCAAGTCTGTAAATAAGTTTAATATTTTTGTTTTCCTTCCAAAAGTTTGTTTCACTAGATGGATGTCCCTACTTTTGCAGATACAGGACAAACTCTCCATCTTCATATGCAGAAATGGTTGTAGTATGGGTGTAGTAGTGAGACTATCTGATTCCTAAGACCTGAGACAGTAAAGCTGTTAATGGAATTACATATGTAAGGGCACTATTTTCTGCACTTCACCATACCATTTATAAGCAGAAACATTAACTTTCTTTTCTAACTGGGAAACATTTACTTACTTTTCTGATGGACAAAATCCAGCATTGTCCCAGAACGCAAATACTCTAAAAGTCGTCAGACTTGCGAGATTGACCTACACCAGCATTTTCATCATCCTCCGCTTTCTCCTTCTCTTCAATTACTATTGTCACACCAACTTAAAGTAGCTATGTAAACCCTTCCCAGGTTTATCTCTTCAGGGCCATTTTCGCATGATGAAAGAGGGAAAGCTTTCCTATGTTTCTTTTCAGCTTTTCTTTTACAGAAGTTGATCAGCAGCCCTACACTGAGATGTCCCAGCCTAAGCAGAGTTCTGAGAATGAAGTTTTAGAAAAATTATCCTCAATTTAATATTTTCATGAGTAATTTCAAGATGGGGTTTCTCACTTTTGTTTTGTTTTGTTTTGAGTTTTGCTGGAGTTTTTCTGTTTGGCTGGTTTTGGTTTTGTTTTCTTTGATTTTTGGTTACTTTTGAGGCCTGGGACCAGTGTTGAATCCCAGGATAAGAATATAGAAAGGGAAACGTTTACTGCAAGAATGAAATGAAACTGATGCATAACTGCTGCCTCATAAAAACACTGCAGGCAGCCTGTGCAAGGATTCTAAGGGAGATTGCCTGACAGTCCAGCTGTGCTAGACAAGTCCTCCAGGGGCTGCTGCTTTTTGTATGCTTTCACTGAGGATTAGCATTGTTCTGGTCAGGGACTGCAGACAACATCAAACAGAAATAGAAAAGTTGAGTCACACAGAGAAGGCAGCACGAACTATCATTTCAAAGGTAGCGCTCATCTCATGTTCTTGAGCCATCTGAAAATTGGGCCACAGGACTAAGTTAGTTATCTGAACTCCTTCAATAGTTGACAGAAAATTAGTGAGCTGAACCAGTCATATACAATGATCCACATGTGGAACAACCTGAATTTTTCAACAACAGCCTAAAATTAGACAGTCAAGCTAAGTCTGTAAGATACATAGAAAATAAGATAGCTTCTTGAATATCTGAGAAAATAATAAAGCCCATAATATTTTTTAATTATGTAATTGGCTGGTATTCAAATAAGTATTTTATTTAAACAAACACATTTTCTTTGTAAAAAATATTTTTAATTCTAATTATTTTTCACCAGATCCAATTGTAATTCCTAAAGCTTTTAATTTACATCTCTAGACTAAAAACGTAAAATAAAGGATAATTTTACATCAGAAGCATTAGCAGTTTAGTAGATAGGATTCTATTTTAGGGCTTGGGAACTGGTCAAAACTGGCCAAGATCACATCTAATCTCATTTTTTTAACATTGTTTTGAGCAAAAGGTAAGTAAAAACTTTCCTGTCCTCTCCTTCACCCTTTCACTTCTTCCCTGAAAATTCATATTCCTGAAGTGTGCTCTTCCAGTGCCTAGAGTCTGTGGTGGATATTGAAACTCAAAAGATTGGACAAACAATGGAAGAGTCAAGAGTTAAATAAGGATAAGAAATGAATAATAGACTCTCAAACAGAGGCTGAATGAGCAAGTCATTTCAGATACTGTTTTCACTAAGCAAACATCCAGGCACTGTTTGGTGTAGCAGATTGATTTGGATTAGAAGTCAAGGTGGTCTGACTGAGCAGCAGGTTAACAGCTAATAGCAAACATTCATATTCACTGTGGTGGGAGGAACAGATGAAACATCAGAATCTGAAAGAAGCTACTTGAAAGTATCTTGTGAATGTCTTTGACCTCTGTGTAGTAGTAAGTGGAGAATCCACAGTGACATAATTAGATATCAAATAATCACATTCAGTTAGTGTTTACAATACAAGAGTCAGTAGCGAACACACTCTGCTGCCTGCATAGAGTCTGACAGCTTTAGCACTTCTTATCTAGCCCTCTGTTCCTGACTTGCAATGTGAGGATTTAAAGATGGAAGAGATACTGCCTGGATCGTCTAATTTGTCTGCACTCATTACAAATTTCCTTTTCAGCCTCTAAAAGCACTGAGTCCTTTATAAAAAGGGAATCTTTGAAGCGCTGAGGCTTATCAAGGAGACTAAAGGAGACTAAAGCAACATCCCTCAGTAATTGTAAGCCTTCAATCCTGCAGCCTTCCCTTTAAAGTAACCAGTAGATATCATTCTTGCACAGATGAGCAATAATTGAATATGCAGTTCTATTTTTCAACAGTGTAACTCCATCTGTTACCTTTTGTATGTATTTATATAATAATATTGTAAAAATTATAGTCATTTTTTATGTATGAACTTTAATATTTGATACATTTCTATATAAATGGAAGTTTAATTCAAAGTACAAATCTAAGGTGACATCGTGGTATGCCAGATCTTTTTTTTTTCAGATAGCCAGAATAAAATTAAAAGTTTTGCACTTCTTCCACTTTAAACAGAGCATCTGATAGTTTAAATGCTAATTTGGATATCCTGGAGTCATGGTCAGGATGCAATGATGAACAATGGCTCTATTCTTTCTGATATCAAACTTTTCAGCAATGACTCCTGCAGAGCGGTTTATGCTTTGCCCTTTGTTGGTCTGATGTGTTCTAAAAAAATGCAATGAGAATGGAAAGGAAGGAAAGAAGTGGCGGAAGGAAGGAAGTGGCGGAAGGAAGGAAGTGGCGGAAGGAAGGAAGTGGCGGAAGTGGCGGAAGGAAGTGGCGGAAGGAAGTGGCGGAAGGAAGTGGCGGAAGGAAGTGGCGGAAGGAAGGAAGTGGCGGAAGGAAGTGGCGGAAGGAAGTGGCGGAAGGAAGTGGCGGAAGGAAGTGGCGGAAGGAAGTGGCGGAAGGAAGGAAGTGGCGGAAGGAAGTGGCGGAAGGAAGTGGCGGAAGGAAGTGGCGGAAGGAAGTGGCGGAAGGAAGGAAGGAAGGAAGGAAGGAAGTGGCGGAAGGAAGGAAGTGGCGGAAGGAAGGAAGTGGCGGAAGTGTCGGAAGGAAGTGTCGGAAGGAAGTGGCGGAAGGAAGTGGCGGAAGGAAGGAAGGAAGGAAGGAAGGAAGGAAGGAAGGAAGGAAGGAAGGAAGGAAGGAAGTGTCGGAAGGAAGTGTCGGAAGGAAGGAAGGAAGTGTCGGAAGGAAGGAAGGAAGTGTCGGAAGGAAGGAAGGAAGTGTCGGAAGGAAGTGTCGGAAGGAAGTGTCGGAAGGAAGGAAGGAAGGAAGGAAGGAAGGAAGGAAGGAAGGAAGGAAGGAAGTGTTGGAAGGAAGTGGCGGAAGGAAGTGGCGGAAGGAAGTGGCGGAAGGAAGGAAGGAAGGAAGGAAGGAAGGAAGGAAGGAAGGAAGTGTCGGAAGGAAGGAAGGAAGTGTCGGAAGGAAGGAAGGAAGTGTCGGAAGGAAGTGTCGGAAGGAAGTGGCGGAAGGAAGGAAGGAAGTGGCGGAAGGAAGGAAGTGTCGGAAGGAAGGAAGTGGCGGAAGGAAGGAAGTGTCGGAAGGAAGGAAGTGTCGGAAGGAAGGAAGGAAGGAAGTGTCGGAAGGAAGGAAGGAAGGAAGGAAGGAAGGAAGGAAGGAAGGAAGGAAGTGTCGGAAGGAAGGAAGGAAGTGTCGGAAGGAAGGAAGGAAGTGTCGGAAGGAAGGAAGGAAGTGTCGGAAGGAAGGAAGGAAGTGGCGGAAGGAAGGAAGTGGCGGAAGGAAGTGGCGGAAGGAAGTGGCGGAAGGAAGGAAGGAAGGAAGGAAGGAAGTGGCGGAAGGAAGGAAGGAAGGAAGGAAGGAAGGAAGGAAGGAAGGAAGGAAGGAAGGAAGGAAGGAAGTGTCGGAAGGAAGGAAGGAAGGAAGGAAGGAAGGAAGGAAGGAAGGAAGGAAGGAAGGAAGGAAGGAAGGAAGGAAGGAAGGAAGGAAGGAAGTGTTGGAAGGAAGTGGCGGAAGGAAGTGGCGGAAGGAAGTGGCGGAAGGAAGGAAGGAAGGAAGGAAGGAAGGAAGGAAGGAAGGAAGTGTCGGAAGGAAGTGTCGGAAGGAAGGAAGGAAGTGTCGGAAGGAAGTGTCGGAAGGAAGTGTCGGAAGGAAGTGGCGGAAGGAAGGAAGGAAGGAAGGAAGGAAGGAAGGAAGGAAGGAAGGAAGGAAGTGGCGGAAGGAAGGAAGTGGCGGAAGGAAGGAACTGTCGGAAGGAAGGAAGTGTCGGAAGGAAGGAAGGAAGGAAGTGTCGGAAGGAAGTGTCGGAAGGAAGTGTCGGAAGGAAGGAAGGAAGGAAGGAAGGAAGGAAGGAAGTGTCGGAAGGAAGTGTCGGAAGGAAGTGTCGGAAGGAAGTGTCGGAAGGAAGGAAGGAAGTGTCGGAAGGAAGGAAGGAAGTGTCGGAAGGAAGGAAGGAAGTGTCGGAAGGAAGGAAGGAAGTGGCGGAAGGAAGGAAAGAAGTGGCGGAAGGAAGTGGCGGAAGGAAGGAAGGAAGTGTCGGAAGGAAGGAAGGAAGTGGCGGAAGGAAGGAAGGAAGTGGCGGAAGGAAGGAAGGAAGTGGCGGAAGGAAGTGGCGGAAGGAAGTGGCGGAAGGAAGGAAGGAAGGAAGGAAGGAAGGAAGGAAGGAAGGAAGGAAGGAAGTGTCGGAAGGAAGTGGCGGAAGGAAGGAAGGAAGGAAGGAAGTGTCGGAAGGAAGGAAGGAAGTGTCGGAAGGAAGGAAGGAAGGAAGGAAGGAAGGAAGGAAGTGGCGGAAGGAAGTGTTGGAAGGAAGTGGCGGAAGGAAGTGGCGGAAGGAAGTGGCGGAAGGAAGGAAGGAAGGAAGGAAGGAAGGAAGGAAGGAAGGAAGGAAGTGTCGGAAGGAAGTGTCGGAAGGAAGGAAGGAAGTGTCGGAAGGAAGTGTCGGAAGGAAGTGTCGGAAGGAAGTGGCGGAAGGAAGTGGCGGAAGGAAGGAAGGAAGTGGCGGAAGGAAGGAAGTGGCGGAAGGAAGGAAGTGTCGGAAGGAAGGAAGGAAGGAAGGAAGTGTCGGAAGGAAGGAAGGAAGGAAGTGTCGGAAGGAAGGAAGGAAGGAAGGAAGGAAGGAAGGAAGGAAGGAAGGAAGGAAGGAAGGAAGGAAGGAAGGAAGGAAGTGTCGGAAGGAAGTGTCGGAAGGAAGGAAGGAAGGAAGTGTCTGAAGGAAGGAAGGAAGTGTCGGAAGGAAGGAAGGAAGTGTCGGAAGGAAGGAAGGAAGTGGCGGAAGGAAGTGGCGGAAGGAAGTGGCGGAAGGAAGTGGCGGAAGGAAGGAAGGAAGGAAGGAAGGAAGGAAGGAAGTGTCGGAAGGAAGTGTCGGAAGGAAGTGTCGGAAGGAAGTGTCGGAAGGAAGTGTCGGAAGGAAGTGTCGGAAGGAAGTGTCGGAAGGAAGGAAGGAAGGAAGGAAGGAAGGAAGGAAGGAAGGAAGGAAGGAAGGAAGGAAGGAAGGAAGGAAGGAAGGAAGGAAGGAAGGAAGTGTTGGAAGGAAGTGGCGGAAGGAAGTGGCGGAAGGAAGTGGCGGAAGGAAGTGGCGGAAGGAAGGAAGGAAGGAAGGAAGGAAGGAAGGAAGGAAGGAAGGAAGGAAGGAAGGAAGGAAGGAAGGAAGTGGCGGAAGGAAGGAAGGAAGGAAGGAAGGAAGGAAGGAAGTGTCGGAAGGAAGGAAGGAAGTGTCGGAAGGAAGTGTCGGAAGGAAGTGTCGGAAGGAAGTGGCGGAAGGAAGTGGCGGAAGGAAGGAAGGAAGTGGCGGAAGGAAGGAAGTGTCGGAAGGAAGGAAGTGGCGGAAGGAAGGAAGTGTCGGAAGGAAGGAAGTGTCGGAAGGAAGGAAGGAAGGAAGTGTCGGAAGGAAGTGTCGGAAGGAAGTGTCGGAAGGAAGTGGCGGAAGGAAGTGGCGGAAGGAAGTGGCGGAAGGAAGGAAGTGGCGGAAGGAAGGAAGTGGCGGAAGGAAGGAAGGAAGTGGCGGAAGGAAGGAAGTGGCGGAAGGAAGGAAGTGGCGGAAGGAAGGAAGGAAGGAAGGAAGGAAGGAAGGAAGGAAGGAAGTGTCGGAAGGAAGTGTCGGAAGGAAGTGTCGGAAGGAAGGAAAGAAGGAAGGAAGGAAGTGTCGGAAGGAAGGAAGTGTCGGAAGGAAGTGTCGGAAGGAAGTGTCGGAAGGAAGTGTCGGAAGGAAGTGTCGGAAGGAAGTGTCGGAAGGAAGTGTCGGAAGGAAGTGTCGGAAGTGTCGGAAGTGTCGGAAGGAAGGAAGGAAGGAAGGAAGGAAGGAAGGAAGGAAGGAAGTGTCGGAAGGAAGTGTCGGAAGGAAGGAAGGAAGGAAGGAAGGAAGGAAGGAAGGAAGGAAGGAAGGAAGGAAGGAAGGAAGGAAGGAAGGAAGGAAGGAAGGAAGGAAGGAAGGAAGGAAGTGTTGGAAGGAAGTGGCGGAAGGAAGTGGCGGAAGGAAGTGGCGGAAGGAAGGAAGGAAGGAAGGAAGGAAGGAAGGAAGGAAGGAAGGAAGGAAGGAAGGAAGTGTCGGAAGGAAGTGTCGGAAGGAAGGAAGGAAGTGTCGGAAGGAAGTGTCGGAAGGAAGTGTCGGAAGGAAGTGGCGGAAGGAAGGAAGGAAGGAAGGAAGGAAGGAAGGAAGGAAGGAAGGAAGGAAGTGGCGGAAGGAAGGAAGTGGCGGAAGGAAGGAAGTGTCGGAAGGAAGGAAGTGTCGGAAGGAAGGAAGGAAGGAAGTGTCGGAAGGAAGTGTCGGAAGGAAGTGTCGGAAGGAAGGAAGGAAGGAAGGAAGGAAGGAAGGAAGTGTCGGAAGGAAGTGTCGGAAGGAAGTGTCGGAAGGAAGTGTCGGAAGGAAGGAAGGAAGTGTCGGAAGGAAGGAAGGAAGTGTCGGAAGGAAGGAAGGAAGTGTCGGAAGGAAGGAAGGAAGTGGCGGAAGGAAGGAAAGAAGTGGCGGAAGGAAGTGGCGGAAGGAAGTGGCGGAAGGAAGGAAGGAAGTGTCGGAAGGAAGGAAGGAAGTGGCGGAAGGAAGGAAGGAAGTGGCGGAAGGAAGGAAGGAAGTGGCGGAAGGAAGTGGCGGAAGGAAGTGGCGGAAGGAAGGAAGGAAGGAAGGAAGGAAGGAAGGAAGGAAGGAAGGAAGGAAGTGTCGGAAGGAAGTGTCGGAAGGAAGGAAGGAAGGAAGGAAGTGTCGGAAGGAAGGAAGGAAGGAAGGAAGGAAGGAAGGAAGGAAGTGGCGGAAGGAAGTGTTGGAAGGAAGTGGCGGAAGGAAGTGGCGGAAGGAAGTGGCGGAAGGAAGGAAGGAAGGAAGGAAGGAAGGAAGGAAGGAAGGAAGGAAGTGTCGGAAGGAAGTGTCGGAAGGAAGGAAGGAAGTGTCGGAAGGAAGTGTCGGAAGGAAGTGTCGGAAGGAAGTGGCGGAAGGAAGTGGCGGAAGGAAGGAAGGAAGTGGCGGAAGGAAGGAAGTGTCGGAAGGAAGGAAGTGGTGGAAGGAAGGAAGTGTCGGAAGGAAGGAAGTGTCGGAAGGAAGGAAGGAAGGAAGTGTCGGAAGGAAGGAAGGAAGGAACTGTCGGAAGGAAGGAAGGAAGTGTCGGAAGGAAGGAAGGAAGGAAGGAAGGAAGGAAGGAAGGAAGGAAGTGGCGGAAGGAAGTGTCGGAAGGAAGGAAGGAAGGAAGTGTCTGAAGGAAGGAAGGAAGTGTCGGAAGGAAGGAAGGAAGTGTCGGAAGGAAGGAAGGAAGTGGCGGAAGGAAGTGGCGGAAGGAAGTGTCGGAAGGAAGGAAGGAAGGAAGGAAGGAAGGAAGGAAGGAAGGAAGGAAGGAAGGAAGGAAGGAAGGAAGTGTTGGAAGGAAGTGGCGGAAGGAAGTGGCGGAAGGAAGTGGCGGAAGGAAGTGGCGGAAGGAAGTGGCGGAAGGAAGTGTCGGAAGGAAGGAAGGAAGGAAGGAAGGAAGGAAGGAAGGAAGTGGCGGAAGGAAGGAAGTGGCGGAAGGAAGGAAGTGGCGGAAGGAAGGAAGGAAGGAAGGAAGGAAGGAAGGAAGGAAGTGTCGGAAGGAAGGAAGGAAGTGTCGGAAGGAAGTGTCGGAAGGAAGTGTCGGAAGGAAGTGGCGGAAGGAAGTGGCGGAAGGAAGGAAGGAAGTGGCGGAAGGAAGGAAGTGTCGGAAGGAAGGAAGTGGCGGAAGGAAGGAAGTGTCGGAAGGAAGGAAGTGTCGGAAGGAAGGAAGGAAGGAAGTGTCGGAAGGAAGTGTCGGAAGGAAGTGTCGGAAGGAAGTGTCGGAAGGAAGTGTCGGAAGGAAGGAAGGAAGGAAGGAAGGAAGGAAGGAAGGAAGGAAGGAAGGAAGGAAGTGGCGGAAGGAAGGAAGGAAGTGGCGGAAGGAAGGAAGGAAGTGGCGGAAGGAAGTGGCGGAAGGAAGTGGCGGAAGGAAGGAAGTGGCGGAAGGAAGGAAGTGGCGGAAGGAAGGAAGGAAGTGGCGGAAGGAAGGAAGTGGCGGAAGGAAGGAAGTGGCGGAAGGAAGGAAGGAAGGAAGGAAGGACGGAAGGAAGGAAGGAAGGAAGTGTCGGAAGGAAGTGTCGGAAGGAAGTGTCGGAAGGAAGGAAAGAAGGAAGGAAGGAAGTGTCGGAAGGAAGGAAGTGTCGGAAGGAAGTGTCGGAAGGAAGTGTCGGAAGGAAGTGTCGGAAGGAAGTGTCGGAAGGAAGTGTCGGAAGGAAGGAAGGAAGGAAGGAAGGAAGGAAGGAAGGAAGGAAGGAAGGAAGGAAGGAAGGAAGGAAGGAAGGAAGGAAGGAAGGAATTTTTCTAAGTGGAGTGTTGTCCATTAGGTTAGTGTAATAAATGCAAACATTTAGAAACTCGGAGTGCTTCAAATGTTGCATTTTGTCATGGAGACATCACTGGTTCAATTGAGGACTTCTGTGTTTATGATTTCATAGCACATATAGATCCAGCTCTAGACTGCTTCCCACCTTTTTGTCCATTCAGCCAACAGTACAGGTGGTGAAAATTAGCTTGTTGTAGCTAAAGTCAAATGTCTTGACTAAATAGAGCCTGGCAGAATTGAACTGGAGAGCAGAAGTAAGTGAGATTTAAAGTGGATGCAGAGAACAAGATTTATTTTAAAGTCTGTTTTAAAAAAGAACTTGTTAGTGATTTGTAACAAAAAAAAAATCATATTTTTTACACACATTCCCAAATCTTTTATCCAGTAACATAAACTTTTAAACTTGCTACAAAAAATGTCTGTTATAGTAATTTTTGTCATATTTATTGCATTTATGGATTTCTCTGATAATAAGATTTAAATTGTTAACTGAATAATAAGGTCTTAAAATTTCTAGTGCACTTGAAAAAATCCTCTAATAACCTCACACAGTCAAAGTTCTAAAACACTTTTTCATACAAACTTGCTTGAGAATCAATGCTTTTACAAAGTCTATAAAGTCACTTTGCTCCTCTTCCCCCAAGAGAATGATGAATGAAAAGTCTCTTTGAATTCTGCTCTTTTGTATTCCTTATCACCAATCACCAAAGGAAGGCAATCCAAATTAGGTATTCATGAGCAGCTATTCCAGAAGTTTTCCTAAACAACCATATGTGAAAACATTTCTTATTCTAGAATAGTTGTATTTTATTTTGACTTGAAATAACCTGCCCTTCATCTAAATAGGAACAAGTCACTTATGTTGAAATGAAGTCCATGGCTTGGACTGTTTGAAAATTACTATTGAGCTTTAAAACACAGTGGGAAGCATCTTTAAACATAAATATGTTAATATTGCAACAGCTGTATGTGATGTATTAGCCTAATAGCAAACAGAACCAAAGGTTCAAAGCTGTAGGGCAGTTATAGCATACACAGTTTCTAATCAATGTAAACTGTGGTCCAGAAATGGTAGTCAGAGTGTAAAAGAACGGGAAAAAAACAAATGTTAGCCTCTAAATCAGGACATTCCATTGGGCACATTTTCCAGACCCTAACCTAGTGAAATCAATGAATGTCTGTAAAAGGAATGCCAAAGCCATACTGTTTGTCATACAACACTAATTGAGGATGTATTGAACATACCACAAGACTCCTTTATTAGTCTGATTTTTAAAACTGTAATTTCAAACTACCAAGATGAACTAAAACCATCATTTTTCATGTTCACATCCATTACTAGTGGCTAACAAAAAGGGGAATACTTCATAAGTCACACATATACCTCCAGATCAATAATCTCTTTTTATCCAACATGGAACAGTTATTCGTGCTTTTAAGAGAAACCATTAGAAATATTTGAACAAGAGAAATATATTAACTTTATTTATTCTAGAGTGTCAGTCAAAATTAAAAGATGGCTTGCTAGTTTCTACATTCCCCCTCACATTAACCAATTTTTGTGACTAGTCCAGTTAGCAAAAGAAAGTCTGTAAAGTTGAGATTATTTTCCTGAAAATAAAATGGTAGTAGAGAGAGGCATTGTTTTCAGAAACTGAAATGTTTTTATTTGCATAATCATCCCTCTAGGTAGTTAGTTATTGCTTCTAACAGTGGAACCACATTATATCTTGGTAATACAAATTCTCATTTTCTCGATTCAGAAGTCCTCTGATTGCAACTACCAAAAACTGTCTGTATAAGAGCTGGCATGACTTCATAATCCTGCAATTTCATTCTGCTTTCAAAATATAGCTTGGTACCTTTTAAATTGCTTGCAGTTTATTATTGTTATTTTAAAGCATCAAAACTGTACCTGATTAAACTTATCTGTTATGAAAGATCTGTTACCCTTTGTGTTGACCTCTCCCTGTTCTACCTTCCCTTTCAAGCATATCAATATATTGCAGGGGATAGTAGCCCCAAGGCAGAACAACATTGGGAAGATCTATGCTTATCAAACTACAGTAAACCAAGGAAAATTAGATACTGTTTACATAAAAGAAATTGGATTATGAGATTTGATATGGTCCATTTTGCTTAGAGAAAGCAGCTACTGAGACATAAACTAGGTTAAGTTCGAAACAAGTGAAAACAGAGTTCTATCACAATTTAAACTAACAGATTTCTTAAAAAAATAAATCCCATAAACTTTCATGAAGTTGTGTTACATTTGGAGTTGATTAAGTCTTTAAAGAACATTAGATATCTGAAAACTTTGGATATTCATTAGTAAATATACTTTTTGCCTTATCTGAAGTTTAATCACTGATTATTTTGTTTATTTTTTTCAGTGAACTCTGTGCTGGATAGAGTTTCCAAAGAAATCACAAAAATTCCTTAATGAATATTGTGGCAAAAGAGGGCAATTAAAGTCATTATACTGAATGGCTGGTGCAATTTTCAAAGAGAATTATCCACCTTTCTTCCTCACTATCCACTACTCACTAGTACCTCTCTGAGTCCACAGAGAGAACACAGAGATTAGTTTGTATGATAGACACTGGTTTGCCTACAAGAGTGACAGTGCTATTAAATTAGAGCTTATTAGCCCTGACAATAATGCATTTGAGTATGCTGCTGAAAACTTTTTTCATAATAAACAGAGAAGTTTAGATTTTTTTCTTATAACTAATTCTTTCATGTGATTTTATTGTTAATAACATTACAGTCTTTTTGCTGAAAACCTTTATGTAAGCACACTGGTTTCATTAAGGGTTTTAGGTCTGGTTTGGTTTTGCTTGTTTGTTTGTTTGTTTGTTTTGGTTTGGGGTTTCTTGTTATACATGCTTTCAACACTGTCTGATTCTGGATGAGCTTTTGTGCATAATCATGCTGGAATAATTTTCTTTTGTAAGGATGGCAACCCAGTTACCAGAGAAAAGTTAGTCAATACATATTATAGTATTGTATTATAGCAAAGCTCCCTCATGAAATTTAGTAGAGAACTACTAGAGAATTTAGTAGTTATTGTTAGAGGGGAGAAATTTGGTTTAGTAGTTCATCTTCCATAATAATAATAAAAAAAAAGTTCAATCATCTCAAATTACATACATTTTTAAAAAGCTGCAGGTACAAATCTTTCTAAACCATGATTTAAAATGGTTTACAGGCAAAATTAAATAACCCATGTAGATGCAACTCCAGGCTTCATTCTAATAGCTCAGAATTAAAAAAGTCTGTCTTGTCCAGAGCATGAGCCATGACTTCAAGACTCTGAAGTGCCAAGGAAAGCCTACTTGCTCTGTGTTAGGGAGACAGAGCAGACTGCAAAAGACAGTATACATCCCACAGTGCAGATTTCCACTCAGACCTGCATCCAAGGATGCCAATTACAGATTTCTGGGTGCTCTTCCACCACTGTAGGAAAGGGGTAATAACCAGTCATGTCCCTGGCATATTAATTGCTGACATTGATGCTAGGGTTTAGCTTTTATATTTTTCAGATTCTGTTCTGCTTTAGTGTGTAGTTCTGATCTTCATATTAGGGGATGCTAAGCTCTTTTCACAGAGTAGGTAGACAAAACATTTCTTTTCCTAGCTTGGGACCAAGGACAACCACCCAAATTTCAGGCTTAAGAGCATAAACAACATGGACTGAAGGGAGAAAAACAAGAATAACCTAAAGATATAATTGGACAATTAGCTCCAATATGCTAATGAACCAAAACTTATGAAAGTGAGAGATCTTGTGACCAGTCATCCATTTTGTGACCATTTTGGGTTCATCTTTGGTGTAGCCCTGGCTGGGCTCTTGTACTGCCCAAGGTGTATCCATTGAGGCCATCTAATAAATACCTACTTTATTTTTAACTCTGTCTAGCCTCTGTTCTAGGTCAGCATTCACAATGCATTAACATATAATAAATTCCATGGACGTTCTGAGGTATTGCTGACTTACAAGTGAAACCCCAAACCATCCAGTAATTTCATTCTATTTAAATTAGTGGTTTTGTAAAACTTCTATTTTTTTTCAGTGTTTTTCTTGCCTTTCATGAAGAACATTTAAATCACAACAGTAAAGAAAGAGTTTGAAATTACATCTATGTCCTATCCCCTTCAGAATTCCCAGCTATCATGTCATTGTTGAATTTTAATTTCTAGGAATACTTCAGAAAAATATGAAAGATGTCCTGTTTTATACCAGCTCCAAACAATCAATTAATGGGAGTTCCATGGACCAATTGATAAAGAACTGGAACCTTAACAAGCCTTTTTGAAATATTATAGGCTTTTTCTAATTATTTTTCTTTCTTCTAAAATAGCACACAAATTCTCACAAAATATGATACAGAACTTCCTATATAAACCATTACTGAAAACTTCCTTTTTATTCATAAAGTACCAATGCAAAATTGTATGATAATATTTTAAGATGCAATAAATATCTCAAATTAGTTTTTTAGCTTTTTAACAATTTAACATTTGCAAAGAAAAAGATGACAATAAATTTGGTATTGATTTGTTGTGTTTTGACATGAAATCCCTAGAAAAAGTGATTGCAACTTGACAAAGATTAACAACACAAAAATTTCCAGTAGTTTGTTTACTCACACATTATCTCAGAGCTAATTACATAAAAGGTATTGTGTGTATCTGAGCCAATACAAACAGTATCTCTTGATATGTTTGGACTAACAACGAAAAAACCACAAGGTCCTTGCATATAGACATTCCCCAAACCTCTGTGAACCAAATCAGCCACAGAGAAAGAAAGATGATTCATAGCTATTAATGAAATTCTTTTTCTGGGTTCTTCTGTCAGCAGATCACTTAAAGTGCAGCTTATCAGGTTACAACACATCTTCAGGCACAGAGACACAATCTGCATTTGTGCTCTTGGTCTCTGTGTGTAGGCAAAAGGTTACTCATGAGACTTTGAAAATGTGCAGCAACAGGAAACAAAAAAGGGAAAAAAGTTAGAACTTTTTCCCGAAACTGATAAGAAATGCAGCATTACCAGTGTTGCATAGTATAGTGACCAAAATGAAAAGGATTTTCTGTCAACTTAATTAGGCAATACAGTAACTATAAATCTGCTCAGAAGTATAGTTGTGGCTAAAAAAGGAAAGTAAACCACTACCTTGTTCAACTTTCCATATTTCTCTGTAAATTATTAATAAATTGAGGAGATGTAGATGCTCTTCCTCATATTCTCAAGCAGTATGTAAAGGGTTTAAAGATATTTTAAAATTCTAGAAAAATATATTAAAATTCTAGAAAAATATTTTTCCTCACTGCCTGTAAATATAAAAATGTATTTGACAGACTGAATTATATTTATGAGCAACATTAGACAAATAAGTATGTGTAAAAAAACCTATGTATAACTATTCTATTGAAATCACTTCAAAAATTTCCTGAAGTGTAGGTTGGATTCCCCACCCCCCCACCCCAACTTCTCCATATCTCGATCAGTCATTATAGTCTCTTTATTAATTTGGGATTTAGAAATGCATTTCTTTTCAAGGGGAAAAATAAAAACAAAAAAAGGATATTAGAATCATAGAATAGAATAGAGTTTGAAGGGGCCTACAAGGATCATTGATGTTCAGCACCTTGGCCTAAACAGGACAAGCTCAAGAATTGCACCATGTGCCTGAGAGTATTGTGATAAAGAGAAAAAAAAATAGTTATGGCAAAAAAATATTTATTTTTCCTGGGAAGAAAAACAAAAATGACCTTGTAATATATTCCAGGAAGGAAACAACAGTCTGTTCCAGACAAGTGGATCCTTTTTGGATACATCAGAATTTTGATTCCTACATATGATGGAATGATAATACTGATTTTTGTGTACCACTGAATAAATAATCAAAAATCTTTCAGTATTGCTTTACTATTATCAGCAGTCATGAGATAAGTCTGAACTAAGTAGTTTTCTGCAATTAATTATATGAGATATGCAGGGAATCTCCTTAATAAACACTCAAAATTATTATGAATGACAATATTTACCCCCTTGTACTACTGCTGTGAAACAGCATAATAAATTGGAACAGGTTGCAGTTCACTAGGTGAGGTAGACTGAAAATCCATTAGATTAATTACTTCTCATAAGTATAATTATATTTACAGTATGCTACATTTCTAGATGTCTAATAGGCTTCAAAGAAGTGCAAGGTATAATTAAAACCTTTATCTGTAAAGGCAAATCACTAAGCTTAAAAAGAAAAATTTTTCCAGCTCAGACAGGAAACAGCAGGCTTCACTTTCCCTAATTTGTAACTGCGTTATCTAAATAAAGAGCTCACGTTCTGCAAACCATAGCTAACACTGAAAATACACCATGGTTTAACAGTGAAAAATATGTGTTTGAGAAAATCTATAATCCTTTAAAATGGATGCTTTCTTAGTGGATCTAAGCTGAGGATGTTTTTGTTGTTTATGTCAGGTAAATACCTGGTTCAGCAGTTTCAGCCAACTGAAAATTCGATGTCACTTGTTACTGAGTTTGTATATAGTGAGCAGTCATGAAGAGTAGATAGAAAATTTCATATTTTGAATTATGCATGCTTAAATCACTTTGTTATTAGCAGAATTAAATAGCTACTCACAAAGTATTAGACTGTAAGAGAAAAAAAAAACACCAAACAAACCAAAACAGGTATAGGACATGTATGTATCTCCATCTTATTAAACCTCTTCCTCCCAAAGGTGATTGTATGATATACTTTAGATATATAAAATCAAACAAGATGAAGCTCACCTCTAAAAGTCATATCTTATCACATTGTTGACAAAATATTCTAGAATCTCTTTTGTCATATAATTGTCTAAACCTTCCTTAAAAATGGTAATTTCTTTCTAACTTGTAATGATGATATAATGCTTCCAGTAACCTTTTACTTTAGACAAATCCATTTCTTTCTTCAGCTCTCTCCCCTGGGAAATACAGTTTCAAGATTCTAGTGTACTCAGATGCAGTCGCCCATAAAGACTCTGAAATAGTTCTCATAAATCCCTTTTATAATCTTTTTAGTTTTCCATTTGCACTATTTTCTCATAGCTTCTAACCTATTGTCCTTAGAGTGTGCAGTTCTTCCATGTTACATATCTGATAGCTCTACTTCCCTGGATGGAGCTGGAGTTCAGCTCATAACATCTGCATCGAAAGAGAGAGAGAAGAGACACAGGATTTTGTCATCTTTACCCTCATTTGAATTTTGTCATACTTTAGTCTATATTTTCCCTGAAATCACAGTGGAGTTACTGCCTTTTTCTAGATAAATGGGGCAGGACACAGGAAACCCTTATTTTTAGAGGTGGCAGATTGTTCTAAAAGCCAATGAAGACTGTTGTGTATGTATCTACATTTAAATTATGGGATCTTGGAGCATTTCCGATCTCCAGGAAACAAGTGACCAAACATTTTCTTAGACTGGGCAAAAAATCTTACTGCCTCACAATTCTGGTCTGAAAACTAGAATAACAAGAATAAAAAAGGAAAACTAGAATAACCTGGGGAGTAGGATTATCCAAAGTCTCACTCTGAGACCTAGAATCCTACATTTCATTATGCAAAAACAATCTTTAATCAACATACTCTTTTTCAAAGACAGTCATAAGTGCAGTGACATTTCTGAACATAATCCATGTAATCTTATAATTTAAATTGACCACAAATAAAGGTTGGATCTCATCTAGAGACTTTTGAAGTTGCATATTTACTTTTCTTTTTATTCACATCTTTTCAGTCAGATTCTTCCTTTACAGAATCTTATTTTAAAAGGAAGTGGAGATGAAATATTTATTGAAGAAAAATAATCAAGAATACATGAAATTTCTTATTTTTCTTCTTTTATTTTAATACAAAGAATTAACAGATGACTGAAAGCCAGTAGATTGAGGGGGAAAACAAAACAAAACACAAAAAAATAACCTCCCTGAAACAACAAAAACCCAACAAAAGCAATAACAAAACTCACCAAAACAAAAAACAAAACCAACACAAATCAAAAAAACAAAAACAAAAACAAAAAACCTAAACAAACCAACCAAACAAAAAAATTATCCCAACCCCCCAAAAGCTCAGTTCAGGTGGCTTTTATTTCTACACTTAATTTTCATTACTCTCCTTTTTAAGGTATTACAACATTCAGTGTTTTTATTGGAGTTATAATCAGGCTATTCTATTGTTTAGATCTGCTGAATATGTTTTATTCTGAAAATAAATTTATCAGTTTATTTAGCTAGAGACAAAGCAGGCCATTGATGCTGCTCCTTCTCATAAAACTGTCTGTTAGGAACAGTCTAAATTGACAAGCAATTGACCTCCTTGAGTCCCTCTCAGGAAAAATGTGAAAACTGACTTAATCAGGTTAAGATATGCAATCATATTGATGTGAGGGTATGATTTAGCATCTGATTGCACATAAATGTCAGATGCATTTAGGATGAGCATCAAATAATAAAAGATACAGAAAAAGAGCATTCTTCACATAGAAAAAAATCGTAACTCTTCTAAGAGTTCTTTTATGAAGCTACATTTTATTTTTGCAGTGATTTCCTTGCCTTTAATAAAGAAAACTTCAGCAAAAGCAAAGAAAAAGTTTGAACCTTTATCTAGCTCCTATTTCTTTCAGAATTCTCAGGTATCATTTCATTGCTGACATTTAATTTCTAGGAATATTGAGAAAATTCTGAAATATGTTCTGTTGTGTACCAGCTCCAGAAAAATCAATCAATATTAGTGCCATGGACCAATTGATATAGGATTAGAACTTTAATGGGATTTTATGAAAGGAAAAAAAAATGAAAAAAAAAAGACTTATATTCTTTTGGCGCCTTGTATCTATAAATATATTTAAAGCATACTCTCCTCCAAGCAAAATTAACGGATACATACTAATAATTAATTAGGCTTCTTATATTAGCTTGTGGGGCTGTTGTTCTTGAGAATACCTTATTTTTAATAGTAAGGAACATTTAACAAGGAATCAATGCTACCATGTTCATTCCAAAGTTATGTTTTGGGATTCTAATTTATAATGCTTGACTTTGGAAACAGGCATTGGAAGACTGTTAACTACATCCACTGCCTTCCCTTCATCCACTACTTGGATGTTCTTGTCATAGAAGGATATTAAATTGGGTAGAAAGGACTTGGTTTCTGTGAATCCAGGTTGACGATTGTATTATTCTTTAAATGTCTTTCAGTAGCATCCAGTAAAATCTCCATCATTTTCCAGGAACTGAGGTTAGACTAACAGTCCTGTAGTCCCCTTGGTCTTTGTTCACACCCTTTTTGTAGACTGGAATAACATTGACCAGATTCTAGTCATGAGGACTTCCTCAGGCTCCCAAAAACTTTGGTAGGGGGTTGAGAGGGGTCCTGACACAATAGCTGCTATCTCTTTCAGGTTTAGGGTTGAATCACATCAATCTCCAAGGACTGTGAATATCCAATTTATACGGCTCTTCCCTGAAAATTTCACTGTCCACAAGTGGAACACCAATGTTCTCACACACCTATTTCTCTGACTAAGGGGATGAGGCAGCCTAATGTCTATCAATATTACTAAAAACTGAAATAAAAGGAAAAAAGCATTTAATTCCTATTAGTCAGATAAGTGTCTTCAACAAGTATCAGTCCAATGTTTTCTTTAGATCTACTATTGCTATTGCTATTAACATACATTAAAAAGCTGTTCTTATTATTCAGTTTAAGATTTAATTGAATTTTAGTCATTCATGTCTTTGCCCTGCATCCATGAACTGTGATTCTGTAATTCATTGCTACTACTGACCTCCCTTTCAGAAACCATAAAATTCCCTATTTATTTGGAGCTCCACAAGGAATTTCCTGTTCAGCCAAGCTGGTCTTCTGCTCTGCTGGCTTGGCTTACAGCATGGCGGAATTACTTGTTTGCACAGTGGAATTGCCTGATGCAAAAATGAAGAACTTGGTGAATAAAAGATCACTTTGGGCCATCTTTTCTACACACTGGGATTCAGGTTTCTTAGGCTTTCTTAGTTCATATGGCCACAAAATGATTGTCCTAAAATAAAGGTGATTGCTAAAGATTAATATATCTTCTGGTCAAATAGTAAATGCTGTGACCAGTTGCTCCTGGGATATCTGAAGTTCTTCATAAACATGCTGACCACTACTTGCATGAGTAAAGTCAATAGAAATGTTTTCTATTCAAGGTGGAACAAAGACAGTAGAAGGGAAAATGAATATTACAATAAAGACTGTAAACCAAGCAAAACCTAATTAAAATTAATTTAGATATTGTATTCTTTTTACTTTTATTTGAAAAACTTCAATTTTAGGCAATATATCCAAAATTATAGTATTGCTTAGAAGAATGTAGATTGCAAAAAAAAATTAAGGTCTGGCATTTTTATCCACACAAATTTGAAAGAGACTTCACTGCATCAGGATTTCTTCCTCCGGACTTTCTTGGTCTTTTTTGTTTTATATTGTTTTATCATCTTGCAGAATAAAACAAAAGATTGTGATTATCTAATTGTAAAACTAATTAACTCTCACAGAGAATCCATACTCCACGTTTCATGCTTTTTTAGGTAGAGAGCACAAAACAATTCACTGTCTAATCTCAACCCCAAATTGAGGGTTTAGAGAACAGGGACCTCTCATACTCTCCTAATTATAAAGCTTCACAAAATATAAGAATAACTGTAATTTTATGTATGCATGATAAAGATTTCCTGCATGCTTTCCAGGTTTTTTGTTTATTTTTTTTTTAGTAAAATAATCAAAATGTGCTCTTCTCTTACATAAAAACATGATTATTACAATGAGAGATTTGAATGTTTTATCTTCAAAATGATAATAATAAATTAGTAGGTAGAGTTCTTGTGTTTTGGGATTATTGTGCTTTCATATAATTTTGTCACTTTTTCTGTCTCTCTGTTGTTGTTGCTGTTGTTGTTGCAAGTTACTGTCTTAAAAAAATACAAAGCCCTATTAATGTAACACTTGATCAAAACAGTGCAAAAAGCTTCTTATTGTCTGCCTGTAAATGATAAATGGATATTTTGATATTCTTTTACAAAACTTCCCTGTCCTTGCTTTCTTCTCCTTTACTGACTATTCACTATGCAACTTTCCTTTTACACTGTTTTAAATTTTATAATTGAGTCTGTGAATCTTGTTGGATTAATAAATGCTGTAGAGACAAAAGTTTATTTTTTTTTGCAGCAGGACAGTATATCCTCAGTGTACAGTTTTTTATGGGATTACTGTAGTTTTTCTTCTCCCTTTATTTCCTTGTTTTATTTTCTGAAAATCACTTTAAGGAGTCTTTAGAGATTGACTCTTCACACAAATCTGAGGAATATTTCTTAACACGTGACACCACCTGCTCTAAATGAAGCACACTTAAATCTACACATGGAAACCTAGACACTTTGGAGAAGTGCTTAACAGGAAAAAATTGACTGAGGGGGAGAAGAAACTTAAGAATATGTTGATGGCCCCTTGGTTACTTAATTATTCCTAATTTAAAATAAATACCTAATTTTAAGGAGAAATACTAGATACTTTAAAAATGCAGTTTTAAGAAAAACATTGGAATGGAAGGGAAATGGCTGTATTACTAAAAGAATATTAATGATGGGGAAGAAGCAAAGAGGAAAAAAGCCATGGGGTTTCAATATTTTGATTTTCCTAATAAATGATTTCATGGTTTGGTCATATTCTGCATTTCTTCTTTAAAAAAAATATATATTTAGAATGCAGAATCTGTTGAAATGTCAAGGCCCTTAGACTTTTTAGTGATCTGAAAAAGATATACTGTGGTCATGACATTTGCATTTGATTAACAAAGGCAATATAACTCAGTATGACATTCTGTTAAGAAGGATTAAATATTATTACATGTGTAAGGTGGTCAAAGAATTTACAAGAATTTCTGTTTATTTCTGTGCAGTTGAAAAGTGTAATTTTGAAACTAAGTTTTTAGAATAAGGTAATAAAGATTCTTTCTCCTATTTGTGTTTAGCAGCCATTTTAATTCCTTTGCCTCTTCTCTATGAAATTACTAGAGCTGTTTACAGCTTCTGTTTTAGACACCTATACCTAAGTCTCTTCTAAGTGTAAGTCATTTCTCAGTACAGACTTGAAGCTTAACCTATAGATAGGCAAAAACAAACAAGAGGACCAATGTTTTTAGATTGTTAGGATAAAGGAAAACTGGTGAATAACAAGTGCTGAAAAAGAAGACTGCACTGAAAAAGATAAATTAGGTGTATAGAGCATAATTTTATATCAAAAATGTTGATTTGAGGGTCACATATCTCGGCTTGCTCATATCACATAATTTGAGATGGTTAGTGAGACCTGTTATTTGGGTGACCTAAACAGTTTTTGTGTCATCTGAAAAAAATCCTTAAAAATACTCTGCTAGCAGTGGTAGCACATTATTAGAGAAGGAAACTTGTGACTGAAAACTTAAATCTATTCTTCTCAACAGATACACTTTCCTCTTGCATCCAGCTTCAACTTCATGAGCATCATGCCAGAGTTCAAGAAGCATTTGGGCAAACTCTTTAAGACACATGGTGTGGTTCTTGGGTCTGTCCCATGCAGAGCCAAGAGCTGGATTTTGATGATCACTGTGGGCCCCTTCCAACTCAGGAAACTCTAAATAAGATTTAAAAAAAGAAAAAAGATAGAGAGAAAGTAGAAGACATCATCCCATGCTACAATGTCAACAGTGAAGACAGAAAGCCTAAATTCCGAATAAAACATGCATTAGCGTATTCAGAGCAATCAGATGACAGGAAAGAGATGTGAATTAGTACATTAAAGTTAAATGTCCATTTAGAAGGGCATTTTTAAGCCAAAACTTTTATATGGAGAAATACATTGGATGTCAGTGCACACATGCACATTTCTATAGTTGGTTTAGCCAAGATATTTTCTAGTAATTCCTCTGTATTAATGTATTGCTTCCAATATGGAGTTTCTACCATATTATATTTTTAAAATACCACAATGTATTAAAAAAAGAGAAAATGTTCTTTTCAAGCACTTCAGGGTATCTTTTAGAAAAACCCTGACACACAAAAACCCTAAGAATCCTTCACAGTCTCTAATCCACTCCATGGAAAGAAAATAATGGGATTAGATCACTATCATGGTTTCTTTCATTGAATTAAATGGAGAACGACTGTGCTCTTCAATACAGCAGAACATGGAAACACTTTTGTTGGCATTAAAGTCAGATGTCCTCATTGTGCTCATTATGTTTAATCATGTCATTATCAAAACCCGTCCTTCACCTGAATGAAAAATCCCAGTATTAACAGCTGCTTAAGACTAAATAAAGAACTAGTCTGAACTAATTTTCTGTTCGGAATTTTAAATCGTTGGCTTCATTATTAAGTAGCAGTGACTAATTTTGATCTCCATTTCACTGCAGTGTTTCTACTGCATCTGGGAAAGTTCTTTCATGTCTTCATTTTACAGTTCAGACATTTCGTGGGTATATGGGTAGCTGGTTTAGATGACCACTCCTGTACAGTGAAAATATGGAATTCATCATGTATTAATGTATTAAATGTAGTAGAAATGTATTAAACCTAGTAGAATTATGGCAAATATATTAAAGGATTTATTAAATCCTTTCTAGAAGGATAATTTATCTTTAATATGATCATAACAGAACATTTAAATATGTCAGTTATAATTGGTTTAGGCACATGTGTCTGGCACATATATCCTCTGTGGTTTATTTTCAGTCTGTAGTTTTATCACATGTACAGGTTCCCTGAAAATGTAATATTTCGGGAATTTTTATTGTAAACAAAGATTCATCCACATAAGAAAAAGCTACCTTTTAAAAGTTGATATCAAGTCTAAACTTAGATCTTAGATTTTATACACCATTTATATATATATATATATATATATATATACATATATATATATATATATATACACACATAAGAAGTCATAAGCATACTTTCATATTATTTTGTCATGAAAGCAATAATTGTAATCACAAGATGAAAAAACAGACAGGTTATTAAATATTATTTTAGTAAACAGTTTCACAATAATATTTAATTTCCATATAAATTTCCTTCTAATAATTCTAAAAAATCTTTTTTCTCTTTTTTATTTTTTAAAAACATTTAAGAAGGGATTTAGAATTCACTGACCCTTTCCTAATGGTTTTAATGTGTGTTGAAAATATTAAAAGTAAATATTTTAATCATTACATTACATCCCCCTCATTTATATACATTGACTTTGCTTTTCCTATAAATAGCATTTCCTGAAGTGTCATGGCTCTTGTGTTTCCCTAGTTCCTGAGAGGAGGCAGTTTAAAGTAAATTTCTATGGTTCATCCTCTACTTATTTACAATTTACTATCTTATGTACCTGCAAATTTTAGATATCATTACCAAGAAAAATTACAGAATTCAGGAAAAAAAACAAAAAAGAGATACAGGGAGATGGAGGGAATTATTTCAGAGTAATGGAAAATAATCTAAAAATAAGAGTTTAGCTGAACAAAAAACTATGGTGGATGAGAGAGATAGCAAGACAGAGAGGGAGAGAGAAGAAAAGAAAATATTTTATATGGAAAACCAGCTATCCTAGAAGTAAAGAGGTAAGATTAACAAATGGAATGTTTAGACTGAATATCTGTAGATATTCTGACAGGGAGATGTAATAGGATTTGGAAGTCTCCTAAGGGTAGTGATAGAAGATTCATCATTTAGCATTTTCAACACTAGACAGGACAAAGCACAGGAAAAAATATAGTTAGAGAAAATCCTGCCTTGACAGAGAGATGAAATGAATAATCTAATAGGCCTTTTCCATCTCTAACTTGTTGCTATGAAACTGCCAGAAAAGACTAAATTTAATCTTCTTGGTGTCTTTTATTCTTTTATACATAAATTATCTTAATCTTTTCTGTGCATTTTCTACCTCCTCTGTCTCCTTTAACACAGATTTAGAACAGGTATTTAAAATGCTTTTATTCTATTTCCTCAACTGTTGCAACTTAATTTTAGTTCTCATATGAACGAAACATGTAAATGAATAGTGGTTAGCTCTGTATTAGAGATGAGCAAGAATTTTTTATTTCAGTGTTTTCTCTTGGAATTGTTAGGATTTTCACTAAGTTTCTGTAAAATTTTAGTCAGTAGTTCCAAATGCAGAAAAAATTATCTCTAATTACTTGCCATGTTTTGAATATTTTATTTAGAAATTATATTAAAAAGATGGTTTACATTAAAATTTTAAAAAATTCAAGAGTGATACTGCTGAAGAAAACAGAAATATCACTGAAATCTTTCAGGCAGTACATTTTACTGTTCTGTTACTGTTGTCGATTTCGTTTGCATTCACATGTGCTGTTTTCTTTCAGGCAAGGAAGTGGCTGTGGGTGCTTTGTTCTCAGAGGATGGTACAGACATGTGTCACAGTGAAGTTACCATACAAACGTACCTTCTCAACTCTGAAATTGTCTTCAGAGAGCCACGTGCCACTGGAGACTTGGGAGTGACAAGCCACAAGAGACAGACCACAAATTCCAGAGAAGGTCCTGTAAAAATCAAAGCTTTGTCACCCGTGTCAGAACGGAAAAGGAGAGGGAAAAAAATATTGCTGTGATGCGCCAAATGCATAAGTGGAATTAACAGTGTGATTCATGGAAAAACCCACACACAATACACTACTTTGTGGTTTCAATAATTGCTTTCAATGACTTAATTTTCTGAAGATCTCTAATTGCTCTTGAGGTCAGAAAGCCAGGTGGGTTTGGCATGTTTTGCTACTGGCTAAATGAGTCTGAGATAAGCAAATGTCATGATCCATGGAGGGATTAATTACCGCTAAATTGGTGGTACTTTTGCTTATTGCATGACTGAAGGAACTTGTATTTTATTTACACAACTTTTGAAATACTGACTTTAGTTCTGAAATTGAAATTTTTCTTTTCTCTTTAAACAGCAATAATAAAAGCAACTGAAAGTTACTGTTCTTTTAAAGATTTGTAGTTTATTTACCATTTCATGCCATTACTTAACAGCTCAGAACACAAAAACATCTGAAAGTAGGAGTTGTGCCTTCACTTTTTCTCAGTATTTTGAACAGTTAACTGGCTCAAAATATCGTGACTAATATGTTACGTAAATAATTCAGTTCTGGCAAAAGTATATATTTGTTTGGACAAAGACAAATACCTGAAAACTGTGGCTTTAATGAGATTTTTTTTTTTTTTTACTAATGCAATTGAAAAATGTAATTCCAAATTTCTTTGGGAATTTGTATAATATCAATGTCAATTATTCTAAAACACACTTCTGGCATGAGGAAGGATAAATGTACTAAATAAATAGTGTTCATAGTTTTAAGATTTTACAGCCTTTTGTAGTGGCTACATTCACATTAGAAAGTGAAATACAGGAAAACCTTTTCTTTGCCCCTGAAGACAAGTGGCTGAGCATTTCTTTCTGATTGTCCCCTATAGCTAAACTCCTTTCTCCCCATAAGCAGAATTAATACTGTACTGAATCTTGGGAACAATATGGCTCATCCATGACTCTTCCTCACCCATGTCCTGGGAACTGCCTGGGCAGCATTAGCTGCCATGAAAGCAAAACTTCTAAGGTTGCTAGGGGGTGTGCTTGCCTGCTTTCCACTGTGCAGGTATTCAAGGTCTTGGGTGACCAGCTTCAAACTCTGTTACAAGGGTTTTGAAAATGATAAGCAGTGGAGCTCTCCCTTCCGTAGGGCTGTCCTCAGGATATTTCAGATTGGGCTCTTTAAATCCCTCTGTTCTAAAACAGCAGAGGGACTTAAAGGAAGTTTCTCTGCAAAACATTAGTTTTGATATTTTATATATTGTGCCTTTCCTATCAAATTCAAGCCCAGAATACAAAAGAGAAAAAGGAGATCTTAAAATAAATAAATAAAATGGCAAAGCATGAACATGAGAGAAAAATCTAAAAACGATGCCTGTTGTAATAATACTTGACATTCAATTACTCTGCCTAGAAGATACACTACTGCACTTCTATCTGCACATATGCATAAGTAGCTACTCTGATTAATATTTGCACAAGAATATGAAAAGAAATAATGATTTGCAACTTATTATAAAGACCTGCCATAGAAGCTTGTTAAAAATATACAATTTCTGGCTGTTTAAGTGGGTATGGGACTTTAAAATATTTTCCTAATAATTATTAATTCTTTTGATAATTACTGTATTGTCATTATTCCAAAATAATAATTTTGGAATTAGTGAAGATGTCATACAGATTTCTAACATTAATTCAACATTGTCACATGTATAACAGATAAAATTAAGAATTATTGTGCTTCAATTTTCAGTGTACACTATCATTATAAATAAGGAAAATACTTTGCTTCTTTTGGAAGTAAGAGGAAAATAAGTAGGAAGCTATATGGGAATGGTACTATAACTCTAGGCTACAGAAAGTGTTATCCATGTCCCCTTTATTGGAAAATGTTCAGAATGGTGCTGTGAGAACCATCTTCAAGCATGCAATTTGTAACTGTGTGACTCTCATCCAGATACTCCATTTCTGCTTTAGCTAGGTACACTAGTGCAGGGAGGCTGTCAAAGTTCTGGCAGATTTTAGAGTAACAAGGGATAAAAAGATTGCTTCAGGCTTACAGATGTGAGTCCCACATGTGGTTATCTTGCTGTAACATATGTGTGACTGGTCTTTTTCAGAAAGATGCACACAGACCTCATAATCTCTCTCCTTGGATGCTGGGAGTATCAAACTTCATCTTTAGGAGTGACTTTCATTCAGAGAGACTTTATCAAACAGCCAAATTCATGAAAGTTTTGCTCAAAAAAGGCCGGATATTGAAAGAGGTGCAACTTTGCCATCAGGTGCTCACCTCACTGACGAGTATTCACACTTATAATTTGCAAAATTCCTGACATGTAAAGGAAAGCAGTGAAGTCCCATCAGTTTGGAAATATACCTTGAAATTCATATGATTGTGTATTGGCATTAATAACAACAACAACAACAACAATAATAATAATAATAATAATGATGTTGTCTCATTTAGCATTAGAAAATATCAGTTTGTTACAGAACATTTTTGATACATACAGAAAAGATGAAGAAGAAAATTATGAATCACATTTCATTCACCACCTATTATTTAATTCAAATAGCAAGGTACTTTCCTGAATCCATTCTTAAAACTTATAAAGAATTAGCAGTATGAAAAGCCCAAGTAGCACCATTCTGCAAGGAATGGAACATTCATGACATTATTAGAGGCTAGGAGTGAGAAATATTGTGTTGAATCAGTAGCTTCCAAATAACAAATGGGAAATTAAAAAAAAATTAAAAAATAAAGAAACATGGATGGATGGCTCAAAAGACTGACGACAATGGTCAAAGTTAAGGAAAAAAAAAAAGGATGGAGCAAAGTGAATTATGAAGTAAATACCATGATCGCTGTACATAGCTAGTGCACATCAATGAGAGAAATTAGGTATTTTTAAGCATTTTGCTTGGGGATAAAATGCTACTGAAATTTTCATTAACTAAAAAACCTAGTAATATTGAATCTTTGAAATATGAAAGGATTTGAAGTAAAATCCTTGTCTTTAACTCATTCTGTGTGTTTTGTATAGCTTACCAAAGCCAGGGAAAAATTCATGTGCAATTATCTGACATGCTGCTATACAAGTTTTTGATCTGTGGTCTGTTTCTGTCGAGAAAATGATAGCAAAATATCACAGTTGCTGAGATTTTTCTAATAACACATTCTATCATTTATCTTGTCCTACTCATGAGGGATTAGTTAGATTTGTTATTATTTATTCTCAAACATTTTTGTTTGTTTGTTTCCTGTGTTTGAATCTTATTCTTTATTTTCGATTTGATTTTACTTTCAGCTAGTATAATTTTACATATTATTGCCCTGATGAATCTATGCAGGCCAGTCATATTCAGACATATACAAAATGTTGTTTCATATATCAGTAAATGTATTACAAACTGTATACTATTATGCATATTGTTTCAAATTTTTGGCTTGGTCATTAAAGCTGAACACTACAGTGTAATGTTCTGAAGTTTGTTTCCTCAGCAGGTGTTGAATTATTATTGTGCCCATAACTATGTTTTGTCTTCCCTTCTAAATGAAAACGCAAGAATATAGCTAAGAAATTGCAAAATATTTACCACCAAGTAAAACTTGTAAAGAAGAAAAATATGAAAATGAATTAAAAAAATATAGGTAGATAGATAGATAGATAGATAGATAGATAGATAGATAGATAGATAGATAGATTCACCTTGAAATTAAGCTGACTAAAAGTAGATGTCTAATTGTAGGCATGAACATTTGAATTAAGGGTTTGATGTTCTATTTCTACAGCCTTAGGATAATTGTGCTCTTTGAAATCATGTAGAGAACTGAAGACACTTCTGTGGCCTGGTTTTATAAACCAGGACCTTATCTTTCATGGGGCAGTTGAAGGCAAGTAGGTACCCCGCAACACCCAAAAATACCACTAAAAGTGCATGTTTGCCCAATTAATTGGCCATAGTCACTACTATCAATGTAACCTGCACAGAAATTCAACTCACCATAAAGTAGATACTGAGGACCCAAATCTATACAAGCACCTAGAGTGACTAAAACACCCTAGAGATTCTCAAACATTCTGATGGAATTGAGAGAGACAGCAAACAACATATGAGATATTCAGGCTCTTCTGGAGCGGCAAATGAAAGAAAGGCAGAGCACTTTAAAACTTCCCAAATGGTACAAGACTTGTGTATATATGCTGACAAAAGAAATTATTTTGTTTTATCTAGTCAGGTAAAACATATTCTAAACACTTGGACTCTTTGGAAGCAACTCAGAGAAGTTGTCTAAATAAAGAGATTTAAAGCCATCTCACATTCTGACACACCATAACTTCTGCTACCTAACTTCCAGCTGCCTGAAGCTATTTGAAGCATAGATGTGGTTTGATTCCTTTAGCTAGATTTATAAGAGATCTATCAATTTATCAACTGCTTTTGCCTCAGTCATAAAACCTCAATAAACTTTTAATTTTTTTGTATTATTATTTTTTTTACTTACAAGAAACAAAAGAGATTGTAGAAGTAACTGGAATTTTTATATTTATTCTGAGCCTTTTTTTTCCTTTTCACGTTCTCTTTTCCATCACTGTCTCTAGTACAGTGTTTCATTTTCTTTTCAGGTGTTCTTACAGCAGGTGTAAAGTGTTCACTTCAAAATGAATATAAAAATAGTCAGTGGAAATGACCCTGTCTGATTTAATATGTTAAAAACAGATCTTATTAAGAAAAAAAAAAAAACAGAACAGGCAAACTCTCAAGGATAAAAAGGGCAAGGAAGATAGAAAATCTGGAGTTTGACACCAACCAAGTTTATAGCCCAAGATGAAAAAATCACTTAACATGCTTGACACAGCTTGTGCTCCAAACTCCTAGGACGTTTTTGAGCCAAGGTTTGCCATTCTTAGAAAACCCAGTTATATTTTCACACATATAATGTGGAATTTTTTCTTTTTTTAAATTTTATTTTCTTTTATTTCTTATAAAACAAAGAATATAATCTAAAAATATTTCTGGAATACAACCGTAGAGCATTTTGTCTAAAAATATTGAGTATATTTCTTAGATAATAGGGACTCATTTGAATTCCAAACCTACTTGCCATACTTCAGCACAGCCACCTACTTGAGGACCACTAGTAACCAGTGACAGGAGCTGGTGTGACTTCTGAGAATTTTATGGCTTCTTAGCTCTAATTGCTGAATTAATAGAATCCATTTTTCCTCAGGTCTCTCCACAGAGGCAGCTGTGGGTCTCAGAACACCTGGAAATCCAGTTTACTTAAGCTTGTCAAGGGAGCCAAGCTATTCTCAGAGGATGTATAAATCACAGACATTATAAAACAGAGCTGAGTGCCTGGAATTTGAAAACTGGATATACTCTTATTTACTTTTTCCACAGAATACAAGTCAGAGAGTTTCAATACTGCTTTTTAAATTAGGGTTCCAGGATCTGGCTGACTAAAGATCCAGAAAACAGAAGAGCTAGTTGGTTGTAGGAGAATATTTGGAGTTCTTTATCTAAAGACAAGTAGATAATGGGGAACTACACCAATATATATGATGGCAGTTGAACAGTGAGGAAACTCATAAAAAAATTTTGACAGCTACTTCAGAAATCCTTGAAAAATAAAAATTCTTATTAAATGAAAATCTATTTGAATTCAAAAGACCCAAAGACTAATAGTTGTTTTCAATTAATAATGTTCTATTAAAATTCATTTTTCATGTTCCTCTGTAAATACTACCAGATTTACATTTGTTTATATGATGCTAACATGTAACTTTATCAGGAAGCAAAGTGTGATGTGTTGCAAACTTTTAAATAAAATATATTAATAAATGTTACCTTTTAATACAGTTCTTAAATGCTTCTACATATTGTTTTAAATGCAGGGATTGAATTAGATTTTATTACCATTATCATTAAAAATGGAATATTTTCAATATGGATATATTATTATATTATATATAATATTATTATAATATTTTGAATATGGATGGAATATTCACTTATGTGACATAATCTAGGTCTTAATTTACTTGCTGGGGGAACACCTCTTTGCTCGTGTAGTAGCACTGAACAATTAACAAAACAGTGTAAAGGAAATCAAAGTGGTCTTGATGTTGTAAACTTTCTCATTTGTCACTGCATTTTGAAGATATTTAAACAGAGATTTAGGGCAGACAAGACTTGAAATAGCCATGTAATTTTATCCTATGATGTTACTATATTCTTGTCCTGACCTCATAAATCGATAGTGAAAATTATATTGGCAAACAATAGCTTTGCATCTGGAGATACTGAACTAGTTGATATCTTAAACAATGCAAAGCAAAGAAAAATGATAATTCTGCTGTTTGAAGTCTAAATGAAATCTCAATTTTTAAATAGATGACTATATTGAAAACTATGTGGCAAGGTTCTCTTTCAAAAAATGCAATTTCCTGTCTTGATTAGGAACACAGAAATCATAGTAAATATCAGTCAAACAACTATATTCAAAACAGAGATCATGAGACAATGGTTGTCCCATGAAACAACCTTTGGAGATTCATTACAAAAGTTCAGTGGAGATACTTCTATCTGTTTTAGCAATCTAAAACTAAACCTGAATGACAAGAGTAGACACCTTTCTTTTTCAATCCAAATTTTAATTTGGATTGAAAAAGAAAGGTGAAACAAATACACATGTTGAAAATTCTTTCAAACTTTATTGGAGCATGAATAATTTGGAGTACCCAAGAGAAACTATGAGTGGATAGCACACTATAGCTAATTTAAGGTTAAGTGTATCCTGTTAAATCTTGAAAAATACATCATTTTGTCATCCTTTTTAAGTGTAAAATAATCCATTAGGAGATCAAGATGTATGATTAGTGGATTGAGAGCAGCCCTTAAGGAGAAGGACTTGAGAACAAGAATGAAAAATGGAATATGACTCAGCAACGTATGCTTACAGCTCAAACAGCCAATTGTATTCTGGGCTGCATCAAAAGAATTGAGACCAGCAGGTCAATGGAGGTGATTCTGCCCTTCTATTCTGCTCTCACAAGGCTCCACTTGGAGTGCTGCATTCAGTTCTGTGGCTCCCAAAATAAGAAAGACATGGATCAGCTGCAGTGAGTCCAGAGAAGAGCACAAAGATGATCAGAGGGCTGGAACACTTACCTGTGAGGATGCACTGAGGGAATTTGGGTTATTTGGTCTAGAGAACAGAAGGCTCCAGGGAGATCTTCAGGAAAGATGGTGAGGGAGCCTTTTTAAGGGAGTGTAGAGGTAGGATAAATGCTAATGGTTTTCAAAGGAAAGAGGATAGATTTAGATCAGCTATCAGGAAGAAAATAACTGTGAGAGTGGTGAGACACTGGAACAGATTGCCCAGAGAAGTGGATGACCCATTCCTAGAGCTGTTCAAGACGAGAGTGAATGAGTCTTTAGACAGCCTGGTCTGGTGGAAGGACACCCTGCCTATGGAAGAAGGGTTGGAACTTGATTTTCTTTAAGGTCCCTTCCAACACAAAACTTTCTATGTTTCAATGATTCCTTCTCTTGATTCAGCAGATAGCCATTAAAAAGTAGTTTTCTTCTTTAATTCTTCTTTAACAAACAGTATGGAGATAATTTGCATCTTCATTCATTGTGAGTGAAAGGAAAATAGAAACTGACAGTCTAACACCCAGTGAGAGTACTCATATATGAAATCTCTGTTGCTTGTGTGTTTAAATTAATGAATTGATTGTGAGGAAGTCATGGAAGAATTAAAACAAGGAGGTCTGGGGATGAAAAAAAAAAATTTGTAATACTGTCTGTTTCCCTTTAATATGTTTGCTGCTGAAAAAGGCACTACCATTCTGTCCTTTGGCTCCAACCACATGCTCTCTCAGGGCCTTTCCTTTGCACTTTTGAGTATTTAGGTGGCCTTGAGAGAAAAAAGAAGGAATGGATTTACTTGAAAAGAAGCACTGTTGTTTGTATTATTTGTCATGTGATTGCTGAGAATTTGAAGGACTGTGCAGTGAGGGAAGAGAGGGAAAGAAGCCAACTTTTTCTCTGGTAGCCTGCTCCCATATCAGTTTAACTGATAGTGGAGCTATAACTAAAGTTATTTTGGATACAGTTCCATGAATATCTTAAGTGACACTTTAGAACATAAGTGTCTCAGGATTTAGCATATTAAGAACTGTATTGTCTCAGCTGGAGAAAGAAAAAGTTAAAAAGAAGAGAAAAAGGAAATTAGGAGAGTGGTGACAAACAGTAGTAAGTTGGGAATGACTAATGTGAAAAATTGGAATATATTCACTAGCTGAACCATTCAAAGGGAAGCCTTTTGCTCTGTCATTGCGATGATTAATTTAGGCAAATGGAACAACAAGGGCTATCAAAGAAGTGAGAAGCATCTATCGGACAGCTCATAAAAAACTCAATTCACCCAGCAATTGGGAATGTGCATTAACAGGGGAGACAAGTCCAGAGGATATTGGAACAAGCACTACTACACAGTAACAAGAGAAGGTTTGGGGTGTACTTGAGAACAAGCTAATAATAAATGGAATCTTCCTAAGACTTTGTGGCATTTTCATGGGGGTAGCACGAAAACTGTTACTTTTTGGGTTTTGTACATCAATCTTATATTAAAACTAATGTAGCTAAATCACAGGATTGCACACCGTTATCGGTTGCCCGTAAGAGTTTCACTAAACATCAGAAATCTCTGTGCCCTGATATTATTTAGCTCAACAATGTATATGTCCATCCTGTCAAAATATTCATGTGAACAAAAAAACTAGGCCTCCTCAGATGTCCTCCATTCTTAAGTTGGTAAAAGCAAGTTGCTTTAGTCTCTCATGTTATTGGTAGTTATGCAGTTTGCGCAGTTGTAGTTTGCTGATTTTAAGCAAATCTAAGTTGAAAGCAAGGTATAATGCTTTTAATTCCAGTGAAACAGATTTTAATTTTCTAATGGAAAACATTTAAAAGTAGAAAGAAATAAAAAATTGTCATTCATAAGATAAGCTATTGCCCGACCAGATAGTGTCAAGCAGTGTAGGCAGATTTGAAAGGCTAAAACAAGCCACATAAGTTTTTTCCTGCCACTTTGGAAAGTAGAAAGTATGAGTCACTGAAGGCAAGGTGATACACTCCAACCAAAGATAAATATTTGCTTCAGATGTGCCAGAACAGGAAAATGTTGGCAGGAGATTTTTTGTTGCTTTTTTTTGTTTGTTTTTTTTTTTTTTTTTTGTGTGTGTGTGGTTTCTTTTAAATAAATTCTTGCCAATTCAGTTTTTCATACGGTTAGAAAATTGCAAGACAAACACACAAAGACCAACTGTGGTTGCAGGTTTTGTGGATGTGGCAGTCAATACTTTTCCTCATGACAGGAAGAGAAATATTTAATGCAGTTGAAGCACAGACTTGGGTAAGATTTACACAGAGGATAGGTAAGATTATTTCAGAGCAGTTTTGGAAGCATGCTACTGGAATTCACTGAGCAGTCTGAATAATAGTTACTGCTATGAATAATAATATCAGTTTATTATTGAAATTTGGAAGAGGCCCTTTTCATGCTAGAGATGATTTCCACATAAGCAAATAATATTTTTCTGAAATTAGTGAAAAGAATTCACCTTAACTGCGGTTACAAAGAGTCATTTTCTAGCATGTTTTCTGCATCGAAAGGTACATAAGTGAGTTAGCTCTCTACTCTTGGGATGATACAAAATATTTTTTGTTTTTGCTCCCAATACTGTTGTGAATATGAGTGTACTAACTTTTTTATCACAGCAAATTTCAGGTGCAGGATGTGGCGGTATAGATTATGCGCCTTGAATAGTTGAACAAAAATTAGTACTTATTTAAAAACTCTACTGTGAAATCTGAAATATTTGCTTTTAGTCCTAAGTAACTGGACATGCCCTGCTTTTAAAGAGATGAAATGACCTGTGCAGTCTGTTTTCCAGTATTTTAGTAGGGAAAGAAAACATAAATTCTTCAAGCTATAAATAACTTTTACTGCAGAATTTTCATGAGTTTTTTTCCTTGCAAAACACATTGCACCACATGGCTTACAAGTAAATTTGTGTCAATTTATACAATAGATTTACTACAATTTTAAAAGCTTCTTTATTAATTTGATCTTTTGCTCTAGTATGTAATCTCATATCTGCAATATATATATATATAAAATGTTTATTATATAAATAATACAACATCTATCTAAAATTATATCACTTGATATCTCTAAATTATCACCTGATATTTTTCTCTCTGATTTTTAATAGTAATTTTAAAGATTACCTATCTTTATTAGATGTAGCCCATTTTTTAGTCATGAAGGTCCTAACTTTTTTCTTTCATTATGTGTCACTTGTTGGGTTTTTTTCTTTTTCTCTCTATTAATGATCCTGATTTAAACTTAGAAGACAAAGCATTCAGTTTTGCTACTCCATTAGTCTAATTTGTTAAATGATCTCCTACAAATCTCTAGTTATGAATATCACATTTTGAATTTAAGTTTCTTTTAAATATGTAGCTATTCAGTCATCCATTTAATGCTGCACAATTGCCTACATTATTGAGTGAGATTCTGAAATTTCTATTTAAAAGAGGTTTTAGATATTTTATTTTGAATATATTTACTTTGTATGGCATGCTGTGATACCTTAATTGAATAGGCTAAATAATTTGAGCAGTAGTACAGTCTGTGAAACAAAAGTAGCACACCAAAATACAAGTTAACTGTTGGGCAGTTAATTCTATCAAAACAATTTATACCTAGAAGCATAAAGGAAAAGATTACTAGAGGCAAATCAGATTATCTTTTTCTGTACATAACATAATAGTTTGCATGCATCTAGGAAGATATTCCCTAAAGTATCAAAGATACTGAAAGTACACAGAGAAACATCAAAGACATTAGAAGTAATTTTTATTGCCGTATAGAAACTGCAGAAAAGAGTAATAGTCAACTCTTCTAATACCACCTTCATCATTCAAATAATAAATAACCCATTCTTCTCTTTTGAGAAGCACACTCAGGAGACATGAAAGCTTAAATAAAACATCTTTCCTGCTGACAGAAGTGCTTTTCTGGCATAAAAATCAACCTTAAAAAAGAACATAATGCATTTTATTTCTAATGCATTATGTAGATTCAAATATTAGAGATTGTTACTGAGTTATAAAGTAGAATTAGGAGAAGTGGTATCAATAATAAGAAAAAAATAAATGGATGGTTTGAACACAGATCCTTGGCTTAACACTTAAAAGAAAAGGCAACAGTAAATGTAGCAAATATTGATATCAATTATAGGAAAGTTTTTTCTTATATGGTATCTAAATATCCTAAATATTTTCATATCAATCTTATAAATAAGGATTTTTTTTTTCACTTAGCGAGTCTTATAGTAGCAGGATGAATGGTGTGTTATTTGGTTGAGTATTTAATGGGTGGACTGTCTTTTTGATCTTTTCCATGGTTTTAACAAAGCATGGGCCATGTGACTGGTAATATATTTGCTCTAAAACTCTTTTTATTCATTTGAAATCTTTTCATTCACCTAAAATTAACCTTTTAAAGAAAAAAAAAAGAAATACAGTCCTTGCTCAAAATATTTGAACATCCACAATGCAAATATAGGCATGAGAAATTGCTGATTACTAAACCTATTTGGCTAATTAGCTTGAATTTCAGAGCAGGGTGGGATTCCAGCCAGAGAATCTTGGGACTTAGTATGGCCTCATATATAAGTGGTCTCACAGTATGGTTTTTCTGGCTGTGTTTTACACAAGTGTGTCATAAGCCTGACCTTTGCAATGACAGTTCACCTGATATATCTAAATTATGTAAATGTCAGGCCCCAGATGTCATTGAAATACTGTAAACATGTAAATTCAGTTTTTAAGGGTGGTTAGACTACAACCTTTACAACATGCAGGATCTCATATTGCTATACACTTGATTAGGCACTTAAATAGTCAAGTCTTTTCAAGGTGATAATTTTATAATTTAGAGAGACAACCCCCTATGGATTACCTTTTTTTTTCTATTTTACCTTATTCTATTTTACCTTATTCAATAAAAAATAATCTTTTTTATTGACAATGACTGATATAGATACTGTTTTCAGCCAATAATATGGATATTTGTTTGTAGGAGAGAAAATATTCATCCTAAGCTGTTGTGGACTGTCTTTTTCTGACATTTACTCTTATAGCTAGAGAACATGCCCTTTTAATTTACAAGTACAGATCTAAGCTTAGATAACCAAATGTTATTCAATATTAAAAGAGAGGTGGAAAGCATTTGAATTTCTGGAAATTAATCTGTTCTCATGACTTCATAATAAGATAGGAAATGTGCTGAGAATAATTCAAGTGCATTTTTGAAGTAACTGGAAGTTGTAAAATTCAAATTATTATAGTAATTCAAACTATAGTGGCTCCCAAGGTTAAGTCTCACTTTAGACTGAACTTGAAATTTTTAACACATCACTTATGTTGGTGCTGAGATTTCTAAGTAGTTCCTGTTGTCTTAAACTCATCTCTGGAAGTCAATGCAAACTTTACTTTTTTATATCATGAGAAAGTCAAGAACAATCTGGATCACTTGACAGCACCACTCTAAATGCTTGTTTAAACCTCCTTACACCTTAAGTATTTTCTTGCTGAAAGAATAAAATCCTAAATGTAGTAACTAAACTGGCTGCATGACTTTTCTTTCTGGAGCCAGGACCCAGAAGCATGTTTGATCAACCTCCTTGACATATAATTCATAATTTCAACAAACACATTCCATCTGTGAGAATGGACCAGCAGTAAACTGAAAGGCTCAACATTAATTAATCTTAATTACCTGCCAGTAGAAATCATCCCTAGGATGCAAATGTTCACATGTAAACTAGCCATATTAAGTTTCCTAGTCCGCAGAGAAAAATACGAAGTTTTGCAGAAAAGGCCTTTTAACCCTGAAACATTTGTTTGAGCTAAGTCATATCAGTAGTTGCCCTAAATGTATTTATTTCTTTCTGTCTATCTGACGGGAAGGTTTGGGTTGTGCATCATGTTTATGTCTACAGCGTAGACATGCAAAGCTTGAAACCTACCAATCTCATAGTAGAAATACTTTTCACTATACTAAAATGAACTAATGTTTCTGAAAACTCAAAAATAATGCATATTTCATCCTTTATTGCTAGTATTGTTTTCCAGTTGCTTAAAATTACTTTCAACACAACCATATCTGTTTGGATCACTTAGATATGTCTGTGCTAATTGACACCACACAATGTGGACTTGCTCAGATTGGAAAGGTTTTTAGAATACCTTGGACTTGGATAAGGCCAAAGTTGAAACCAAGATGTTTTGAATCATCAAAATAGTGTAATTCTTTGAGCAGAGGAAAACAAAAAATGGACTCTGCTCAGCTTGTTAGTCCAGAGCCCTGAGCACTTAGGATGATCATCACTGTAAGACATCGGGTGAGGTGTGGCTATCCATGGGCAGGAACAGTTCCTGCTCCCAACTCTTATAAACATCTAGGCAGCACAAAAGAAAATAATCATGTCTGAATCATCAGAGGTTTTGTCTCAAATCATAATGACCAAGCTCCATCATTTTTCCCTCTCCTTTGTGGTATGGCTGGCTACATTAGCTAAGAATATAGTAATATTTGCTTTTGGATACCGCAGTTGATACATGACCTGACTGGGGCTACCCAGCCTGTGGGTGCAGAGAGACTCAGCCCTGGGCTATCAGGGTCCTATGATACACACCAACATAGAGCAGTGTACCTTATAAATTTCTCCACTTTTCTTTAGAGTAAGTGCAGCATGAGAAGTTCCAAGGGAGAAAAAGTCCACTTTGGGCAAAAATTAAGTCATTTTTATATCACAAATACATAAAAAGGCATCGAACAGCCTGCTTTAGCAGCCAGTACCTAATGCTATTTTCTATTTTTCACCTGGGATAGCCAATAGATAACAATATTTTCTCTTCTTGCACACCAATATTTATATTTCTAGGCTGTTTTTCTGCTTTTGCAGAAAATTTGCAGTTACTGGTAGCTATAGACTCTTATGTTATCAGGATGTTTTTCCCTTTTATTTGACTATCTTTCTCCATTTCACAGGATAAATTACACTTGTAATTCTGTCTTTTTACAATTACCCATGTTATCCCAGGATGTCTCTGGTTTCTAGGTACCCAGCTGTACTTCAAAGATGCCAGCTGCAATTTTCAAGGATGGTTCTCATTCACATGCCTAGTTCCCAGGCTGGTAGGCATTTTCTTTGCATTTCAGCAGACATTTTCTTTTATTCAATGACTATTTCCTTCCATTCAAGTCACCTTTCTGACTGCTCACACCTATAGCTTAAAATACTTGTTCAGCTTACACTGAAACAAAGTTTTCACTTTTTTTTTTTTTGCCACCTGTACAGAAGTACTGTGGACTTTTGCACAGATGACAAATAAATCAGTAGGAGAATATTAAATAATATTTACATAATTTCTGTTCAAATAATTTCTGTTCAAAATAGGAGTCTAGCTTGGAAAGGCTTAAGGTCTTCTTTCTGCTCAGCAAAGTTGTAAAAGTGTGTTGGCATGGGAAGGAATGTGGAGAATGGTCCATAGATGTGCATCACTCTAATTTAAGTAGTTCTGAGGAAGATTCATGCCCCAGAAAGACACAATGGAGTTCTGACCAAGAACCTTTATCAGGGAGCAAATGTTTGCTTGACTCATCACAAATCATGTACCTTTCCTATTGTGCTTATCTCAGCCCAGGCTGCATCCATACTCCACTCGTCTTTTGCCTACAGGTACAGATAAGGGAGAAAGGAAGAATTGTTACTTCCTCTGGGCCCCTGCACTCTGAGGCAAAAACTGCTCTGTTATGTGAAGAATCATTAGTTCTTACTTTCAAATAATAAAGCAAACCCATTTCAACAACCAGAAGGATCAAAAAGACGTTCTCAGCCTGTGGGCAGAGACAGGCACCTGGCACAGCCTTTCCCCAAGTGGACAGTCAGAGGGCAGGATGGAGGCACTGACTGTCTCTTGTGTGAGATAGGATTCTGAGACTGGAAACTGACAATGAAGGAATTGCAGGGCCAGACAAGGAAAAGCAAGTTGAAGAAGCTTATTGCCTTCCCTCTTGTTCTCTTTGTCTCCAGCCATACTCTTCTTTCTGCTCAGCACCTACAGCTGGTCCAGAGTCAAGCAGAGCTGGAGCCAGCAGGAGCTGTCACATTTGCAGAGTGGAGCAGCAGGCAGTGACCTCAGAGTGGCTTCCTTAGCATCTTTCAGGGAATTTCACCCAGCAGAGCTGCATCCCCTGCACAGAGCGCCAGGAAGGGAGAAATCCAGGCTGTGGTGGCAGCCACCAGCCATGGGCACTACCCCAGGGGCACATGCTGTCTGCTATTGTACCTCTGGTGTAGACCTGCCGGGGGGGTGGACACGTGCACCTCCATTGCAAAAGCAGAATCACTGACACATAACTATTGCCTATCCTAAAGGCACACACTGCTGCTTCAAAAGGAATAGACAGAAACAGGCAGGAGGTGCTAAAAATCAACAACTCCTTTTAGTAAAGAAAAAGATCCAACAGTAAAATAGAATTCTGATTTTCCAACACATGCCCCAGGAGCAGTCATACACAAAAATGGTGCTCCTAAGCTGGGGAGAGGTACCCTCATGGTTCTGGGCAGTTTTTGGGCAGAATTAGCAGAGATGTTTCACCAAGGTGTAACTAGCCATCACCTGCCCATTCCCATCCTCAACACAACCTCAATCCCTCCTCTCTGCTTCACTGATGGACAGTGTTTGTGTATTTCAGAGTCCCTTGAAAGACTTCACTGGGCCGGGAAGAGAGATAAAAGGTGACCTGGGGCTCACAGAGCTCCTTTTCTGCCCCTTTCCTATGTACAGACCGCCAAAAATAGTGGAGTGAGTGAGAAGCTACCCACCATCAATCTCCTTGGGAAAGAGCTAGGACATCACAATGATGTGAATATTCCACCTTCCTCCATTCTGCCACCAGATGATTTCTCAGTTCAGCATCAGGTGTGTGGCTTCTCACTTACCATTTTTCCCCCCTTTTTTTCTATCTGCTGTGGATCTTTCTTTCCTCTTGAAAATTAGAGGCAGGAGCAATGGCCACAGGACAGATTTTGACAGTCAAACGTCAATGTACATAAATCCTCTATGACAACACCAATATATTACATTCCCTAATATACTTCCAAGGACTGATCCTGCAATTATTAGCACTCTGCGTCAGTTAGTTCATATATCCAGTAACCAGTTCCCTGTACACATGTAAAAATTGGATTGGCTTTTTTTTCCCTGATTGGAAAGGTATGCTGGGGCAAAAAATATGGACGCATATTGATTTTTTCAGAGGTCACAAAGAAATCTATTATGTTGCTTTCAGTATTCTTTTCTTCCAAAATAATCTTCCACATTTTTTTTACAGCAAGGCTGCAACGGTTGTTGCTGAACTGTGTCTGTGCTACCAAGCTCATTGTAATTACAAGATCCTGAAAAATAAATGACAGCTGTATTAGAAGATCAGCAAATTGCCCTTCTAATAGCTTTTGTATCATTTCCATTGATGTACCAAGTTTCGACAGAAAAATCTCATGTATCATCCTGGTTAGAGAAGCAAGTTGCTGGTGGCAGTTTATTTACAGAACAAGAGTGTGAGGGGCACTAACTTCCTTTTGACGTTAGAATATCATGATCAAAGTACAGATCTTTCTTTTTGGAAGACTTGAAAGAATTTTATTTACATCATAATATTGATTCTGTAGGTCTAGGCCAGTTTATTTAAAGAAAGACTTCATTTTAAAATAAACATGAACCTAATAACCTATTTGTCATTCTTTTTTCTCTTCTTCAGGTTCTCTGAAGAAAAAAAGAACCGAACCAGGTTTTTTTCAGTACGTGTTTTAGTTAAGATTGAAAGACAATGTTATGTCAAACCCATGAGAACTTATAGCTTATTTTCATTTTCATGGAAAAATAAAGCCATTTTTTGTTACAAGGAGTGTCTAGCTTAGCTACTCTGTAAATATTTCTTCTCAGTTACAAGCAGTCATCAGGATTGTTCTCACTGACTTATTTTAGTATTTTAAAGACAAAGGGATTGGAAGTAATGTCTGTCTTGCCTAGCAGTATTTATTTATCCAAAATGAGAAACTGAGCAAAGTACAAAAAACTCTCTTTCAGCTCATACTCATTGTTTTCTTACTTCAGAAGTCACAATATGCAGTGAAACAATCAAAGCTTTAGAGTTCAGAAGTTCCTTGCATCTATCAGTAAAAGCCTGTCCATGGATAACTTTGAACCTTAGTGACCTGGAAATGGAAACTCTGCTTGAAGGGCAGTAGATGTGCATAATTCTCCCTAACCTGACATGATACATAGCATCTTCTACCATTTAGTTGGTTCAGGGTGAATGGGTTTCTGCCAATGATTTGGAATAAATCTGAAGATGCCACTACAGATATAAAAAATGATTGGTGGTAAGATTCATAGGCTGGATTTAACAACTGCAAACTGAATGGGGGATCGACCTCTAATACTGTTGAATATTGATATGTTTTATTTGGCCCTAGCTAAACCAAACAAATCCAAAACCAAAACAAAGAAACCTCCAAATAACACAAACTCAACAAATGAAGAAATTAAAACAAAACCAAAAACCAAAACCAAAACAACATAATAAATAAGGGCAACCAAAAAAAGAGAGGAAGAGGGGGAGAAGTAGCTTCATTTAGGAAAGACTCAAAGCAGAAGTACCGGTAGCAGCAATGACAGATTTGTGAGATTATGGAAGAAGTGGTGTGATGTGAGTTTCTACAAAAACATCTCCCTTTGAGAACTACATTTATATGCATGAGCACTATTTTATTTTCAGAAGCAGACAGGTGTCTAATAGAACATTTTAATAATTTCTAAGAATATGAATCCTGAAACTGATTGAAAGTAAAACTTTTTACACTGCAGCATGCCAGTAAAATCAATAGAAAATGTGAATTTCAAAAATACAGGAGTGACTATGAATGTATTTGAACAAGATCCCAATGCTAAGCAAACTAGGGAAAATAAATCTGTTGCAAATATACACATGCAGAAAACTGTTACCAGTTCAACAATCCTCTCCATGTGCTTTACTTTTCATACAGATACCTTTCAAACACACATAACATATAATTGTGGACTACTAATTGCTCATTTGCAAAACTGTCATTTCTATAGGTCTTTAATGCTGAAATCTCACACAAACCTATCCATGAGGAAATCTTCAGTAGTGCTCTTATATTTTTTATCCAAAAAAAAACTTTAATATGACTCATCAAAATAGTAGACATTTCCTACTTTTCTAGGAGTAGTATCTATCTTTGTTGTTGTAAGAAAACCAAATAGATCTGATAAATGACTGATGAGCAGCAGAATCTTACACAAAGGGAATGATAGTAAAATAAGGCGCTGAGAGAAGGTGTGATGGAATGTAGCACCAGAAACTTTCCATTTTCCTTCTTGTCCAGGCAAAGCAACCTCAGCCATTCCTCATAAGACTTCTCTAGACCCTTTACCAGCTTCTTCATTCTTCTGTGACCAAGTATGTATGTTGGACAAGTAAAAAACAAAAGTGTTTTACATACAAGCTTCGTGCCAGATCAGTGCCTCATTTTGCATTTACTACTCCTGGTGAAATAAAAGGCCCTTGATTTTCTTAAAAATAATTTCAAAACCATTTGGTAGTTTTAAAACAATGAAAATTAAAACAAAACAGAACAAAACCAAAACCCAACCAAAAAAAAAAAAAAAAAAACCAAAAAACCCAAAGCAAACCAAAAATAGCAAAATCTTCAACTTATTAAATTGGATACTGCATTTTGAAGTAGACACAGAGAATCACAAAATGGCTGTGATTCTAGTACAGGTATCTGGTTTTTTATTAATTTCCTTCAGTAAGCAAACTCTTAGGTCACATAGTTTGATAAAGTTAGGATTCAGTTTGGTTCTGCATAAAAAAAAAGTTTCACTCCGCATATGTTTATGATTCACCAACAAATAATTTTAAGCTAGTTATTCTTGGCATACTTGCACAGAATTTGGCACAATGTATGTGCTTCATTAACATAAGTTATAAAAAACAGAGACTTTTCTGATTTAAAGCGTGTTAGAAATAGCCCCAAAATACAAGTGGCTGGAATGGTAAAGGGAAGCTTTATTTCCTTTTTGTATCCATATATGCCTCATTCTTCTTGGTTTTCGCTGTGCATCAAAGCCTGTTAATAATTGGTTTTCTTTTCCTCTCACACAGAGTAAGGTTGTAGGTTAAGCCATTGGACTTGCCACAAAAATGTTGGATTGATGTCCCCTGAAATCAAATGCCTTCTTCTCACATCATAACCAAAAACAAAACAGAAAAATGAAAAAATAGAATTCAATCTATTTTTCTTTGTAACATTTCTTATTTATTTATATTTCCAAGATATCTCCTGTCAGTTTAAAGAGTTTGGCTGCTGCAAAACTAAGAGCTCCATCAGTTACCACATAGTTGTGATTTTGTATTGCACAGAAAAAATTATCCTGTTCATACAATCCTAAAATCAGAGATTGGTTTGAGTTGGAAGAGACTTATAAAGTTCATCAAGTTCCAACCCTCCCTCCATGGGCCGGGACACCTTCCAAGTCACCAAGTCATTCATACGCCCACCAAACCTAGACTTGAACTCTTCCAGGGATAGGGCATCCACAGCTTCTCTGGGCAACCAGGTCCTGTGCCTCACCACCCTCACAGTAAATAATTTTTTCCTCATATCTAATCTAAACCTACTGTCTTTCAGTTTAAAGCCATTCCCCCATGTTCTAGCCCTACCTGTTTTTGTAAAATATCTCTCTCCAGTCTCAGACTTCTCTCACCAATCAGGGAAGAAAGGCATATTCTTTTCGTATTTCCCGAGACAATAACTATTGCATGTGATGTAATATTTCTACTATTGCTTGTGGTATAACATTTGCTCCAAAATACATTTTCAAGTTCAAAGACCAGCATATGAATGCAATGGATTGATAGGACTGTACATCTACCAAGTATCAACATTACTGCATTATTTTCCCATACAGAAAGCTTTGTATATGCATATTTCTACAAATAAACACACACACATACAAACAACAAACAGATACAGGCATAGTATGCATATTAATTAAAAATAATCAGTATGATTGTGGGGGGAAAGAATGAAAACCACATAGACTAGGGCAGCTTCAATTGTTAGTTCTCAAAATGTGAAAAATGCAGCTCTATCACCTAGTTGAGCAGAGTCTTAAAGATCCCAAGGGTCAGGTTTGTTCACTGGATGGTTTCTAAGGTTTAGATTTTTTTTGGCATTTTAGCAATCAGAAATTGATCCCTAACACTATTTCCATCATGTTTTGGACCGGAAGGCTCAAACTGCTGCAAGTAATAGAGATGTATCGGCAGACCTACTTGGTAAAATCTGTATAGCTGCTTTCTTCCCTGTACCTGGCCCAGCTAAGGCTATTACTGCCTATTGATTCCTTTCATAAGCAGTACATTTCATCAAAATCATCCCCACGCATGAAATTGGTACAACACATGAGGAACATTTATTGTGCAGTCTATTATTGTCCCAGCTCAGTGAACCATCAAGAATGAAGTGAATCACTGAAGCAAAGCGAGTTGAACTACAAAGTCCTGAAATTAGGAAAAAATGAAAGAATGTTTAGGCTGACGGATTTTTATTTAATTTTTCTAAAAATCCTGTCTTTTGTGATCCCTCTGACAGGAAATAATTTTTCTGCATTTTCTTAATTTTTCCCTTATCTTCATATTTCAAATTCTGCAGTGCTTGCATATTTTGGACTTTCTCCCAATCCCATTACAGAGTGTCTGCTCTGTTTTGATGCACTCAGTGTTCTTTTGATGATCAAGAAGAGGTGGGATGGGTCAGGGCTTGGTTGTGTTCACTTCAGGGAGTTGGCTACCATGGCAGTGAGGAGGTTGGAGGCTCCAGGAGGAAGAGGCGTCTGCCCATGAGGTTTGCCTCATGGGCAGGCACTAGCATTGAGGGCTGTCCTGCTGCTCCAGGCTGGATCAGGGTATCTGGAGAGTAAGGGCAGCCCCAGCTCTGGGAATTGTGCACCTTTGTGGGGATGGGAACAGACCAAAGCCAGGCTGGCACAGGGGCCTGGTGATGGGGGATCAGGCTAATGGCAGACCAGAGCAATGGCTGGGACATGGCAGGGGTTGGAATTCAAGTAGACCCTGTGCACAGAAGCTTCAACTTGGAAGCATCTCTCACAGCTGGAGAGGAAGCCTCTCTGAGGTTCCCTAGCAGAGGTATTTGGGAAAGTTAGGGAAACACCTTCCATTGCTCCCTTTTGAGGAAGTAACACACTCTCTAGCTTAGTACTGAACCCAAATATCTGTACCCTGGGGAGGAGAGGACTCAGGGGCAGGACACTGACCCCCATTCCTAGCAAAATTAAGCCATCTTGTTTTGTACATAGGCTGACCACAGAGCAGCTGAAATCAGAAATTCCACATGATCAAATGAGCTTGACTGTAGCCTCTAATGGCTGCATTAAAAAAGAAAACCTTCCAAAGCAGTAAAAGCTTAAATAATATATGAACTCAACAACATCAAATATGTAAATATATAAAACTCTATTTAGCACTCACCATGAGCTAATTTAGTACAGTTTGCCATAAAGCTGATAAACAAGGTCAAAAAGTAATTTACAAAGGACTTGAGTGTGAACTGCGGAACATGTATATGGCTGGAAAGGTGAAACAAACTGCCTGAGGTATTAAATGTAGCTGACAGATCAGAAAAAGATCCCATCTGAAATAAGATAAACAAATAATCTCTGTCACGGTGAAAGAAGTGTTTAGTGAAGGCAGTAGGTGTGCTTGCTATACTTTGAACAAGGGTGAGAAAGGCAGAAGGATTTTTCTAAGCAGACACCCACTTTCTCACTTTCAGTGCTCAAAACAATGTGTGGCTGCCAGGAATTTCTTATGCATTGAAAACAGGGAAAAGGTACTTTAACTCTGCCTCAGAGCTTTTTGCTAGTAATATAAGTCCCAAAGGCTGTACGTGTAAAAGAGTGGTACAGGAACAGTAAGTGTCACAAAGAGAAGCATGTTGGAAAAAAATCTGAATTTAAGGTTAACCTGAATTTTTGTCTAAGACAGGACAGAAAGTATCATATATGTAATCTGGGGATGCCACAGATGAACTCAAAAAACTGAATCTGAACAGAGAGCAAAAAGGCCATGAAGAACATTGTAAAAAAAAACCCTCCATCAGTAACATCAGGAAAGAAAAAGGTAAAAATCATCCTCAGTGTGGCAATCTGAATCAAAAGCAATCAGGAAATGCAAGCACTTGCCAATCAGTAAAGTGCATTTGAACAGTGAAAGAGAACTTCTGGCAGGTAAATGCCTCAGCCTCATCTACAAGGACTTACTAACCTCACATCAAGCTCTTCCACCCTTCCTCAATGCCAAGCATTATTCTCCACTACAAATAAAGCATGACTCTTTGTGGGTCAGAATGGCAGAATGGGAATCTGAATGATTTGTGACGCTGAAACAAAGAGCACTTTATCCTAGTCACTGGTGGAAATACTGTTCAAGTAATCATGGTTTGTTACAAGAAAAATCAGGTGAGATCACATTGATCAGATTTAAATGTAAGCTTTTCAAAGTTAGATGCCTATTGTTAGTGACTAACTGGAGGTGTGTTCACAGATGATACAGCAAAGCAGGCATCTCCAGAGGGTGATTCTTTCGCCTGCTTTAGACACTGGCGTTAGAGTGACTTTATCACTCTCTGAAAATGCCAATTCCTCTCCATTGACTCTAGAGAGAAACTGTGTGATGACTGTAGACTAAAATTAATGACTTTTAGATGCTCTAAACTTAGTGACATGAATCCTGCATTAGGTTAGCAAATTAAAAAGATCGGAATTTTGTCCTGTCCTTCTGCACATAAAGTGAGTTAAGACTTTTTCCTCATGTCTTCTCAAAGATTTCTTCTTATGTCTCTCAGAGGGAAGGGCGGTGGCAGCAGGAAGGATGGGAATTCCATTTCTCCCATGAATTTAAGATACCTTACATGTGACAACATCATTGTTACTAACAATATTACTCAGTCAGGAATCATCTTTTGTTTGGTTTGCATAATTTAATGGTAGTACGAGAAGATTGTCAAGATGTTTAAATATATATATTTCTACATTTGTCTGCAAGTTATCCGTAGCAATGTTTCTAATTGGATTATCAATTTAGGGCAAATATGACAATGGTTTTCTCTTTTATTTATGTAGCTAACTAAATAAATTAAAAAAGCAGAATTGAATTCTGTGCTGCACGATGGATTGGCCCTGACTCATACATACAGTGTTAATAAAGAACCTTATCAAGAGCATATCTATACAGCAGGGACATCTAGCTGGAGCAATGCAAACCAGAGTCTTGGGAGAGCCAATATTTAACTAAGCAGTGATCCAATACTAGAACTTATTCCCAGAAGCTTCTTTTAATTACAAGTGAAGACTTGAAGTTTCATGCAATGAAGCATCTGTTGGAAGAGAGATCTAAATAAGTGCTTTTAGTCATAGAAAACTTCTATTCCAAGCTTTAAAAGCAGGAAAGTAACAGGATATAAGCCTTCAAATATTCTGTCTCTCATAGTAATGCTTGGTTTATATGATGACTGATCATGTTTTCTGCACACATCTTAGGCTTATTTGGCTTATTAGCCTTTCTCACATTCAGTGAAAGACTAATAACAAATAAATATGCTCTGGTAGTAATGTGGTACAATTTTACTTGCATTCCACATTTTTGTTCACATTGAAATGTATTTTATCTGAATAACCCCTAAGATTTCTAATGGGACAAACTGTTTTAAAGTACCATAATTTTCATCCACAGATGCCAAAATACTTTTCAAGAGGTAAAAAGATGTTAAAATACTTTTCAAGAGGTAAAATTGTTGTCAGTTTGGCAGAACTTTCCACACTGAGAGCTTATGTGACTTATCCAGATCAGTAATACCATCAACAATGTCAATGGCTTCCCAGTGAAAGTGAATCCACTCAGACAAGCACACTGGAGTCCAGATGAACTGTTCAGTGAGTGCCTCCTCTACATTAGAAATGCCAGCAGTGGCCTGCTATGAATGTGTCTAAGAATACATCTCTGAATGTGTATGAATGCTGTACAGTGCCAAATATTATGCATGATTAACATTAATTGCCATCTTGGAAGTAATTTCAGATAGACATACACTGAAACTGTGGTGTGGATCTGAGTCTTCTTTTATGAGTTTTATTCAAACCCTTAGTGTGTGCTGCATACAGGGGTTTTTTTGTTGTTGAGTTTTGAGGTGGTTTTTTTTGTCTTTTTGTTAGGTTGGTTGGTTAGGTTTTTTTTAGCTTAATGCGCTAGTTTCTGCTAAAGCTTCTTACAAAACAAAGAATCAAACCAGAAATGCCTAGGGAGAGGAACAACAGCCAGAAGGTGAGACAAAGACAGAGCAGGAGAAGTAATCTCAGTTGGCAGGTCCAGCCAGCCACAACAGAGTGATAGTGTGGGAATTTGTTGAGAGAGATTTTCAGGACACCACACCACAAATCAGGGTACACATTATGCAGTTCATAGAACAGCCTTCTGCATTACTGCTACTCTCAAATGCCATGGCATGGCAGAAATAGTTTGCCCTCATATCATTTGTTTTTCTGTCTAAACTGTACCCAGTCATTTTATATGCCTAAAATTGGCTGAAAGGACTGTGCTCTTAAAAATTTTCAAAACGGTAAATAAATCTAACAATGTAGGTAGTGACATAAGTTATAACCATTTGTCAGACATGAACTTCCAAGAATGAGAGGGTAGACATTCTCACAGAAATATTTTCATTTGTCTTACATTTGACTATAAAGAAATCAAAGCAAAATGAGTGAGGAGTAACAGACAGCTGATTTACAGAAGTGAATGTTGTGCATGTCTTTTTGTTCAGCAATCCAGAAAGCTGCTTCTGCACCAAATTGGACTTGGATCTACTTCAATTTGCAGAGGTGTGTGTGCTCATTCTGTGCACTTTGGCCCACCTCCTAAAGGCAGTTTGGGGACCTAAATTCATTGAAATAAATGGAAGCTAGGTGCCCAAATACCTTTGAGAACCTAGCCTTGTCTAATTCTATCCTATGAAAACTCTGAAGTTATAACCATCCTAGAGAATTGAGCAATGCCAGACAGCATTCCCAGATACTGAAAGAGTTTATGCTGTTTAATTTTTAAGATCATTACCAGCATGATTTTATCTTGTGCCAAAGGATTCTTGGCTGAGGCTCATTGGTTTGCATGGAAGAGGAATAATTCCCAGTATGCAGCTTGGATATATGCACCTTGTTCTGCTGTGTAAGAGTTCATTAGTGAGGACATAGGATTTTTCAGGCCAATTGTCCATAGTGCCAGAGAGTAATCCTGCACATGTTTCATAGACACAGTATGAATGACTCTGGGAGAATTTAAAAGTAGAGCTGAAGGTTTAGGGTTGCTTTTGAAAGAGAGGAACTTCCTAAGGAATAGAAAATTCACGGCCTCACTCAACTCACTCAGGAAGTCAAGAAAGACAGGAAAGCAAAAAAGACAGACCAGGAAAAATTGTGTGCACCCCACATTAAATATTTTGTGGCAAAATACAAATCCACTCAAATTCATTTTTAGCTTACAGATACTTGGGTGGTAACAGTGAAAGAGTGCATGCCTTTCAGGAGGGCACTGAAATATGATAATATATTTTGGCAATTTTATATATATTTATATTTAACAGGGTTAGGGGGAATACCACACAGTATTGTAATGACTTTTGTCATTTCAGTTTTAAATTTATTTTTTAATTTGTCATTCACAGTACTGTGAATGACAAAATCTTACCAGACAAAAATTAGTTGCACTCTGGAACCTGGTCACTTACTGGACTATTCTGTGCAAAAGTATTGTGATACACTTTAGAAAAAAAAAATCAAATAATGATCCAGGAAAGAGCTTGCAAGACTGAGATCTCTGCCAGAGAAATTCTAGGCTCCTTTGAGTGCTGCTTTAGGAAAATACTTTTACCTGCTATGATTTCAGGAGTTCCAAGTATTGCTACAATTTTTCAAAATATCTGTGTGTTTTATTATTAACTTCTTAAGAACATGTTGCTTACAAGTTTGTTTTAATAAGTGGTTTTAACTTAAAAACAATCTTTTTAAAATTCAAATATTGCTTACTGATTATTCAAGATTTGCTTACTTCTACAATAGTAGTCTTTTCGTGATTATAATAACATTACCTTAAGAAGAACACATTTTTGGAAATTTTATTAAGTATCTTTGATAAGAGTGTTTAAATATGGGAGTATTAATATCTTTTTCTTTCAAATATATTCACAGAACATATATTTTTCTTCAAAAGGTTTGCTTTTATTATGATTTAAAAGGAAAGGTCTCTCCCTAACAATCTACAATGTTTTAAGGCCCTTTTGACAGAGTGCATGAAACAGTACAACAAGTCAAAGATTTCCATGATACAGCCCCTCTCCCATGCTCAGGTAATGATTATTGCATGATAAATATACAGCTAAAACTGAGTTGATGACACTTCTGTGCCCTGTTCTGCACCTTGTGATTTCTGTTCTTATTTGGATCCAGTCACTTTATCTTTTATATTTATACGAAACTTATTTATGAGGAAGCAGTTTATTCCTTTGTGGTAACTAGCTTTGCAAACTGTTTTCTCCATTTGTTGTTAGTAGGAATTTATTAGCTGCTCCACCACTTATGTGGTGTTGTCTGCTTGATAAATTTTCCATTGTTTTCTATCTTTTGTCAAGAATATGAAACAATCAAGGATTCCAATAATAATAAAAAAAAAGAAAGACACTTTTATGTCCAATTGCTATTCTCCAGATCCCAGGAAAAGTAATTTAACTTTCTGTGTTTAATGTGGCAATGACCCAGGAGCTTGGTGAGCCTGGCAGCCTTGGCAGGCATTCTTGACAGCTTGTCAGGCCTGAGGCTACTGCATGTTGTCTTTCCTCTCAATAATTAATAATTAATTAGAGTCCATGTTTTTTTAATGATGGACTGATTTAAATGTACTGGTTTTCAGGGGGTTGTATTTTTTTAAAACGTTCATTTTTTGAAAGCAAGAGAGACAAGTAAGAGGAATGATGTATATGCCTTCAAACAAGTCAAACAATCACTAGAGGAATAAAGACCTACTTTACACATACATTTATCTGTGTATATAAGGAGCATTTGCACACAAAACATCTAGTCTCTACTGGCCAAACACAAGTGACTAAATACCTTTCTGCAAGCCCAGAAAATCAAACACTGCCTGAAGCACCTCATTTATGGATTTACCATGCATACAAAGCACAAATCCCAAAGCTGTATTTTTCTTTTTTTGTCTTAATCAGTTGATATGTTCTGCGGAAATGTAGGAAAATTGTGGCCCTAGTTTTCAAAGGCACTACAAGGAGCCACAGAACAGACAAGGGAGAAGAAAAGGAAGCCATTGTTAATTGATGTGAATCCAGTTCTCTCTTATTGTACTTCATTTCCGTGTGTATAATAAACATAATAAACATCACATAATATATATGACACATTATACACTATGCCATGTATACTGTATGTTGTATGCTATACATTATCTCATTTCTACTCTGTAAAATTCCCCTTGTTTTATGTTTTGTTCTCTTGCAGAGGCCCAAATTCAGTGAAGACTCCTGATATTGCTGAACTAGAGGACGAAGTCCACAACTGCCCTTTGAAGTGCAATGTCCAACCTTAAAGTGTTCCATGTTCCACACCAGGCGCCTAAAAAACACCTTTCAGAACAAAAGATGAATCCAAATATCCTCAACAGGGTTGGAGTCCCTTCCTTTTTAGATTTTAGATGCTTTATTACCAAAACCTGACTGTCTCTAACCGGGACTCAGAAACAGATCCCACATAAGGGTATCTGCATAAGACACAACACCAGCTTTGTTTCCAGGAGCAGCTCATCCACAGATAAACAGAGGTTCTTCTGGGGTGTTGCTGTTCTCTCGTATGTAGGTGATAAAATACCAACAGAGAAGAAGTGATTTCACACTATGCATGACAGCTCTGTACCCAGCTGCAGTCCTTGTTATACTAAGCCTCCCTGAGTGAAATTCTATTTAGTCCAGTAAATGTAATTGTCTTTCTACTATTCTCAGGGAAAAAAAAAAATCATCGGTAATTATGCATACATTTATTAACTTTTAAACATCTGTACTTTATTGTAAGTATTTAACATTCGTGAAAGCTTTGTTTAACTGACACTAATAAATAGCACTCTATATACATATCATCTTCCAAGCCTTCAGACTTGGCATTAGTGTCAGCAATATCCACCTGGGTAGATAATAAAGGGTGACCCAACAACAAACTGAGACATTTCCACATACTTACAGTCTGTAACTTGAGAATAACAGAATTAAACAAAAGGGAATATTCTGGAAAAAAAATGTTCAACATGGGAGTAGAAACATTGTCTTTTAGGGTTTTTTGGTTCTCCTCTCACAATTGCCAGGTGGTAAACATTATGAGATTATGGGAGAGTGAAAGCTGTGATCTCTCAGCTCTTTGGAGAGCCATCCTACAGGAAGGAAAGTGTATCAACACGATAGTATTATCTATATTTTCTGATTAACTAAATTCAATTACTGAATCTGAATTTCATTTAGGGACACACAATTGATGAATTGAGATTTCTGAGGCAAATTAATTATTGGTAGGACCAGTCTAACTTGTTTGCCATTTCATGTGGAAATAAATCTCAGGATCTATCAGAACTCCAGTGTTGTTTTTCTTGTAAGAATTATAAGAAAGTGACACTTATAAAAAAAAAAATGTCAGTTTCCTATACCTTCCCACAATCACTATTTGGTGAAATGATGGTACAACAGAAAGGATCAGAGATACCATTTTCTGACAAAAAGATGGGAATAGGTCTTGACAGTTTGACTGCCTTATTTCTGTCCAAAGGCAGTAGCAACCGTGCCAATGTCGTTCTGGACAGTTGCTTTTATCAAACTGTTCACAAAACTTCCAGTGATGTGGATCAGACACTGACTCTAGATGATCTATTTGACTGCTTCACTATTCTTACTGCTAGGAGAGATTTTTGTTTGAGTGTGCAACCTAAATCTGCCTTTCATATAATTCCTTAGGTTGATGTCACAGTGGTGTAAGAAAAATAGATCAAAACATCTGAGACAAAATGCTTTCCTACATCTTTAGCCAACATTACTGAGAACTTGTTGAAAAAATGGTGGGATATTATTTTTAAAATCTTAGTGACTGCATTTGTACATATGCTGGAAGCTGTAATACCTGGATTATGTAACTGCTGACATGATGACCTTTATAGATCCTAGGTATTATATTGTATGCATATATCCATTTCAATGCAAAATAATAATAAAATACACACAGTTTTTATAGCCCAAGGTGTAAGTAGTATCTGGCAGATTAATTAATTGAATAGTAATCTAGGAGGAAATGTATTCCAGTGGCGGCAGTGGAACACTCCCTTTCCAATTGATCATATTTAGTTAAGAGGATTGGCAGTAGTTTGTAATTCACTCAGGTGCTGCTTTGGGCAGGGTCTGTGTTACTTAATCTAATAGCTCTTTTTCAGCTTTGATGTTGATAAAGGCCCCTGAAACTCATCTTCCTTAATTGTATTATAATAGAAAGAGTGCCCTAGGGAGAATAACAAGGAACAAACCCCAAAAGACTGAATTCATTTGCTACAGTTGGAACGTGTTAGGCTGTGTGATAAAAGCTCATCTGTACACCCACTGAAACAGACAATAGCAGGTGGAGACTTAAAAAATATCCTTCCAGCTTACTCCCAGGTCCACTGCAGGAGCCATCAGCCTATCAAAAAAACCCCCACATTTCTACACAGGATCACAGGGGTTCAATGGCAGATGTGGAAAATCCAAACTAAAGACACAGAGAAACAGATAGTATATCTGGGCTTTTCTTAGGGCTACCTCAGGAGTCTTAAACCCGGTGTCCAGAGATGAAATCCATCAAGATCATATGAACAGTGCACCTTTTTGACTGAGAAGAGTTACTGCTAAGAAGTATGGGACACATTCTGGGATACAGAAGAAGAGCATCTTGGGATGGCATAGAACTTGTTATGGGTTGTTTAGAGAAGACAAAGGCAGAAAAGGGGTGGATCTAGGTAATCTGAGGAGTAATGAGCATTGGAAAATAGAGGAATGAGGGGACAGAAATGTTTTGTCATATACAAATAGTTTGCAAATCAGTAAACTTGTCTGCAAGGGATCAGTGCAGTCTGCCCTATTTTCTTATTAAACTCCATTTATAAATCATTTCCTGAGTGAGGGACTCTATTTGACATGCATGTGTGGATGAGCTCTGTGTGCCAGCAGCCGGAGTAGGACCTCAGGTCGCGTGGTCCCATGAATGCAGTAACTGAAGCAAATATGGATGAGTTCTAGGATAGTGGGTTGAATCTAGCCAGCAGCTGAACTTCCACCCTGTCGTCTCTCACTCTCCTCTCCCACGAGATGGGGAGAAAATCAAAGGAAGATGAAAAGACTTGTGGACCGAGATAATGCAAATTTAACAAAGAAGGCAAAAAATGTGTGTGAGAACATAACTAGAGGAATTAATTCACTGCTTCCCAGTCAGAGGCATGTGTCAAGCCAATTCCTGGAAAGCAGGGCCTCAGAATTCCTAATGGTTACTTGGAAGTGAAATCTCTTCTTTCTTTGTGCTCTTGGTTGCTGAACATGGTGTCATGTGGTACGGAGTATCTGCCTAGTCAGTTTGAGCCAGCAGTCCTAGTACCATTTAACATTTGTACTGTCCCTATTTAACATTTAACATTTTTAATGTCTCTTCAACCATAGAAGTCTACTTCTGTTTTTAAATATAGGTCTGGTCATATACAAGGTGAAGTGGGAATAAACTTCTTATACAGGACACTAAACATACTCAGACTAAAAATTTGTAGAAAAGCAAGGATGGAGAATGTCTGATTCCTCATTTGGCTTTCCCACCTCTCCTCTTCTAAATATATAACTCCTGACTTCAGTAGAAAGGGGATGGAAAGAAGAGAGTTCTACTCCTTCATTCTGAAACCTGAGGGGTTCCCATACTCTTTGCCTTGCTAAAACAAATCTTCACTGGTTGACATAGTGTGTCTGTAATTAATGAATAAAAGAGATAAAACAAGAGTTTCATTAGAAAGGTGAAAGTGCCTGTCTTTAAAACAAAACAAAGCAAACAGCAAAATTAAGCAGACATGAGGCTTTGGTGACAAGAGTGATCCAGCACCTAGCAGATCTACACCTAGTGTATCACTAGTAACAAACTAGCAGGTGCAATATTAATAAAAGGCAGAAGAGGACCCAGAGCTCTGTGAGTCATGCCATCAGTTCTGTGGATTGTGCTGGATATTGATCATAAATAAGTAATCATTCTATTCGGCTGTTGATTAAAATGTTAGTAAAAATACAAAGTTACAGGATCAGAATCTAAAACCATATTGTAGCCATGAAAAATCCATAAAAGGGGTCAAAACATTTTTCCTTCTGCTTAGTTCTTCTTAGATTAATACAACCTTCTTGTCACATGGATTTTCAAAAGGATAACATATCTGAAAGATGATATTTTAAGTTTCCATCTGCAAGTGACAAATCATTTTTCTTGAGCATTTGTATTATATTGTATATACATTTGTTTTCACTTTCTGTGGTGTAAGACCAAACATGTACAGCAAAGTTTATATAAATCATACATAAGTATACTTATATAAAAATTTAAAGGAGGTGAAAATCTTTCTCACTATTGATTACTTTCTTTCTCAGTATTGAGTTTCTGGACCAGGTTTAGTGTGCACTTTATTTCCTTTTGAAACTAACAAAAAATTAAAAAGGTAAAGAAGGTTTTTTTTATTTCTACTGAAGTACTTTTTCTCTCTCAAGGATCAGAATGTCTTCTCTACTACGTCAGTTCTTACGGCCTTTATTTCAATGAGCAAAATGGCAGATTGCTCCTCTTAAAGTCTGTTCAGAGGCTTTAAATGAAACTGTAGAACACTGTACTGAAACCAGCTGGCTGTTATGTGAGGTGATAACATCCAGCTGAGAGGTGGCAATAAGTAGCTGGTAGGCAGTGACATATTAAAACAACAGCCCTTTCTGAGATAACACCAGAATAGTGGCTCACATTGCTGTCTTTCAGCATGATTTACTAAGTTTCATTTAGAGAAGCACCCTCATGGTTAAAGAAGTTTTGGATGGAAACTAACTTATGCCTACTCACTTGGCACAAGTCTCACTTTCTATGCTGTTTTTCACAATGTAAAAATTAGCTATTGCGAAAAACTGTATTTGAAATTGCTGAGTTATTGTTATTTATACCAAGAATATTTCTGATTTGTTTTTAAAAAAATATTCCTAATAAGCAATAAATGCATGAAATTAAATAAAACAAAGAAATAAATTTGTAAAGAAATTAATACAAAATTACTTTTATTATTAAATTAAAAAAATATTTATAAGGAAATTAATTGGGGAAAAAGATGTTCTTGGGGTAAGTATTAATTACATAAAGAGCCTATGACCAGGGTATCTGAGTGCTCATTTAAAAAGGAAACAATAAAAAAGAAAATAATACAAATTCACACTGTATGTAATATACAAACTGAAATACATTCATCTTTGTATGGTGAAGCTAGATCTTTTCCCTATCAAAAATGAAAGACATTTTTGTTTTGTTTGGACTGAGGCAAAAGAAAGGTAGCAAACAAAACCCCTCTAAATCTTCCTCAAATCGAGTTAAAGGTTAATGCTTTTCTGGAAAAAAAACCCCATCAATTTGAAGCTTTTAGGTAGCAGGAGGGGTTGTATTTGCTTTTCTGAAACTTTTCAAGAAAATGATATATTTTCAAAAACATAAAAAAATAAAGGATACCATAAAATGGAATATTATAATTTATTTCTGTTAATAAAAATTGCTTTCTCTGTATCCAGTAGGATTAGAAAAAGGGGAAACAGATGTTGCATCGTAATGACTTCTTGATCTTACTTTTCTGTTCATCTCTGCATATGTGCTAACATTGCAGCTGCACCTCACCTCTCTAAAAGTCTGAGTATTTGCCTCTGATTCCAGTACTCCTCAGCTGCTTCAAACCAAAAGGCCAAAGCTGTGGCTGGAGTTCGGGGTGATGAGCAGTTGCTGTGGTCTAAGCCACAAGTTTCTTTGTCACACGAGGCAGCAGAGTGTATTCCTGGTGCCTGGCTACCCATTTTCTCCCTTGCCAAATGGCATAGCTGGGATTTGAGATCCACCGAGCAGCAATCAGTGAATTGCAAAGCAGTGACTGCAGCTTGCTGGGTGAGAGATCAAAGGAGCTCGGTTGCGAGCGCAGGAAAGAACGGGAACAGTTACAAGCAGCCTTCAAGGAAATTGAGCTTTAAAAAACATGAAAACGCTAAATGAACCACATAATTACCTGGGGAAAGAGGAAGCAAAAAAAAAGTCACAGAATAAATGGATACAACAAAGAAGGAACATTTTAGATTTGTTTAGTTATTTATGTACATGGTTTTTTTTAGTATGTGAAAGGTCTCAGTAGGAAAGAGATAGGATAAGCTGGGATTCAGCTGAAATATTAACTGGAATTTAGAGAAAACTGAAAGAAACATATTGCAAGATATCAATGATTCTTTGTTTCTTTATGGCTTTATTAGATTTTGAATTTGTACATTTTACAGTAGGAGAGATGACAATTTTTTAAATGTCTTTCAGGAAAAGAAGAATTCTTCTCCAGTTAGTGTTGACATCTCAAGTTATATATCTTGACAATGCTACAAAAAAAAAAAAAAAGAATAAAAGGAGAAAAAACCCTATAATACACCTTTGGCAGAAATCTTTAAAATCAAAGTAAGCTTGAGGCAATCACAATGACTGACAAATTTACATAAAAGCCACCAAATTTGCATTCATTTACAGCATTTCTCCCCTACTACATCAATTTTAAACTTAAAACACATAACATTTGTTATGAACATTCTTCTTATCCCATAATCTATTCTTGATAATAAGAGTTTTTTAAGCTTCATAATACTTCAATCATAAAATTAATTAATTTGGCTTTTGTGATATATCTCATCCTTAATTCAAAGCTTTATTTCTTGAACAACATACTGAATTTACTCCAGAAGATTTTATTTGTATGTCCTGAAGATAGTCTATCTTATAGAATAAGTATAATACAAATTTACTAAAAATTTTACTATTGTGTTGGGGATTTTTTTTTGTTTGAAGCAGCTATGTGAATTATCACAGAAAAGACATTACCAAGAATGAAATAAAGTGGATGAAACTGTGGGTCTTTATCTCCAGAAAAAGTTCTATACTATGTGTCTATGATTGTCATACTCACAGTCCTTTGAACAAATCTATAAAGCAGGGGGCAGAAATTCTGCTATGAGAAAATATATGTTCTACAAAAATTACAATTAATTGTATGTCATGGTTGATCAGATGCATTAATTAACATAACCAACTTACCAAATCAAGGGAAAACTTTCACATCAGCATAGAAGACATAAGGCAAGATTCCTCTCTAATTTTTCTAAATCATATTGAGATTATTCAGCATTAAATACATTGTAAAAAAATTCAAACTATAAAGAAGAGTATTATCTTTGTTAATAAGGAAAATAAGAAATTTAGATCCTGTAATTAGGAAAACGAACTGTTTTATGAAAATGATTTTCAAACTATCTCAGAAATCAGTCCACATTAAGTCATGCTCAGATCCAGCCATTTCTCTCTAAACATGATTTCTGTGGGGAATAAAAAAGAGAAAACTTAGAGCATTATTATACTCATAAGACTGCATGAATGGTATTGAGCATGAGTCTTGAGCATGAACATTTTCAGTCATAGAATTTGCCTAAGTGTCATTGTAGTTAATGAGATATAATTTGTGTAACAAATTAGTTCTGAAGACTTGATGGTGTCCTTTCAACACAGGCAGTGCTATTTCAGGTGACCTGTGACGTCCTACCCTGTGTCCAGCTGATCCACTGGGACTTGAGCCTTCTGTATATTTTATGTTAACTGTTATGACGGATCAAGTCTGTGACAGTCTAGGACAGTCAAATAATACTAGAAAATTCATTTTATCTGTAGATACCTATTATCTTGATCCAAATATCACTTTGTGGTGTTTGTGAGGGTCCCCAGGATGAGGTGAGAGATGAGTATCCAACTCCATGTTCTCAGAAGGCTGATTTACTATTTCATGATATTATACTATATTAAAAGAATACTATACTAAAGAAAGAGGAAGGATACAGACAGAAGGCTTAATGAGAATGAATAATAAAAACTCATGACTGACTCCTCAGAGCGCAACACAGCTGATGGTGACTGGTCATTAAGTAAAAACAATTCACATGAAACCAATCGAACTTGCACCTGTTGGTAAACAATATCCAGGCCACATTCCAAAGCAGCCAAACACAGGAGAAGTGAATCAGATAATTATTATTTATATTTTTCTGTGAGGCTACTCAACTTCCCAGGAGAAGAAGTCCTGGAAAAGGGGTTTTTCAGAAAATATGACAGTGACAGTACTCTAAGACTTCAGGTTTCAAGAGAAGCCCTAAAAATTGGGACCATATTGATGGATAATAGGACAACATGGCTCGAAGTATATGTCTCTTATAGATATGTCACCTCTCTGAGCTGGGGGGAAGGGAGTAGGCATGCACCCTTTAAGTATGTTATCTATTAAAAATAGATAAACATTTTTTAAAAGGCTGCTTATAAAAGAAGTCCACCTATTATGTTTTCAATAATTTACCTTTCTGAAAAAATTTGTAGCAGATTTACAAATTTCACACAGATGTATAAACAAAGCTGTGACCCTACAAACACATATGTACTTTATTTAATCTCCTGTGCTTCCTCTCTTCTTATTCACATTTACAACAGAATAGCAGCCTTTTAATAAAACCAAAGACTAGCAGAAGTCTAGCAACTAAATTTCCATTTCTCAGTATTTTTGCAATCAGTAATTTATTTAACTAATTCCCTAGTATCGATTGGGAAAAAAATGCAATTGTTGAAATATTCTTTTTTTCCTCAGCTGAAAGAATTAAAACATATGTTGCATAGATCCCTTTGGAAAACAGGATTCTAGCTGATATCTAGAAAAGAAAAGATGTCCCAACAACTAAGTAATGAAATTGACCACCAGTAGGTGTGCTAGACTAACAATACCAGCAAGGATGTGCTGGTGGGTACCAAATATTGCAAAACATTGTAGCCTATAAGTAAGTCCTGGGAATCAAATCATTCTTGGGCAGATGAGCAATACAGGGAGAAAAATGTGAAAACGTTTCTAAAGGACAAGGCAAACTCAGACTCCGCTGTTAGAAATGTTTTTTATGCCACGTTTGCAACCAACTATCAGATTACAAGGAACTGGGAAAATTTTGAAATAACAGGAAAGGGACTGGTGAGTTCCATCTAAAGAAAACAAAATTTAAACATAAAATAAAGTTTATGAGGAAGTTTTAAACTAAAGACTGAGAAAAATCCAACAGGTGTTTGTGGATGAAGAAATAAAATCTCTGCAGTATTATAAACACTGAGAGAAGTCAATAATGTTGATAAAGGTAATAAATATGAGCAATCTCTATAAAAAAGACTCTACTGAATCAAAACTATGAAACATGAAAAATATGATAACCAAAACAGCATCAAATATATAATTTCAGAAATGTAAAGAATTTGGTAGCCAAGATCCAAGCCCTGACTTTAAATAAGAGTATTGTGATATTAGGGATTGAAGAATATGATGGAAGTCAGATAACCAGAGCAGCACTCTACCTTGGATGTTAGCAGACAATTTACATTAGGAATGGCAGAAGCTCTTTGTGTGGAAGAGTGGCACTGTATGTTAACAAAAAAGATTAGATTGAAATATGGAAATTCACAGAGCAAAATAAACACTGGCATAGAACATTTATTTGTAGCAAAATCTGGTGCCCAAATAGAACAGGATAACAGTAAGGCTGTACTATTAGTATCTTAGAACACCTAGATATGTAATGCTGGGGAAAACTTTTTGCAGGTGTAAGTAATGACTGTTATATCTATTAAATTTCCTTAATGATGTCAAGTAGTGTATTTGTTATCAGATTTTTTTTTTTGTTATCAGATCTTTTTGTATTATCTTTTTACTATCAGATTATTTTCTCTACATAGAATTCCAGGAACATTTCTGGAAAGATGTTCTAAAAAGACACTACGGTGTTTCATAGTAACAGAAGAAAGTTACACAGATGGATTACTTACTGCATTAAATAAAGGCAACAAGAAATAGTTAGACCATCTAGTCTGCTGGATTCAAGGGGAGTAAACAATGCAATTTCAGAGTAATTTCCTCAAAGACTTCTGTTGGTCAATGTATTCAGCTGATGAATAGTTAAGTGATAAATCTTACTGATTATGTGGGATTACTGAGAGAGTTGCAGAAGGATCTTGCACTGCTAAGTGTCTGCTAATCATAATGGCAGACAAAATTTGGTGCTGAGATGAGAAAAATATGCCTGAAAAAAACAGAAATTTCATTTCTACAATTATTGCAGTCATTGCAGGTGTACCTGTGCTTGGCTACATCTTGCTAACACTGACCTGCCAGCCTGATGGACTGCCTTGATCTTTGTCCTGCCTTTACCAAGTCTGGGCTTGCTCGTCAGTTTGGGCTTGGTTGAAACTGGTTTTTTGTCAACTTTTCTGAGCGGCCAGTTCAGGATCACTGGCATAAAGCCCTTCATGGAGCCACTGTCTCTGCTTGCCTTGCTGTTCCCCTGAGCTCTTTGCCCACACAGAGAAAAAATTATATCACAGGATACCTTGGAGGGTAAAAAAAGACCTATACCCCCCGTTCCTCTGCTTGTGACAGAGGATTAATCTTTATACCACTTTGGATAAACATTGGAACTACTTTGGATAAAAACTTTCCATAGATGGCTGGCGCCAAACCATTGTCATGGCCAAGGCCTAAAAACCCTTGTCTAATTGGTAAATACTCTTTATTTAAGTTTTCTGTCAATACATTTTTTTCTAGTAAAAGGTTATTGATTATTAAGTTCAGTATTTCTTGATGCCATTTAGTGTAGTTCTACTACTTCAATGCTTTTTCTCATATGGTTTCACCCAGACTCCTCTATGTTCTAATGCAGTTTAATAAAACACTCTTGTTCTGACCAGGAAGGTAATCTATTTTTAAATAGGTCTTCAGTAACAAAGAAATAGTAAAAAAAGAGAAAAAAACACCCAACAGATAAAAGTGATCATTGTGTTGGGGAAAAATGGATGGGATTTTTTGAGAAAACTGTGAATTCTGGGGACAAATGCAGAAAATGTTAGGGAAAAACACACATACACTTTGGTAACTGTAATCACAAGTTTGTTAATAGGAAATTCACATGCTGTGATATCCAATGTCTTACACAGATTTGACCTCAATTCTATTGGATCTTATTTGAAATTTTTAAATTATACATTATTGTGCATTCTGGAGAAAAAGTCTGTCTTTCAGCAAGTAGAAGTGTGCATATGAAAAACTTTGTTTCTCTAATTGTCTAAATGCAAAAAATATTTTTAAGTGTTTAATTTTTCATAATTCAATCTTTCCAAAACAAGCAAAACAGCATTGTTTGACTGAGTTTTTTTTTTACTAGTTGTAGGGTTTTATTGAAAACATGAGTAACATTGACCCTTAAGGTAAAAATAAGTAAATACATAAATTTGAGATCAAGCAATACACATCATAATCATACAAAATAATCACACAGTGCTGCACTTGCCATTAAAAATATTTCCCAATATACGACTGTTAATGATAGCAATTGTTAGAGAGCAAGTTTACCCCACTTCTAAATTTAGATCTTTGGAAAACACAAATGACAACAAATCCTATATTATTATTCTGTAACTAACAGTAATCCTTGTACTTTAAAAAATGCCTGTTCATTAGCTTTTAAACAAATATCTATACAGAAGAGTAGGCTAAGAGTAGTATAATAACAGTATCTCTGTGGAAAGCATAGCTTAGTGATCCTTTGCAAAAGATGAAAGTTTCTCATATTAAGTATTTCCGTGGGAGAGAGTTGTTGAGTTGCTAAAAAAAAATTCTACCTACATGTTTTAACTTAAAATGACTGTTTCACATTACTGTTGATAGACTAACACAAAGGTTAATATTGAGAACTGCCTGTATACATGGCCTTCATTAACACCATATAATTATACTGAGATTTCTTGAGCTTGACTTGTCAGATAAGATCTTATCTAGATGAATGGTTTTGCTTGCTTTGAATGCTTGAATGAATCTGAGAGTCATTTGGCACTTGGCAGCCTACATTATGACATGTTATCAGCCAAGTAGTGCAAAGAAAAAATTAATTATTTCAAAGAAGAAGTACATGATAGAAATATTTTAAAATGTAACAATAGCTGTGTTGGCTCTAAGGAGAGAAAACATAAAAGACGAAGCGGAGACAAGTCCAGTGAAGAAGAACATCTTTCTTCAGAAACTTGCAACAAGGTTACCTATCAGTGAACGCAGCTGTCAACTATCAATCCCCAGCTGAAACATTATTTGGAAAATTAAAACTAAAGCAATTCATGAAATGTTTTATTGTCCTCATCCCCATAAATTAATGCAACCACTTTTGCTGTTATTGTCATTGTCTTCAGGGTGTTTGTTGACATACTTTCTTTCAAGGGTAGTCAGAAGACAAATTACATATTGAGATAAAATACTGGAATGCTTTTTTTTTTTTTTTAATTTCACTATAATTTTACTCTCATTCTGTCACTATGTCATTGATTTGGTTACCTGATTTTGGGAAGCCTTTGTACAACACAAAAATGCAGCTGTTGTTTTGTAAGAAGATGCGAAAACTTGTGATGTTTGGCCACTGTTTATAGAAAAATTACATTTAAATTTAGTTCAACAATAGTGGGATAAGTGGCTGCCCTAATGTATAAAGACGCATAACAGAAATTTGAAAGACTGATGTGGTGATTTGCTGTAGGCACCTTTTAAAAATAACACCTTGTCTACTCTTTACACTCTCCTAAATGTAAAGCTTGGTACTTGTTAGACTTTTTTTTTAATTTGCAAAAGTGCATGATTGCACTTATCTCAGGGACTCACAGAGTATATGGTGTTGGAAGGGACCTCTGGAGATCATCTAGTCCAGCCCTTTCCTGAAGCAGGTTCAACTAGAGCAAGTTGCACAGGATTGCCATTAGGTGGGTTTTGAACTTTCTGAACTTTCTGAAAAGACTGCTTATTATACATGCAGTCACATGTCTCAAAATTTTTATGCCAATGTAAGTTATGATTTTTCTCTGCTTGACATTAATGCAGATTAAAGTGCCATGTTAATTAAAAAACACAATAGCTCCTCCTAAATAATGTTATCTGACCACTTTGATTACATTACCTTTATAACAAGAAAACACAATGATCTATAATTTTCTTTGTCTGTGAGTACAGATGATTTGGTGTCTGAATCTAAAAGTTAGGAACATGCATACTACAGTGTACAGTTAGATTTCTTCCAGGTTTCTTCCCACTTCTAACTATTGGGATCCTGTATGTGATCATGATCCCTAATTTTGGAATCTGTGGGATGTACAAAATCAGAAAGGACTCTTTGGAAAAAAAAAAAAAAAAACAACCAACCCACACAAAAGCACACAGAGCCATACAAAAAAAACCTGAAAAAAGCCCCAAAACCGCAAAAAGGCCCCAAACAACAAAACTGCAAACAGCTACATGCATTTCCACAATGATTTGATGGGGAGTAATCTACACTGCCAGACGGTTTCTTTAGATACCAGGACCACAGTAAGCTAAAATAAATATTTCTACCATGTGATATTGATGCTTGTTGTAAACTTTTAGAAATACTTAAAGGAGCAAAATTTAAAGTATGAACAATCTCAATTTACCCATTTATTCCATATAAAAAATGTAATGAGATATCTTCATATTCTCTCTCAGTCTTCATTGAATGTCATCTTTTTAGGACATGGACTCCTTGTCTTACCGAAGAGCCTAGCTCAAAAGGAAAAAAAAAACATTTGCTGAGAATTCTAAGTACTGCAGCAATGTAAATGATGTAAATATTTTATGGCATTAAAGTCTCAAAAAATGAACAGGTGTATTTTCAGTGCTAGCATGCTGCAATATGTGCCCAATAAAGACTTGCTCACATAAAACTCTTATCTCCAAATTATAATTTCAGTAAAAATAATCACAAATACAATTTGATAATCTGTCAACACACAGTTATTTCAAAATTGAAAGTAACATAAGGGCTTCCTACCATTATTATTTAGCCCCTAGGTTAATTGCTTATGAATGATAGACTAAACTTCTAGACCTTATCCTCCTGAGAGGATACTAATGCCCTTTTGTCCTTTAATTTAATGCAGTGTTTCTTTTGGTTTAAAGAAACAAATACTACAACAAAAAATAATCTCCTAATTTATGTGTCCCTTAAAAGTGTGTTAATACTCACAACTCTGTGGAAAGTTAAATTGATTATCTAAAAAGGAGCACTGAAGATGTTCGTTGGACCTTTTCTCTCTTTTTCTGTATCTACAGAAAGCAATGTCTTTCCACTATAATTGTTTCTCTCTCTCTCTTTTCATTTCTTCAGACCTTTCAACCTAGATCAAATTACTAGACTCAGGTATTTCCCTCAATTCTCAGGCACTTTGCAAAGTGACATTAAAAAATATAATGAAAAATATTTCTGTCATAATAAAGTGCTCATGCTACAGCAGCTGATCTAGATTATACACCAAACTGCTGGGGGAGGTGACAGATACTCCAATTCCTAAATTTCATTTTGTATCAGTGCAGTGTGAGACTCCTAACAGAAATCATTGGTTACAAAACCACTGTAAGCAATTACCATTTTCCATATACACCTGATAAATACTGTTCTTATACTCTTATCAATGCTGGTATCAAGCCCTTGCTGCCTCTTGCCTTCACTGCTTGCTGTGTGAGCAGACTGGTGATGGGCAGTGAATGACTGCAGCGAGCATTGGCAACAAGCAAAGATCTTTGCAGGGGTACAATATCTGATGTGGGGATAAACTAGAATAAAATGCTTGAAACAGGACCTTGCACCAGCAAATAGATGCTTTCCTACACTGTAATCCACTTGGGGCATTTAATCAGATTATTTCTGTATTATATCTAGATTAGCTAAATCTGGCTAACAAGGTTTTTGAAGATTTGGACAACATCCAGTCATTAAATGCAAATTTCTCTAATTTCTCAGTATGATTAAAAAGTCTATTCAGTTTGGGAATCTACTCTCTAAACACACTTTTTGATGCATGGTTAAGACAGTTTTATGATTCAGTAACACTGAAACAGGCAAATTAATAGGACCTTTAGAGATTTGTTAATCAAACTTCTGAATTGTGGATAGTTAATAGTCCTTAGCCATACTTGAAATTTAAAGTATATAATGCTTTACAAACATTGAATAATTACAGTTTCAATTTCTTCAGGTGCTAGGAAAATCATTTTAGCAACAATGTACAGACAAGGAAACTGAGGCAAGGGAAGCTTCCCAGTTTTGGAATATCCTACTGACTGGAAAGAGATAATATCACTGTCCAGACTGCATTTACTTGGGCATTTACAAAAAAAGTTAAGGAAACATTGGACAAGGTGATACTATTCTACCATTTTTCACAATATGCAATGTAATGGTGCAATATCTATTATTGAAATGTCCATATATTAGTTGTAAGAATTAATTGCTCAACAATAATTTCTGTTACCAGTAAGAAGGTGCAGGCTTAAAGGAAAATCCCATTCATCCAGTTTGGATGGGAATGTAAAAAAGGATTTTGGAGTATACATTTTAAAACTAGAAAGTCAAAATTGAACAGGTGAAAAAAAGAACCGTAGAAATTTTATATAAATGGCAAAGAATTTATAGCTCTGGTAGTTTATGTCATTCCTAGGGTGAGATTTATGGGTTCTTTTGTTATTTGTGTGGTTTTAGGAGTCTCTTGAAAAGAGAAAGTGCATAAATATACTGACAGAGGAAAATCTCAGAAGATGTATTTTGACTGTATAGTAGAAAGTCCTGAACTGAGTTCAAGGCTGCAATACTTCCTCTTTTTTATTTCTGTCCTTCCTTTAAAATACTCAATTTTCCAAGTTTTGCTATTTACACAAACTTTTGTGTACTCTTCCTTGTGGAGGCAAATGAACTGAAAGAAAAACATATAAATGCATCAAATAGTGCTTTGGTGGGTTCAGTTTTACTTGTCCTTTACACTCTTTATTTTGTTCACTCCTCTTTTGTTCACCACATGTAAGAACAAATTTTACAATTTAATTCTTCTAGGTAACATAGTATGCTACCTATAGAAGTGTTTTAAAAACACTAATATTTGCTTTATTGCTCTATCTAGTGCAAAACAAGCTTCCAGATCTGAGGACTGATTACTAAAAAACATTTCCTCATTCAACTATTCCATTTATTATTTTCTATGGAGAATTTCAAGTAATTTTTTTTTTTAATAATATAATACTTGTAATTTTTTTTGTCATTTAATATGACTAGATGTTGTGCTATACTTTAAGAATAGGTTCCCACATATCTCAATAGTGTTCTGGAGATATACTTCCTAACTCCCACATCTACTCATAATTCAAAACCAGAATTACAACCTAAATCAAGAAACTTCTCATTTTATTTCATCAATCAGTGAGAAAACTGTCATGGTTTCAGCTAGATAATTTCTTCTCAGTAGCTGCTACAGAGCTGTATTTTGGCTTCAGAATGAGAATGGTGTTGATAATGCACTGATGTGTTGGCTTTTTTTTGTCATGTTTATCCTAAATCAGGGACTTTTTGGTCTCATGCTCTGCCAGTGAGGAGGGATGCAAAAGAAACTAGGAGGGAGCACAGCTGGGACAGGTGACATGAACTGACCAAAGGGATTTTCACACCCAAGAATGTCCTGCCCAGTATGTGGGCTGGGGGCAGTTACCCAGAAAGGAAGCTGGTCTGGGTTCAGGAAGGATCGGTCAGTGGTCTGGTGAGCAAGTTTATTGTATGTCACTCCTTTCCCACTTTTTAATATCCTTTTTATTAAAATTAATAATAATTATTGTTTTTACATTATTTTCAATTATTAATATGTTCTTGTCTCAATCTACAAGTTTTTCATTCTTTTTCTCCCCCCATTTCACCTGTAAGAAGAGTGGTTTGCACAAGCAGCTCAGTGGTGCTTTATTTCCAGACAGGTTTAAACCACAACACATGGCTTAGCTATCATTATATCTAACTCTAAAATGTCACTCACTTCAAAATGTCCCTGCTTCTTCTAAGTTTACAAGTGCTTTAAGAATGTGTCTTGCTCCTACAAGGCTGAATGACTAGCAGAGGGATAGACAGTATTATCTTTCCTATTTATCAAGTTCTTCAAAACAGGAGAGAGGTATTGAACAATTACCATACTTACAAGTTCAAATATTACAATCCAAACAAGAATTCAAGCTAAACATTTAAATATTCCTGAATTATTAATGAATACCTATGCAGTAGGCAGGATAATAATTAATAATAACAATAATAACAGCAACAACAACTCCAACATTGAAATTTAAGCTCTTATTTTAAATGTCCGGAAATCCCACATGCCCCGTGAGAAAGTTAGAAGAAGCAAATTCTCAATTAGAAAAGGCTTAAAAATAGATTGAAAGTTGATGTTAAAGCTGAAAATGTCATGAGTTATCATCCATTCCCCTGCTCTACTTCTTGAAAAACAAAAAATCAAGCAATTAAAACAAGCAATCCCCCCACTCCTCCTACACCACAAAAATAAAAGCCACCCCAAAGCCCCAAATATACCACTACTAACCTCTTTTATCTTCGTCTAGCAGTATAAAAACATTCTAAGTTTCATAAGCCAACAAAAAGTATAAAAATTAAAACCACATTTTCATCTTAACATTTGCAGGAAATAACTGTATTAATGTATTTAATTGGGTGCTTCATTGTTAGAATGAAGAGGCATTAATTAGACATGAGAGATCTGAAACTGGACAAGGGATGTGCTTGGATTCCCAGAAGAGCTTTTGAGACTTTTGGTGTCAGAAAAGCAAAGCAGATCTTACAACAGGGTATGCAGAACACTAAGAATTACCAGATGGTTTTACACAAAAGCTAGGATGTTATTTCTCAGCAGCATAGACAAGATGCAGGCAACAAGACACATAGAATTTGGACCTTGGCCAAATAAACTTTATTAAAAAAAACTTAGTTGACTAATTATATCAGGTGCCTGTGTCAATTAAACTATGAGTTTTATTTTTTTATTGTTGTTATAATTGTTGAAAGAGGGAAATCCTAAGAGGCTTGGATTTTACAGGCAGGACACTGAGACACTAGAACAAAATAGCTGTGGAATTTGTAACCTGAAGTTATGGAATCAGTCCACTCTGAAAAAGGTGCAAAAGACTGGAACTAGCTAGTCAGCAGATTATGTTAAAAAGACAGCAGGTATTAAGTCCTATTCTAGAGGAATTTGTGTCTCTCACCTTCCATGAGCACTCAGGTAACCTGAGCATTTCATTGTTCTAGGACTAGCTGGAGGTGCTCCCTTCTAATATGCAGTAGACAAGTGATTAAAGCAATCAGTGGTGATGTGTACGTGCAAATAAGCATTTAATAGGACAAAGAGTGGATGGCAACTATCTTCAGTGGCTATTCATCAGCAGACTCACACGTGTGTGACAAGTTTCTGTCAAAGCCCTGTGTTTCTAAACAAAACTGAACATTTTTCAAAGGTTTAGCATAGATCAATCCACGTTAAATCACAAACTATCTGGTGAGCTAGGTGGTCCCTTTAGGAAGAGCAGAAGTAAAGAAAGATCACAGCTCACAAGGACAAATGAAAGGGATTGGAAGCAGAAAGCCTCCTTCACAAATAAGTAGGTACTTGGTAGAATTCCTTAAAAACCAGCTCTGAAGTTGCAGACATGGCAAAATGGAAACAGATACCTGTGAACCTAAATGTACTGCTATTAATGTTCTGACTTTTTGTATACACATAATTTTCTAAAAAAAAAGTCATTGAAATTCTACCTCTGAATGGTAAATGAATCTAAATGCTTTTTCAACATAAATTTTTTCCTCATCTGATTCCATGGACTATCTGAATAGACCAATTCTAATCCTCTCAAGAAAAATATTTCATTTTGTAGTTTTTTGTCCCCCCAGCCTGGGACCAAAAGTTGTTATGCTGGGATAATTAAAAGGAGGATTGAATCAATAGGAAAAGGCTAAGGTATGTTTTCAGATGGAACTGTTATCAGAGAAATGGTATTGTGAGGCTCTACCTGAAGTTTTTAATGATAATTTTTTTTAAAACTAATATTCTTAGAAAGTAATCTAATGAAGCATAAGCAGTTCCATAGTGCATTTCTAAATATAGTTTTGACTTCTTTCAAAGGAATAGAGAATGAGACGACTAATCTGAATCAAATGGTTAGCCTTCTTATAGAAAATAGAAGTTGACTGGACCATAATAGCTCTTTTCAATCTATATTCAATTATCTGTTAAAAGCAGCTTGTACATGGCCTGTGTAGCATAGTATTGTGATGATCACAGACCCAAAATGACTACTCTAAATGGATGTCTTACAAGAAAATATACACGATGAGCACTTTTTCCAAAAATAAATAGTTGCTAGAACCATCACGCAGCAAGATCTACTCATGTTTGCGGGTAACAATTTATAATTCTCATATGAATTATTCTGTTCCTTGTTGGCTTTGCAACCAAGTTGCAATTACCTGAAATGGCATAAATGACATATACAAGTCAGAAATATTTACTCAGATGATAGAGAACTTAAGTATTCCTACAAATAAAATTGTAATAATATTTTGGATTCAAAAATGTTTTCCTTCAGTAGAGATTTAAATGTCAACATAGGGCAAAATAAGTGAAACTTTCTTGCCACATGCAGGTACAGTAGTTGAACACCTCTTGCTTTCAGCACAGTCATAGAATGGTAAACAAGAGGAAAGGGGTGTTTATATTCAGAGGGTTATACGTGTGTATGTGTATCATCTACATCAATAGAATCAATATTGTGACTGTCCCCTGCTGAGAAAATCATCTGTATTAAAAAGCAGAGAGGTAAAGAAATCAAATATAAACACATCAGAAGGTTTTAGAAAGAGAAAGCTATTGTTGAAAGCAAAATTGTTAAATTATATGAGGGTCTCTAGATTATAAGTAATGGAAGTTCTTTTCTAATGAACTATTCAAATCTTTAAGGAGCAATTGACACTACCAATCATAAGGTTGTTTCAGTGTTATTACTGTCAGCATTATTGCATGCCCATGTTGTGGGCATGGTGTTCAAGGATCCTGTTTCTTTTTATAAAACATATGGGTCTTGGCTAACTGGTCTCATTTAGATTCAGATGTGATGAGAAACAATTCTATAATTGTATAATAGCGTCTTACTTTTATTTCCTAGCTTGATTTATAACCTTCCCAGGGAAATGAAACGCAGGCTCTTTTTTTCCCCCATGCTAACAAGCTGAAGTGAACAGAGGAATGTGGCAGCCTATGCTGTGATTTGCCTGCTCTGTTCTGTCGTGGCCGCAGTGCTTGCCTTGCAGCAGGCTTTGTTCTTCCTGGGAGACCCCACATGAGGCGGCGCGCTTTAAGGCTGCCCACAGGGCGGCTGTGGCTGGGGGCTCTGACTGCTAATAAAGTGTTCACTCTGCTCTTGCCTCTCAGGTTTTTTTTGGTAGCAAAGGCAAATGGATTGAAGTATTTGCCACTCAGGAGGTTAGGGGTTTCTATTTTTTTAATGGAAAAAAGAGGAAATTTCTTGTTTCAACTGAAACAGAATTAACGTGGTATTTTAAAACGGTGGCTTTATGAGCAAGCAAATGAAAGATTTTGGTAGGAAAAAAAAAACAACAAAAAAACTTGTAATTTCTAGCAATTCCAGGCCAAGGAAGAAAAAACCATAAGGTGTGATGTTGAAAATATTAGTCTGGATGTATGCAAGTAATTAAGATGACCCTTCTACTTCAAAAAGACTTAAAATTATAAACAATGGGAGTTAAGTGATAAAAAATTGAACAGGCTATAAATATTAGGGTTTTTTTAATTTTATATGTTTAATCATAACACATAGGTCCTTTCTTTAATAATTTTTAACATGGGACATTGATGATCAATTACAAGGTCTTCAGAGAAGTAAACTTAAACATGTATGAGGAGCTTCCCTCTCACTGCAAATATTTAGACAGTATCTTTCCACTTTAGGTATTTCAGAGATAGCTCAATGCCAACAAGTTTTGAAAAATCTCATGTCATGACTGTTGCAGTAAGAACTTTATTTTAGCATTTCTGATGTGGCTTCCCTGTGTTTATTTCCCTAGGTGTCTCTTTCCATTCTCTGTTTTGTTTTTTTTCCTCTTTTCTCCATTCCCTTTCTCTCTTGGCTTCTGACCTAAGACTGAAATCAATTGTTCCTGCAGCATATGGCACAGACACACTGAGATGAAACAGTTTATCCACCCCTGACCAAACTCAAGAGAACCAGGAAGAGAAAGGCACCTGCCAAATTCATCCAGATGGTATCTCAGACTGAGGAAGCAGGCCAGGGCCCAAAAGCTGCACCTATTATGCCAATCTGCCTGCTCAGGACCTGCAGATATGCCTGACCTGCCCTGACCCCAGTGAAGAGTAAGCAGAAAGTGCATTTTCTAAATCTTCTTATTCTGGTTTTCTATTGCTTCATTTTTTATTTTTTTAATAGCTCTCAAAATAGCATGGCTATAATTTATGGAGAAATTTTATTCAATTAGTAGTAAAAGAGTTTAATGAAGTAAGAGAAACTGAGGTCCAACTGAGGTCCATTCTCTGAAACAAGCACAGTGTTCCTTACAAGCATGGTGTATATGAATTTTTTCAATATCTACTCCAGTTTAAATATTTTTATTTTATTTTATTTTATTTTGCTTTGGTAATTTTTGGGGTTTTTTTTGGTGTTTTTTTTTTGTTTGTTTGGTTTGGTTTTTTGGTTTTTTTTGTACTTTTTAGATTTTCTGAAGGAGAGTTACACAATGCTATAATGCTTTTATTATGCTGTGTCCACTGGGCTCATCAGATAGCAGTATATTCAGCAATTAGCTTTTTTTTTTTTTTTTGCTTGGTAGAGATGAGTAGGAGGTGAAAGTGGTAAAAAATGAATGTCATTTTTTTAGTGTACATGTTAAGAAATAATCTGGAAGCTAATGGATCTGGAGAGCTTAAGGGTTCACATTTGACCTGCTTATAGTTATTGGTTCAGGCAATAGGTGATGAAATTCAATAGTTATTCTCAGTTTCTCGTAGAGTCAGCATCTAGTTTTGCACCTACCAATTTAATCATAGATGTATGGGAGTCTGGATCCATAAATAGACCTAAGTATCACAATGCTAAATGTTGCAGAAAACCTAACTTGTAGCCTTCCTGCTAAACAGTGGAATCCACAACCCCAAGTCAGTTTTCAAGGTTCTCTATGCATTGTATTGAGAGAATTAAGCACATAAAAATGGCTTAAAGAAACCAGAATTTTCAGTAGGAGGATGTTTAATCCACCTTTTGTGAATTATGAAGGCCAAAATATTGTGTATATGTGTCCTCTTTCCTTTCAGACTTTGGCATCTTCCTTTACTCAGGCATTTATCTGTGAATTTTATCCTGTTTTAGTTCATGCACAATTGGTCTTAGCAACATCTGAGATCAAATCTGAGAAAAAGGAAGAACTGGATGCGCAGAAAAGGGAATCTTTTTGACAGAAAAATGTCGTGGCCAAGTGCCTACAGACTTGGTTGTAAGGCATGTAGTCTAAATCAGCTTCTTACTTGCTTCATTCCAGGACTCATCTGAAGTTTTGCCAATACACTAAATATTTTATCACATCCCTGTGAAAATAGCAAGACTCTTATCTGGTGACCAGGACACTGTCTTCGGAATCCCAAGTTCTATTACTTGCTCCAGTAAATAGTTGTTAATTTTATGAACTATAGCATGACTTCAAAAGGACATTTCCAAAAAAGGACTGAGGTTCAAATAAACTTAGTTCTTCAAACAAAGAGAAAATCTTAGGATATCCAAGAAGAATAAACTGCAAGGTAGGAGCAATGAACTATGGAAATTTAAAAAAAGTGTTACAGTAAACAGTTTTGAAAAGAGATACTTTTCTTTTCACAGGGATAAGATTAAGAGGTCAGAGCATTTAAATACCTTTTACAGAACAGACACAGAGGAAGATAATTGCGCTGGAAGCTGAAGACACACACAATTGTTACTAGAGACGTGTGTCTATTAATGAGAAAATGTACAAAGAAGCTTGGCAAAGAGAATGCACCTCATTCAATCATTAAAAGACAACAGGCAGCCATTGACGGGCCTCAAGTAAGTACAAAAAATTTGATAAGAGATTAATTAAAGAAACTGAACAGTCAATAATTAAATAATTCTCATTTTTGAATGTTTTAAGGGTTCTGAGGAGAGAACAAAAGCAATATTTAAAAAAAGGACAAACTCTTTAGTTATCAGGCCCTGAATGAGAAACAATGTTTGGTAACAAACACAAAGGGGCCAGTTTGTGACTCTGAGATCTAAAATTTGCTTTATTGTACCTTGTTTGTTCCAAAAGAATCTTGGTACTTCTAAATTGTCATTTTAGAGCTTATGTTATGTAAGAATGAAGATGAAAAGTAAAATCCGTCTGACAGAATTTAGAAAGATTCAAGAGTCATCCTCAACAGGACCACACAAAATATTGATCTAAAGCTAGCCATTGGTGTAGGCTAGAGTGAGGCCATTCAAGATGACAGCTTGAGGCACATTAGCCTGCAAAAGTATATCTGTATTAATTCAAGTACATGGAACTGTTCCTGGACCAATCTGGTGTACCTGTAACCTTCACTAGGTTGAATGTCTTATACTTGCCTGGGGCAAATACTTACTTTCTGTAATTATATATGTATAACTTCTGTCTCTATTTATAAACCTGAACAAAGACACAGCTCATCTCTAAACAAAAAGTTCACTTTTTGCTGAAGAAAGGACTATGTCTACTTAACTCTTCTCAAGGAGGTCCCTCAGTTTTAATAAGCTAGAAGACGGTCAGAATAGGCAATATCTGTCAACATTTTCGTGTGAGATAACCTACAGAATTTTCTAATCTTCCAACAGATTTTTTCTCCATCCTGCTGAAGAAGGCAGGCAGCAACACTGGAGGTCTGCCATTGAAACTTTTCTGAAAGTTAATGAGGTGACTCCATTTTTCTCCTGTATAAAAGCTCTGCATACTTTCAACATCTGCTGAGACAACTCAGCCCATCCCCAGTCTCATCATTTCTTCTGATTTTGCTTTAATTTTCTACATATCCTTTTTTTTTCCCATTATCAGCATATTCTACTTTGAAATTCAGGCATAGGTCATTCAGTTTCATTATTTGTTTCTTGTGTTGTAGTAAGATGATTAAAACAAGCAAGAAAACAGAAACAAGGCTTTTTTTTTTTTCATTTCTGCTAGAAGATAAACCAGATTACTTATTTTCCACATAGCATACAAGACATGAGATAAGATAGGACCTTTCCTAATGAAGACACATCTTCTGCACCACTGATTGAATATCCTAACAAGATTACTGCTGGAGCCTTTTCTTTCCTTAAAAGTGAGTTCACCCAGACTGATAGAAGTATACACCAGCTTTCCAGCTCTGTGATATATTGCAGATGTCTCAGTGTTCCCTATAGACAAAACACAGACATGAGTCTTTGTAGTGTTACTGTGATTCAGTGTCCTCCATGCCATAATGTTCTAAGAGAACATCTACAGCTACAAATAGATGTACAGTCTTACATATCTATACCTCTCAGGTGAAACCAAGCAGGAATAATTTTTAAATCATAAAGGAATGATTTTAGGCAATAATATAAATGTCTCTGGCTTTCATTCAGTAAAAAATATTTAAAAAATATTGAAGAAATTAATGTGTGTTATAGTTGCCAGAGCCTTAAAGAGTAAAGTATTTCTAATTTGTCTGAATAATTATTTAATATCTGTTTCTGTTGTCTGGGCCATCTGCACAGCCATACGATCTTTTTGTTAAAAAAAAAGATTTGCAAGAACTTGAGCTTTGCTCAAGACAAAAATAAACAATTTTCCATTGCTGCTCTAAAGCTGTTAAGAACTTTACAATCTGAAATGCTTTCTAAAGCCAGAAAGGACCTTATCTTCCTTCATGATTCTTCATCTTCTGAGGCTGGTACAGAGCAAAAGACGAGTCCTGAACATATGATTGTTTTTATATTTGGAACCATCTCCAGCAAAGAAGGTGTATATTTCACTTGCAAACAAAGTTAATATAACATGCCTACAAAAGTTGAAGTTGTCTGAAGAGCAAAATTTTTCAGTGTAGCTTACTTAACTTCCACTACTCTTTATGTACTAAGCAGAAAGTGCTTGAATTTCTTCATGTGGTAGATGTAAAATGATCCATCTTATGCCAAGATATTGTAATTTCATTTTTGTTTTGACTATTACTCTTATAAGTAGACACACACCAAGATGCATGAAAGAATGTTTTACTGTAGCAAGTAAATTACAATTGAAGAACAATCAGAATTGATTGTTGAACTTCAGAGTGCTGCTTTGGCCAATAAGTCCTATATAGTCACTTTTTTGGCGGATTGGGGATCAAACATGGCCCACCTATCAGATCACCTTATTTCTGTATTTATGTTTAAGTGATGGTGCCTGAAGATTAGGCCTTGTGTGTCTGACAGAGAATGCAGTGGTGTGTTACTAGGTAGCAGAAAACGGAATGGGACTCCCTGTGGTGGCCTTATTCCTGGGAACAGTTGTCCTGAATTAAATGTATCTCAGGAGTGCCTCTGTGCTTCAATTTAGTCAGAGGGGAAGATGGTGCCTGAGTTTCACTGGGATGGTGCTCTGAGACTTGTCAGCTTTTAAGCTGTCATGCTGTGGGAGCCTGAAGAACCCTACAGATAAAGCTGTGTAAGGCTGACATTTGCTGAATACAGTCCTTAATGATCACACTAGATCTCTCTGAAGTCATTTGTGATTTGAAAGCTGAAAAAACACCCTGTTAAGGGGAAAAGGTAAAAAGAAAGCTGTAATGAAGATAAGAAGCACCCAAAAATTCACATTCTGCATTTTTTGGAAGTAAGTTGTTGCCTGTGATCCCAAAGAACTGAGTGTTATATCAGCTTATCGGAATAATTTTACCAACAAAATAACAGAGCTAGTTTTGCCAATTTAAATTTCATCTCAAATTCCATTATTTTCTCAATACTTAGACAAACATGAAGATGAAGGACAGCTATTTTGTGAGTCCTCTTTTGTGAAAATACTGCTTGGACTGCAGCTGCCTCTATCTTGGATAAAGAGGAAAGAAAGGAGAGCAGGAGAAATGGGAAAGTAATGCTTACATCTCCATTTCTAAAGCATTTCTAAAAGACAGAATTAGGGCAAAGACATGGGTAAAAAGTATTTATGCTCACTGTAGCTGTGGTACAAGAGAATGATTCTTTGGATATCCAAATGAAATGAAAAAAGGATTTGAGGAAGAAATGGGGGGATGTCAGTGTGTTTTTTGAAAGAGCTGAAAAAAGAATATGGGAGTAGCAGGTCTTAACTAAATGATTCATAGTGAACATGGAACTCCCAATGCAGACTTTATTAGCTGGTGAATCATTTGTGGCACATTTTTGCAGATACACTGTTTCTTTCAACAATGGAACCTATTATGTCAGGAAAAGCATCCAAATAGTATTACTCATTATTTTATTTGCTTCTGTTCAGTTTATGTATTTCTTATTGTTTTCTTACCCTATGCCTTTTCAGAGTGCTGTGCTGAGACAAATGGGTACATTTCCTTTTAAGTATGTTTTTCCTCCTCAAAGACTTGTTTTGTTTTGTTTTGTTTTGTCTGCCTGAGAGCTGCAAAAGAAACAAGTAGTATTTGGGCACAGAGCAATAATAAAACCATTGTACTGTTAGATGTAGGAGCATTAAAGGACATGATGCTATTGTGTGTTTGTGATATTTGGAACCACAGTCTAGGAAATGCAATTCTAAATTTTTAGCTAAGAATAAAATTGAAAAAATTCAAATTGAAAAAAATGGGATAATCTCATCATTTGACACAAAGATGTATTAAAATTATGCACGCCATATGTCTTAATGACACTAGAAGTAAAATGTTTCAAAGAAATTTTCATATAACAATATATCTTTCAATGTCATATCACCATCTCAGCAGCAGTATCAGTGAAATTTAGTTCATATAGGCTCTTTTCGATGTCAGATTCAACTTCACTCTTCAATAAAGGAAAACTCTTTTCCATCCCACTTTTCCATAAACACCTGCAGTTCTCTGGGCTTCCTTCTCTCTTGTAACTACTGAAGATGCCATTTCATTGCCTACTAATTTCTATACAGGGTATTAGGTGAATTTAAACAAAACAACACCACCAGTTTCTTTCAGATCATCACAGCACTTCTAAAGTGAATTCAAAGTTGTACCACTAGAGTGTATTTTTTTTAAACACTGAGAATATTCTTAGTGAGTGCAACCCAAAGTCCTTTTGGAGTAAAGTAAACTGGGCTCTCCATTCCAGTCAGCTAGCAAATGTGCACCAGAGTTTTATAAGTATCTGACCTACCTACTCCATACAATTGTGAGTTTCTTCAATACACACACATCCTATTAGAATATAAGTACTGTCACGTCTGCTATTGCCCACAACCTCTCAACCCTTTAAATAATGAGCCTTATCATTTATTCACTCTTCCTTTCACTTAAATTAATTTCTGTCTTTTCATGCATTTGTAGTTTAGTGATACCTTGCATATTTTGTCTCACTCTGTTTTATTATTACCCCATTATTAGCGCAGTATTTACAAAGATTCAACATGATACCAGATGAGTTCCTGAGGAAGTGAAAGAGCTCATTCCTAAGGAAATGACAGCACCAAAATTTATACATGAGGATGATAAACTTCTGCAAGTATCTAACTGCCAGTGGGTAGGCAAAAAATGCCTCAGTCCATCTCAGATGGTGAAGACCCTGTTTATGAAGGCTCAGTAGGAGCACTGCACTTTGGGTGCAATGCAGATGTTCATTGATTACAAGCACTTGAACTGACCTTCAGCAGGAGGGTAACACCAGCACTGCTGTCTGACTGCATGCTCACACCCGAGGTCTTGAGATCTCCATAAAGGGAAGTTTAGGAACCAGCTTAGCACTCCTTTATTGTTCTTATTTCTCATTGAGGACAAAAACACATCTACAATTACCTTTCCTGCTTGCTCCCTGCCAGAGATTGTATTAGGAACCCCCTGTGTGAGGACTCCAGTTTTCATCCTGAAAAGAAATTGTGGTGTTCTTCTGTTCCTGTCATTGTTACATGTGCAGTGGGAGGGAGGAATGACAGCCCTGGTGTCAGAGTTGCAGAGAGATGACACATAGCACTGAATCATAAAAGCTGTTTTGTCTTTAAAAGCTGTTCTGAGGCTCTGAGCTGCGAGGGAATCTTCTGCCTGGAATTTAGGTGTGTCAAAAAACACCTGCCCAGCCTATGCCCTGTGTGAATCTAATTCAGCCCCAGTCCTAGGCAAACCGTAGAAGTGCGCTCACCAGAGTCCTCTAAAGACCTATGCACATGGTTCCATGTCGTTTTCAAAAACAGTGGGTTATGAGCTGATGAATTGATCAAAGCCACAAATGGGCTGCTTTTCTGTCATATGGCCTTTTGATTCTCAGGCTACAAACGAGAATGACAAGCAGGAGAGAAAGTGTTTTCATTCAGGTTACAGGGCAGTTAGTGGTAATGTTTGCTGTTTGTAATGTTCCCCTTCCCTGTCCCTTGCTCTTTTTCCATCATTCACAGGATACTCCAGCTACTGATAGGCTATTGAGAGTAAGCAGTGGCAGAGAAAACCTGCTCCCAGGACTTGACTGGGTCATGGATTTCCCTTCATATGAAGTTTTAAGCCGCCACTTCAGACTCGGGTAGCTAAAGGCTTGCAGGACAGACAGCAGGTGCAGGTTTTTATATCTTGTTTTAGTAGACAGTCTGCAGGTAAAGGCTCAGCTGTGAGTTGTGAAATTCTTTTGATCAGGCGAGGAGGGAGGCATGTTTTGCCATATTTGCAGACACACTATAATTTATAATGGTACATGGTTTCACTGAATGCTCTATTTTCACTTGGTTTGAAATCAGAAACAGTAAACCTTATTCTCAGTAAGAATTTCAGGCTGTTGACTCTGAACAGCAGCATTATGGTGTTTTGCACGGTCTTTATGAAATACACCACAGGCAATTGCAGTGAAAGGAGTAGAGTCATAGAAAATACAGACTGGGTTACCCTGCCAACTCAGAACAAGAGATTTTTATTCCTTTACTTCTTTTTGTTTTTTAATAAGATTTGTGTGTACTTATTCTTACGGAGGAAACCAAACAAGAATTAGGAGATTACCATTAGTGTAGGAATTTCATGTGTTCATAGAAAGCACTAAATTCTTGAAGGCACTTGGAGAATCCTGCTCCACTCTCATATGTCCACCCCAGCTCCTAAATTTGTCATATAGTCCCAACTACCTTAGATTTAGTCAACCAAAGGTGCCCCCCACTCTATTAAGGTTTACCTCTTTCTGGTTAGCTATAAAATCTGTTAAGTGATATGAGTAGATAACAGTTTCCAGAGAACCAGCCAGAACCAAAATTTGGTGAATTATTGTGATTATCCTTTTGGAGAAAGCACTAAAATCTCCACAAATTTGAGATAGGAATGTATAATTAACCAATTTCAAAGGCTGTAACTAAAAGCCTGTAATTTTTTCTTGGTGCTATCCACATTATTCAAACAAATTTTGTAGAATGGCATCTAAAGTTTTGACCATTATTTTGCCCAAGGTAGCGGATTTGGTGACCATAAACTTGTCAGGCCACTGATCTCTACTAGTTCGGTGTCAGAGGACTTCACAAGAGGAAGGGAGAGAGAAGCACTTCCTTTTTAGCATGAATGTGTTTTTTTGAAATGTTAAGCCATGATTATGAAGCAGTAGTAGCTCACAGTGCCATGAACTCAGAGAAGAAAGCCTACAATTGTGTCTGCAAAAAGGGTACTACACTCATTGCTGCTGTTCATTCTGTATTCCTAAGACAATTGCATGCTGGTGTGTTAATTGGAGATGAACAGGAATAGAAACAGGCAAAAACAAATGCAGGAATAGAAACTAATTCTGTTTTCATCTATGAGTTTTTACTTGAGCTAAGCTGATGTGGGCTGTGATATGCTACTACAATTTGCCTGACACAGGAAAAGGTCAGTATGACAGCTGGTAGTGTGGTCACAGCTGTAGAATACCTGTATTTTTTATGGCTTTGTATCACATGTAAGATGGAAATATTAACTAGGAGATAGAATGAAACCATGCTGAAATAAAACCCAAGACCACATAGACTGTGCTGTAAGGACAGAGTTTCAGTTTATTCACTCTTGTTGTACCATTAGGCAGTAATTACCTGTTAGTATAGAGCTAGCCAATGAATCCTGGAGGGTGAGTTAAATTTTCTCTTTGGAAAATTTAGATTTTCTCCCATTAGCCCTGTCTTCAAACCATCTAACATCATATGGTTCTTTAGACATGAAGAATGATTCCTGTAACAGTGGAAAGACTTAGCAATGATTATGCAGAAAAAACTATGTCAGATCAGTTATATTAAAGGAGAGGGCCACTTTCTGAAGGACAATGAGAGTAACCAGCAGGGAAAGCTATAATTTTCTTTCATAGTCCCTGTTTATTTCCTCTTTAGTAAATTGAATGGAAAATACATAATATTTCTATTCTTAGCCATACCACCAGGGTAGTCCCTAGTTATTATTTACCTTTGTCTAACTGTAGCTTTGATTTTCTATCATCACCATAGTGTTCAAACACTATACAGTTCAATCAGAGCTTTGCAATGAGGAATAAAACAGAACTATAGAGAAAAACTCTATTTTTTTTTATTTCTTGATTAAAAAAAAAAAAAAAAAAAAAAAAAAAAAACCCAAAAACCCAAAAAAAAACCCCAAACAAAACGGGCCTCAAAAACTGTTAGGAGACAAATTGTCTTCTCCAGTGAGGTCTAATAATCACAGGTGCATCTAAGACAGTAAAATGATCAGATCCAGTCTATTTATAGCTCTTCTTGAAAAAAACTGCTGTTAGGAATTTAAAATGCTTTCTTTCCAATGATTATTCAGAATGTATTTTTGGTGCAGCTGGAAGTATTATACTACCAAATAAGCAAACCTGAGGAATGAGAACGTAGCAGAGCTGATAACCTTAAAGGTAAATACAAGAATTTGTATTACTTCTAGTGCAAATGCAGATGCAGCTCTCAACACTAATGTGTGATGAGTGACTAATGTCAGCTCAACATGAAAGACTTCAAAGGCAAGAGAAGTTCTCTGATCATGAATCCTCACAGGGTACCACATGATCACATGAAAGTATTGGAGTTTCTGCATAGAAGATGACTGGTTAAAGGTCATAAAAATAGATTTATTTATTGACAAACCTTATGATGATTTCAAAGCAAAGCTATAGAAAATATTTTGCTAATAATGTTGTTTTCTGTGTATTAAGTGACAATTTAATAGCAGTAGTTTTATGTACAGAAATATGCAGCCTACCAATTGGGGCAGGGAAGACCCACACAATATTCAAGACATAAAGTAAGTTTGCTCAGACTTCAAAATATTAATGTTCAGAAGAAAACGGTTAGAAAACATTCAAAAAATATGGTCAAATTCTACCAATTTTTTTTAAATGTGAATCAAGAGTATTTTCATCTACTCTATTTAGATTATTTATTTAGAATATTTAGAATCAAACACAAAATGAGAGGAAAAAAGGGAGTTATGCCTAATCACTAGTCCCTGGAATAGTAGGACCAAACATGGTACTACCTTGGTATTGGCATAAACCTTGGAATTACTTCAGTGAAATTCAAGAGACAAATCTGCAATAGGGTATATCAATACAGCAGAGGTCTAGAGTTCTAATCTCAATTTTAAATTAATTTTTGACTTGGACAGCATAAATGTACTATGAATCCAGACATAGTAAGCATAGTCTTTAAATATCCCAAAAGGCAGCAGTTCTTGATCTGAATATGTCAATTTAAATTGATTATATTCATCCTATTAACTTACATTGAGTACACAGAGAAAAAGAACAGAGGAATGAGAAGAGATCAGGCCCTATGTTTTTTATCATAATCCTGCATGAGGAAGTTAATTACGAAACAGTATCAACCATGAGATAGGCTAGAACAGAAGTTCTTTCCTAGAACAGAAGAAGGTAGAAACAAATTTAGTCTGTCATAGTTTTGGTCAATCAAGGCTGAAAGAGACACACTCTGCACATCCAGAAACTGAAAGCTTTCAACACTCTTAATGAGCTTCTTACCATCTATTGCTTCCTAGTTGTTTTTCTGGTCCCTATGTCCTTTTCCTTAATGTTGAAATTCTCATTTGAACTAAGAATATGGTTATTTTATATCTATATGTCCTCTTATATATATTTTCTTTGTTTCAAGATTCCTTTTGCACCAAAATTTTATAGCTACTTCAGTTTGTTTCAAAAATATTCTTAAATTACAATAAATTTGCTCATCTAAGCACATTTGCAGAAATTTTCAAAGCTTTAGAATATTCTGGTACCCGGATGGACTTTGTGACTTTGACAAGAAAATTCTTTGTGCATAGAGCTATGAATACAATTATATTTTTTAATGATATATAGCAAATCAACAAAGAAATACTTTTACAATATAGGATGACAACATGTTGCTCAATTTGTAATTCATTATACCATGGAAATGAAGCTTTATGATGTCATTAAAATGCATATAAAGTAATAAGAAATCAACATTTATTAGAAAAATAATCATCTGAAAACAGCCTTGCAATATGACAAATAAATAAACCTTTCATTTATATACCAGTACAGTAACAATAAAATTCAATGTCTGAGAAAAATGCAACAGCACAATAAAAAGAAAAAGGCCCTATAATCATGTTCTTAATTATAGAAGAATTGTAACAGCTCCAATTTTCCTAAACTCATTTTAAAATCTACTTGTAGGTTTTAATTCATACAAAGTGATTTGATACTTGAAGAGTGTATAGTATATGTTGATATTTGCTTGCCATTCAGTGTTACATTTAAATACTAGTCTATAAAAGAGAACTGAGGATAAATTCAAGCTGTTCATTTGGTGCCTGTCAGGTTTTGTGAATATTATCTATCTAAACATTTTGAATGGAGTACTGAGAACACAACTCACAATTCTGTGATGCTTCCTCACACATGGAAACAATTTATTCTTCTACAAATTCTGTTAGTTCCAGAGGGGCTTCTCATGAAATGTGTACTTGAGATGGGGAAAAAAAAATTAAAAACCAGATCTACTGAGTACCCCAAACGCAGATTAAAAGAGGCAGTTCCAAACACCAAAGAACTAAAAAAATATGTATTCTTATAGAAGTATTTTGAGAAATTCTGGAAAATTGAATCACCTTTATTTTTCCCTCTTCTTTCTTTCCTTCCTCCCCAAAATGTACCCTACCAGGAACTCATATGTCATATAAATAATTATATAATGTAGATATGACTTTCACATTTACCTTAAATTTTCATTAATCATCAAAATAAAATAGCAAATATATAGTTTTTTTCTCTTTGAAATTTTAAAGGAAATATTAACAGAGGGATTACTTTCCAGAACTGTGTAACAAAGTTTAGGTGTCTTACGCAGATATCCTTATGAAAGATATAGATATTCAGTACTTTGAGCAGTAGAGACAGTGATGCGTGAAAGACAATTTTTCTAATCAGTTGCCTGCTTGGGGAGAGATGTGAAACTGCTTTGACTCCATCAACTGTATGGATTAGCTCTTCCAGTTGGGATCAAGTTTCTTATATACAGGACTTTTGAATTTTGTGTTATCTTACTTCAACCCTTTACATTTTATTGTATAAATAGGCTACTTTAGTACATAAACTAACATTTTGAAATAAGAGTATCAGTAAAAAAAAATATAATTTTTTGTCTTCCCCCTCGTCCCCTACCCTAGACCTAGGTTTGCCAGACATTGGTAGTGAGATCCCTGAACTGGGCTGCTGCCCCTGAGCATCACTAGCAGAACCATTTCACGTGACTCTCATGTAATATTGTTCTCAGGGGACTGTTTTGCATGCAATAAAAGAGTTGCAGTTATTGTATCCTATTATTATGAGTCATTAATGAGACATTTCTGACAGTTAAAAGTACTAGTCTTCATATCTCAGCAAACAGTTGGAATCTAAGCCTCCTGTTGGAATTCTGTCTCACTATGTGAATTAGAGGATTTTGGGCTGTATGTCGGGGTGAGTGAAGACAAATACTGCGCAGAAGAAGAAGATGGAGAAACCTAAGTAATGTATCTAGCTGTGCAGCCCCTTAGATACAATAATTAATGTTTTAGTATACTGGGATAAGAGTGAATAAATTACAAGCTTTACTTAACATAGTGAGCTGAAAGAAGGGTTAGGAGTTTGAGGGAAAATATCAGGATTCTAAAGAGAGGAGAAGGAGAATTTATGAATTATCAGCTTTGTCTCTGGGAAGAGATATGTGGTGAGGAATCTTGCATTTCAATTTTTCTGCTGTGCTAGGATATTAGGGCTGTCTTTCAGACCCAGGAAAATTGCCCCCATTGGTAGTGGAAAAGATAATGTAAAATATATATAAATACTAAAGTAATAATGGAAAACCATATTGTTTTATGACTATTTCAAGGTCAGAGAATGGACTAAGGAAGAGGCTAATTTTTTACTGCCTCTTTCTTCTCTCAAATGCATAGACAGCCATGTGCAGAGTACTCTAAGCACACTACTTCAAACTCTGCTTTGCGGGTGGCAGGGCAGAGAATGGTATCAAAATATATCACTGCATCATGAAATAGTGCCCCAGGAAAATGACAAGAAGTTATGTGTTAATTACAGTTCTGGTGGGATGGGTAACTCTGTCAATTAATATATGAGCTCAGCTCTAATGCATATTTTATATTCAGAAAGAAAAATGTACCAAATCAAACCCCTCAGAAAGCAGACATCTTCGCTAAATAACATGAAGCTTTGAGGGAAGGCAAAGTCTGTGTTTCACTCCACAAAGGAAGGGCAAAGCTTTGCCATACTACTATTTATTTACATGTCTAAAATATAATGCATGGCTGATAAAACATTCAGGAGAAATCATAATATAAGGCAATGAAATAGCACACCTTTATCTTCTGAGACATCAGCCATAGACAGCAATGTGCACTGTGCATCCACTCAAGCAAGATTATTTTCCTTTCTGATTGAGTTTACATGCTGGAAGCTGATAGCCCAAACAGGTAATTAGTGTCAGGCAAGGAGTTTGAAATTACTTTGTTTTCTACAATGCTTATGAAATTTAAACCATATTGCTGGTTTATCTGCAATATTATAAAGAATTTAGACCTTATGTCTTTTTTATAATCTTTTAATAATCCATTTAAAAAAAATCAGTTCCTTATGTTCTCTGGAACAGTTTTATGTTAGCTTAGAGTAAAAAGATATCTCAAAATATTTCAAAACACCACATGAGATGATTTTTTTTTTAAACTAACAGTGATTATGTCAAAGAAATTACGGAAGTCTAAATAATCACACACTTGTTTTGTGTCTATTTTCACAGCATATAAATCTTGCTAGCACAGGGCACTATCAAGAGGAAAGTACTTCAGGCTCGCTAGCAGAATCTACAAGCTAAATTTAAGAGACAATGGGATAGTACCATGAGTCTGACTTTAAAAAGAAGATAAGTAACACTGTAACAAATTTTTTGTCCAAAAATGAAAAACTCAACAAAAATTCAACAGTCCCAGGGACCCTTTAATTTTATTTTCCAGCAAAGTGAGACTGATATTGGCATACTGAAAAACATGAAAAAGAGTAAAATATGCCACCCTGACTTGCCAAACTGGAGACCAGCCAAAATTAAAATGGTCCTCTCCATGGAAAAAGGAGGGGCAAAAGAAAAGGGTGGAAGATGTAGAAGAAATAGAGAGGAAGGAGAAGGGACAGCAAGGAGTGCAAAAAAGCTGTCATACTGTTCTCATTATTGCCATGGAGAGATAAAAACAACAAATGCTGCTCTAAACCACAGAGCATCTGCCACCTTCTCCCTACCACATCTTCAGTCACAACAATGGACTTGACTTTCTAGGGCTCTGGCATGGGCAAAGGAGGTAAATTACTTGTTTTTCCATCTCCAGTGGTGTGATCACCTCACCAGCTTATAACTGCAATAGTGCCTAAGGGTTTCTTTGGCAGGGTGTGCATCATAAAAGGAGTGAAAAATGTCCTTCCCATCACTTGACAAACAAGACACATAAAATACGAGAAAAAAAAAAACAAAAAAAACCATCAGTGTCACATGTTAGTTCCACAGAGGTGTTGGGATCTTTTTCCTGTAATGAAACTGAGATAGCAGAAATTACGTGCCAGGTGAAAGATCTGATTTCATATCTCAGCATGTCTGACTGAACCCTGTGCAGTATGACAACCATCAGCTTTGGGTAACCTAACATAAATGATCACAAAAGAAATTTTGATATAGAGTAAAGAGAAAGACTTTAGAACACAATACAAAGATCTCTGGCTTTCACTAAGCATGCAAGTAATTTCTTATGCAGTTTGGATTTCCAGAAGTAAAAAAGAAAAAACAAAAAAAAAACAAAAAAAAAACCAAACCAGCCTTCTTTCTTGTCTTTTTCCTGCCTTCCTCTCACTTTATAATGCTCTTTGGAAGTGTTGTGGCTTAACCACAGACAGTAACTAAGCCCCACACAGCTGCTTGCTCACTCTGTCCCAGTGGAATAGGGGAGAGAATTGGAAGGGTAAAAGTGAGCAAACACACAGGCTGACATGAAGAGAATTAAAAGGCAAAGCAAAAGCTGCACATGCAAGCAAGGTGAGACAAAGAATTGGTTCATACTTCCCACAGACAATCAAATCCCAGAAAGGAGGTTCTGCCACATGTAACAGTTACTTGGAAAACAAACACCACCACACAGAATGTTCCCACCTTCCTTCTGCCCAGCTTTATATGCTGACCATGACTCCATATGGTCTGGTATATCCCTTTGGACAGTCAGGGTCATCTGTCGCTCAGATGTTGGGTGCATTCACGCAACATCTTATGCTCTCCCCTCCTCCTTTCTAATGGGGTGGCAGAAAATTCCTTGCTGTGTCAGCACTGCTCAGCAATAACAAAAATATCTCCATGCCATCAACTCTGTTTCCAGAACAAATTCAAAATGTGGTCCCATACTAAATACTGTAAAGAATGTAACTCTACCCTGGTCAAAACCAGCATAGTAAAGTTGTATAAATACTTCAGGAATAATGCTAGATTAAAATAAAATAGAAATATATTATGAAAGGCATTCATTACTTTCATCCATAGCTTCATTAGAGGATTTCCTTAAAAATCTAAGGATCCACTGGAGACTACTCTGTTTTCCTTTTTTAATTTTTTTCTGGTTTTTCAGTGATCTTTGTCCACTTTTTGCCTTTGCACTTGTTGTCAGAATAACTCAATTCTATTATATCAATTTATATTGCTATACAATTTTTATACTACAAACTCTTCATTCATATTTCTAATTGCAAAATGTTTTGAGATATTAAATTAGACATTTTGAGATTTTTGAGGGGCTTTGATTATTTGTTTATTCTAGATGTTGTAGTGCGTTCGGTTAGTTTATTTAATTGCTCCCCCATTTTGTGCATTACTCCCCCATTTTATGTATTGTATCCCCCTGTTTAATGTAAACGGTTCTGTCCTCCCTAGTTTTCCCACCGCCATAGCTCTACCCAGTTATGTTACTATGGTTACCCCTGCCCTCGCTAATGTCTGTTACCTAAGTTATATAATTTCTCCTCCCCCTTACCTCCTTATAAGTAAACTTTTCCTCCTCCCTGGGCCCAGTCAATCACCCCCCACTCCTCCTAGCTTTCCAGAATCTTCTTCTCTCTGGGGGTTGTGGTTGGCTGTGGTCCCGGGGCCCCTCCTTTACTTTGTATTTATTGGGTTCCCCTTTGTGTCAGTTATGTTAAGCTCATCCCTTCACCCTTCCCTATTGGTTCCCTGTAAATCCCTCCCATATACACCCCCTTCCTTTAAAACCTCACTTTTCTGTCCCCTCGGGCCCATTCTCTGGTTGGTGCTCTTTGGTTGGCTACTCCGGTTCATCAATAAACTGACCTTCACCTGCAGTGAGTGTGTGACTTCTTTCCTTGTCCCATTGGCAGCGAGTTCCGTCCGCAAGCCAGCTCAGCCCTAGGCCAACAGACGCCGAGGGGGGCTGGCAGTTTATGCAGCTGGGTGTCGGCCATTGACCCTCTGCTAGCCGGACATTGCCCTTTTGGCCACATACACCTCGCTGCAATTCTATTTTTAAGAATTTCTCTTGTCTTTAAGAACATCTCAATCAGTGATAAAAGATTTTGTCTCTTACTGAGCTGTTTAAAACCTATTTTGTTCTGGCGATAATATGGCTTGAATACTTGAAGTGTTGACTTATTGAGCTTCCCTTATTGCATGAAATGCTGCCAAGGAATCATGGTGAGTTGATACATCCATGGATGAGGAATTTAGTGCTTAGAAGTAAGTAAATACTGTTGAATTTTCAGTAGCAGTTAAACAAATTTTGTGGATTTTTTAATATTATTTTTATTTCTGATATTTATTTCTAAATACAGAGATTTAGATCTTAAAATTAACCCATAATGAATTACCTTCCAAAGTATGAGTTTATGATATATTGTTTTCATAAAATCCAGATAATGCATTTATCCTTCCTTCTCTAATTATGTTGATTCCCTGTTACAAAACCTGGTATTTTCAGATGGCTATGACAGTAAAATCAAGAAACTGATCCATTGGGAGGACATAATTTGAAAGCAGTATCTACAAAATATTACAGAAGAAATGTGGGTGGAAAATGATGAACAAAATGTTTGAGTCAAAGCTAGCAATATTTCAGCAGTAAGCTGGGAAAAAAAAAAAGGTAAGACTGTAACAGGAAGATGAATCAAGACAAAAATAATTTTTTGGCAAATTACTCTGAATATTTGGCTAGTAGCTAGCCTTTTATAATTTTGGACCAGTGTGGTGTTATGATGTGTTACACAATACAATGACATTAAGGTCATTGAATTGCTCACTTCCTGTAGAAGGAGTAAGAGACTTTGGTTGCTTCAATTATATACCATCCATTTGCTCTGTACATGGGGATTGTACTGCTACCTATAACATGCATTGTTTAAGCCTGTTCGTGAATTTGGCTAGTTCTGCTTCTGAGCTTTAATAACAACTTTATAAATCAAGCATCAGGAGTGTGCATGCAGTTCAAAGCAAGCTCACCTTCAGTTATAAGACTGCAAGACCTTCTCTTCCAGCCACTGGGTTTTTTTGGGGGGTAATTCTAATAAAGAGTATGGAAATACACAATTTTAAAATGGAATTTGACCTTAAGATGCTGATTTCCCAACCATTAATTCAAAAAATAAAGAAGATTATTTATATCAATAATTTTTTTAAATTTCTTTTAAGAGATTGTGGAAAATCAATATGATTTTAATCTGTGACTTTCATACAAACCAGAAGTGAGATAGGAATTCTATATCAGGCTAAAAGGAAAAAATATATTAAAGTGGTTGATCTAAACTGATAAAAAGCAACAGGCATTTTCATCTGGCTTTCATTCAAGTTCATGTTTTTGCTAGTGAAGAATATTTAGCTGATGGATTTTATATTACTGGTAGTGGAGCAAACTTAGCTAGTTTGCTTAACTAGTGATCTGTAGTCATTCAGTAAAATGTTTTTAAACCATTAGTGTGGCCTCTGCTAGCGTTCATGATATTCTCTGTTGTAGTAATTGCATGGAAATAGCTAACGTGTGCAAGTGCATCTAAGTCTCTTAAGTGTAGATATTTTTCTGCATCTCTTTAACTATTGTTCATAACACACAAGATGAAACAGCTAGCCTAAACTGTGAATTAATTTTGATTTTTTTACTTTTTTTTCTTAGCCTAAGGATATTTTATACCCCTTTGCTCTATGCTTCCCAGCACAGAAGGATTCATATTGCAGTTTCCTGGCTCTGATATTTTATTAGAGTTCTGATCAGTCCTGATATCAAATCTATGATCTGTAAGAGAGTCACAGAATCATAGAATTGTTAATGTTGGAAGGGACCACAGTAGATCATCTGGTCCAGTCTCCCTACTCAAGCAGGGTCATCCCAGAGCACACGACACAGGATTGTGTCCAGACAGTTCTTGAATATCTCCAAGGAGGGAGACTCCACAACCTCTCTGGACACTCTGTTCCAGTGTGTGGTCTCCTGCACAATAAAGTTCTTCCTCATATTCAGGTGGGACTTTCTGTGCATCAGTTTCTGCCCATTGCCTCTTGTCCTATTGCTTGGCGGCCCCACCAAGAAGATCCTGGCTCCATCCTCTGGACAGCCTCCTTTCACATGGTTACAGACATTGGTGAGGTCCCCTGCTGTCTCTTTCCGGGCTGAACAGGCTCAAATTCCTTAGCCTATGCTCCCAAGAAAGATGCTCCAGTCACTTAAACGTATAAATAATCTTGGGAATAGTCGCTTGCTAAAGGAAAAAGGAAAAATTATACAATTTATTTTTCATAGTAAGGACAGAAAGCTGTTTGAAAACTTCAGCTTTTCCACTACATTAAAATTAATTCTTACTGTTTGATGATCTGTAATCCCTTCCAAACCAGGCCAAATGTTGGCCATCATAGAAATTCACACAGAAAAGGGAGTTTCCCTACACCATACATTTTAAATTATTCAAACAAATGTTTTTTTAAGCTTTAAGTGTAACTTGAAGAATCTCACCTTTTTTTTTTTTTTTTTTTTTTGTCACATATTATCAGGGAACAGTAAAACCACATTAGAAAACTACTTCTTTTAGAAAACAAGTAACTGTAATCCATTTTCTTCACTCACATTTATGTTGCTACACCCAGGTCAAGGAGCTGTGCAGGTCAACACACTGTGCTGTTTATTGCATTAGCTGCAATAATACAACATGGGCTGACTGGGCTGCATAACTTTAGAGTAAGCAGGATATCTGTTCTGATTTTTAACATTTCTCTGCTATTGATTCTGTCACTGACTAAATGCCAATATCCTGTCTTGGTCTCCTTTTCCTTGCAACAGTAAAAACTGGAATACTTTGCAGTTGAGGGTCCCCCTTTCTGTACAGGCAAAGGTGAAGGATTCTTTCCATCCCTGTGCATATCCCTGTCTCCTGTGTGACAGTGTTTGGCTTTGTGCCTTTGTGTGCACTGTCTGTGCCTGGCACTGGAGGGAAGAAAAGCTTACAAAGATTTGCACTGAGAGTTGTAAAATTCTGGTGGGAATGGATCCTAGCACCCCTAAGGCAAGAGCTGCCCTTGCTTTTGAATAAGAATTATAGATGTCTTCAAGTGGGGTTAATGTCTGCATTTGGAAACAGGTAAGGTGTTGTGCATTTTCCTCTCATTTGAATCAGTGAAAATTTCCCTATCAGTTTTTAAAGCACAAAAATCAGGATGATCAGTTCTATTTACAAAGGCATACTAATTAAAGCTTATGTTTAAACAATATCAAGTCTTTGAAGATTTTTCTTTCCTGTTAGTATTTATTTCATGATTTTTGTGTTTTTTTCCCCCAGGGTAATGAGGATCAGTGTGGATTTTTAGTATTTTTTAGTATTTTAGTATTTTTATCCAAAAATAACTATTTCTGGAAATATTTATTTTTCAGAGTCATATCTGGATTTTTTTAGCTTCTTCAACCTCCCTCCCCCCAAGCCCAATGTCCATGACTTTTCAGAATACTTGTTAATGGTGGCCATGCAAGCAAATTAGCTAATTTCCTTTGGGAACACTGAAGAAGGCAAAAAGATTCAAATGATGGTTACCTAGAAACTGGAAAAGTGTATGAAATCAATTTTTTTAAATCTATATGAGTTTTCTGATGATGGAATGTGTGTGCTTTTAGAGAAAAAAAAATCCAGTTTTAGTTTTTAATTATGATCATCGTTTTGCATATCTCCGTACTTCTTACAGTCATCATTTTGACAAGCATAAACATGCATTTTCTTGATGAAAATAATTTTCCTTTCATGATTACACTTGCTGACTCCTCATTACTTAAACTGCTAGAAAGATATCTCAAGGGAGTGGCTTAGTCTATTCCTTTAAGGTCAAGAGCTTCACAAGTGGGTGTAAGTAATTGAGTTATAGGGCAAAGATGAGTAAAGCTTTCAGGAAGTTAGGAAGAAAAATCCTCTTGATAAAAAAATGAATCTAATTTAGAGTGTTGTTTTAGTACATAAATTGTCTAATTATATTGTATCTCACAGGCAAATTTCATATTAATTGCAAAAAATGAGGGACCAATTCTGGCCCAGTTCCCATAATCCTCTTATGACAGAGTAGAAGAATTAGAGGTTCAATAAAACTGATTGTGCCCCAAAAATGGATTTTGAATTCTATCTTGCTTGATTGCTGATGTTTTGTCACGTAAGTATACGTAAATTGTTTAGATTGGCAGAGCACTTCAGTTTTCCAGGGAGAATACTTTCTACATCTTGGGTGACAATTCTTCTGAACAGGTATAGAAATATGCTTACATCTACATCTCAGTCATGGGAAAATCAGTGCAGGAAAATTGGCACTTTTAGATCACCACTTACCTTATCATAAAGTACTTGTGTAAAATAGATCAGATGAATCCTGTTCCACAGCTTTTTCTGACTATAAAGGAAATTCTTAACAACCTAGCCCTCGTGGCAATATCTGTGTGAGACCTTCTCAGTGAGGGTTTAATTTAGCTGCATTAAGCAGGGGTATGTAATGCTGTGCAGGTTCACCAAGAGAATATTGAATGGGAAGCAGTATGGCTCCACGCTGTATCTGTTCTCTGGACAATCAGCTGGATGTCAGATGGCACACCTGTGGTGTCTCTGGCGGGACTGTGTATGGGTGACCACAGTGATCTGATGACATTCTGTGAAATACAAACACCCTCTCCATACACTGAGTATTATTACTTTGCTTCCTGGTGCATTTGCACCATATCCTTTACCATAGTTTAGTCTTCTGATTCAAACTTCTTGGAAACCTTTACAGTTCTGCCCAGTCTGTAGTCCTGCTGCTTGACATGGGAGGAATGTTTGTGCTTTTACTTGCAGATGACAATACAGTCATTGAAAAGCAACACACTGCTACATCAATATGGCTAGAAAGGAAAACATGAGAAGAAAAGATTCTTTATGGAAATTAACCAAAATAATTGCCCTTTCAAAAAAGTCAGTGTCCTGGGTATTAATCTCTAAGATTAATTACTGACTCACAGAATATTCTGGGTTGGAAAAGACCCTCAAATATCATCATTCTAACTTTTAAGAGAATGGCCTATATACAGAGCAAATCCGCAACCTTGGTGCTGTCAGCACCGTGCTCTATCCAGCCCAGTTAAAATGCAATCTTTGTCATCATCTACTGTGCCAGTCACTGCAGAACTAAAGAGCCTGCCCAGGACCAACCTTGGAACTAACCCTTTAACACTAATGCCTGGGTCATTAGTTTTGACTTTCTGTAATTGAAGAGTGGAAGGTGAATGATACTTTCAGTATGTTATTACTGCAAATTGCAGTGTTAATGAACTATCTTGAAAAAGGTTTCCACAGACGTGGGTGACAAAAATATCCACAGCAAAATCCAAAATTTATTACAGAAAACATAATTTTTTGCTTGTTACTTACACTGTTTCCACCAAAGATTTAAAATATATGAGTCTTAGTGAATATTTACCAAGATAGGGACTTTTACCACTGAAGACAGTCTAGGTGCATTTATCCAGTTAGAGGTCCTGATGATAGTCATACAAGTTGTACTTCAATTACTTTCAATTTTTACCCATAAAAATATTTTTGTGTACCCTCTAAAAATGCGTTGTTTCCACTTGTATGTAAAATTTCTAAAAAATTATCATAAAAATTACATTTAAGAAAAAACAGAGCTATTTGATAAACAAAATACTTATGAAAACTTGCAGTTTTAGCCAGAGAAGTAAGTCAGTAGGACTACAAAAAAACAAAAGAGTCAGTTTCATAAATAGTCAATTTTGTTGTATAAGTGGGATAATTTCAGAATACTAACAAATATTTCAACTCCAGAGGTGCAAAGAAGAGACAAGAATATGGAGGAGTGGCAGATGAAAATGTGATAGGCCACATAAAATCACTACACAGGAGCAGTAAGAAACAATAAAGAGTTAAGAAGTCAGAGCTTATTGCTTTAGGTCCAAAGAAAATTCCATAGTTTTTCACCATGACACAGAAAGAAAACAAAAGGAATGTAGGTGTTCAGGAGATTGAGAAATTTATTTTTAATGAGTTCTGTCTGGTCCTTTCCCTTCCATCATAAATCTAGACAAGAAGTAGTAAATAGTTTTAGGTTTCTGGCCATGCAGCTTGACTTGAATATATAAAATTCATTGTACATTATTCAGAAACTCAGAAATGCAAGGCCAGAATGGATCATCAGATCATCTTGTCTGACCTGTGCTGTAACCCCACAGAATTTTACCCAGCTGAGACCTATAATTTATGCTTGAATAATACATACAATAGCATTTCTCCTACAGCTTTTCTTCCCCAATCTTCTGAGAAGCAGCTAGCCTCATTAAAGAATTTTCTGAACTCCTGTGATAACTGGAAGACCCAAACTGCCAGGATTTTAAAACAGAATAGTACCTCATCCTCAGTCCTGAATAACTTTGGCTAAGTCAAGGTGAAAATTATTTTGATATAATTATTCATGTGTGCAGCATTCAGAGGATTATCTCTTCGCTTAGTGAAATGTGATCCGAACTTGTACTGAGCCAGTGCAGCAGACCATAATGATGACAGTAATTTCAAGCAGAATTTAGGCAGAGTTTAACCAGAGGTTTTGTTTGTAGAGACCTGCATATTAGCAGGAGTGTCTGCTGTTTAACCCAAGCGTGTACCACGGCTGTCTGTAACAATACCACCTCTATTTCATAAAATCATACAATGGTTCTGGTCAGAAGGGACTTCTAAAAGTCGTATAGTCCAACCACTCTTAAATGAGCAGGGACATCTTCAACTAGGTCAGGTTGCTCAGAGCCCTATCCAGCCTGACCCTCTGTGTTAGCAGGCATGTGGAATCCACCACTTCTCCAAGCAAGCTGTTCTGGTCTTTCATCGACCTCATTGCAAAAACTTTTTCTTATATCTAACCGAAATTGATCCTCTTTTAGGTTAAAATCATTACTCCCTGTTGTAATGCAACAGACATTAAAATCATTACTCCCTGTTGTAACTGCAACAGGCTCTGCTAAAAAGTCTGTCCCCATCTTTCTCATAGGCCCTTTTTTAAGTACTGGTAGGTGCAGTAAGATTAGCCTGGAGTCTTCTCCAGGCTGAGCAGCCCCAGCTTTCTCAACATTTCAACACAGGAGAGGTGTTCCCACTCTCTGATCATTTTTGTGGACTTCTTCTGGACATGTGAACCACTTGTAAGTGCTCATTTCTATGGAGATGGGTAAGAGGGTACCATTCTCACTGAATCTTAGTAGGTCACTTTGAAACGTTAGTATTGAACAGGTAAAAGACTGTTGATTGTTCACTTGAAACAATATTCTAGAAATCTGAAGACTAGTGAGAATTTCATCTTCACACCATGCCATGGTCAGCGAGGAGGGGCTTGTCACATGCTACAGGGGCATCAGAAGAGATGTAAGTTTTATGTCATTTTCCTACCTGGTTTCACATAATGAATCATCAACTACTCTTGCATGTCTGTACATTTCTTATTGAGATTTCGAAATTAATTAGAACCACTGTGGTGTATATAAAAAGAAACATGAATCATACAATGTTCCTTAAATTTCATTCGAAATGTTATTAGAAACTTCACATAACCATTATTCTGCTGATCTTACTACTTCATCTTTCTCTGTCCTTGCTTTACTAATCATGGAATAATTTCTTCTAATGTATATAATTTTTGTTTGCCTATGAACTCCTTATCTTCCCATAGTTCCTGTCAAAAAAATTATTCTGTTTTCAAATGTTTATTGTTGGTCTTTTCAAACTAGCAAAACAAATTTCAAGAACACTGGTGATTTTAGATATCACACATTATAAATTTCTTTTAATGTAAAAAATTTAACAGTCAAGTGTTGTTGAAGACTGTGCTTGATAAATCTTGCTGTACAACAGAACAACCCGACCATCTTCTGTATACATTATCTTTTGAGAAAAGTTAGTTGTGCATGAGAGTATCCTACAAATTTTGAGATGAAACTAAGCCTGAATCCTGTTCATATTATTCATACATGACTTGTGGCTCACTGAACTGTAACAATGCAAGTCATTTCACAAAGTCTTTTAATGTTAAACTGGCAGGGCCACTTTTGCAAGGCTTTTCTATGCCAGCTCAATCCTTGGTCTCCTTTGTGTAAAATGCCAAGAATGCCAACTTTTGTTTATGAGTTCTAATGGATATTCTTTTCCATTTGAGAATAAGTCTGAAAAGAGCAGCTACCCTCTAATTCTTTGTCTCTTGTAGTTCTTAGCATGATACTGAAACAGAAGTAATCAGAAGTAATTAAACAAAATTATATTGTAAATCCCAAGATAAAATGTGACTAATGATTAATTCTCTGGTATTTTGTCAAAACCCTTCTCATCATTTCAAAGCTGTAGTCAATATTCACATAGCTAATTCTCCCTTACTAAATTTTTCTTTCCACTAGGAAAATGTTTCTGTGCTGCTTAATAAATAATTTCTTAAAGTTCTGAGGATATGCTTTCTGTAGTTGTTTTTCTTTACTATTTTGATCAAAACTTTGATTTTCAAAGGAGTATGTACTTTGAGAGTCACACTAAGGGATTAAATTTTTACATATATATGTATTTCATTCTCACATCAAGAAGATGAAGTAAATTATCTTCTGTAAAGATATAAAAACCTAATGTTACCTTTTATGTGGTTTACACTGCAGTTACAAGACAGGGTTTTTTAAAAAAAATCAGAATTATCCTTCCTAAATATAAGTGCAAAAAAATTTTCAAGTCTATTTTTCTGGCATATACTTATTGCACATTAAACTCTTACTTTGTTGTCTTTCTTTCAAATCTCCAGTAATTCTTACATCTCATTCTGCTGTCCATGTTATCTGTTGCTCTGTATATCTTTGAATTCAAACTGCAAAACTAAGCAGAGAAATTAAACTAATTTATTGAACTACAATGCTTTCATCCAAGCAGGGATTTTAATGGTCCATGTAGTAAAAAATTTCACTGGGTATTTTAATGGAAATTTATTGCCTGTTGAATTTGTTTTCCTCTGTTAGTTTTAGCTGACTGTATTTGATGGTCATATTCTGACACATTCTTCTTTAAATTTTAAGGATTAATTAGAATTTTCAGTCTGAATGAGATTTCAAAGATCATAAAATTAATCAGCCTTTCAGCAAGTATCAAAAGTTAAATTCAACATTTCATTGTTTATACTGCAATATGAAACAAAAAGAATTTCAGTTTATTCTTTTGTCTACATGAATTTGTTTGTTTTGCCTCTATTTTGTTACCTTAAGGTAAAGTACATTTGCTACATTACCTTATCTAAGGCATACCTTAGATAGGCCTTTATTTTCTAGACATGGAAATAAAAATGTACAATAACTTACAGTACTCAGAGAAAATGTTTGTACTATAAAGTTTTTGTACTATAAAGGTTGTTGAAAAGTGGAACAGATTGCACAGAGCATTGTGGACCCTCCATCTGTGGAGATTTGCAAAATAATCTGTCTGGACACATTCATGAGCAGCCTTCTTGTGCAGGGAAGTTTGGCCTCAATGATCTCCAAGTGTCCCTTACAACTTCAGCTTTTCTTTGTGTCTCGCATTTTGCATGCCATTCAAGATGTCTTCTCTCATTGTTCTGCTGAGATTGAGACAGACACGATCACAAGAATAGCAATCTATTTCCAATTTGCTTAGACCTCAATAAAAATTTTGTAAGTAAGGAAGCATATTTTACAGAACAAGAGAGCTTTAAATTGTCAAGAGGAGCACATGTGAAATGAATTGTATTATTGCAATATGATGTTTCAAATGAGTTCACATCAGAAATCTGCAAACTACCTGTAGCTTGAAGATACAGTGCGGAAGAAGAATGTGAATGCCGATATTTAAGAGGAAAAAGGATAGAATTCTTCTCATTCAGCCTTGGAGACCTACTATACAGATATATCTGACTGAATTGCTCTCCATAAGTTCCTTTCCTAATTAGATGAGAGGAATAGACCTTTCTATAGAAGAAAAACTAGATTCTCTTTCATACATTGGCATTAAAATAAGATATACCATGTCTTTGAAATTCACTATTTTGGCCCTGATTTTAAATGAAATCTAGGGTGAAAGCTGACATTTAAACAATAGGCATCTCTCTTCCACAGTCCAGCGACCTTAGAGAAGGTAAACCTTTCAGAGAGTTGTTATTAAGTGCATAGCAATTTGTTCCTTTACCACATTTACTCAGTTAGAAATTTTCTGTGATGTTGGTGTGACTGACTTTGCTTTATACCACTGAAATTATCCTGGTGAGTTGTGACACAGCTCACTTTGACTCAGGATTGGCAAATAGAAATAAAACGAAACAACACAAACCCCACAAATACCTAACATCGATTCATTGTTGGAAACATGGGCATACAAAAAAGAGTAGGAGCATGTCCTATATTTTGCATGTACAGTCAGTCTAGAAGGGATTAGCCCTATGTGCAAGTCAATCATCTGTATCTGGAATTCAGGGATGGTCCTGGTATTAATGCCTTAGGTGGTGCAGGGGTTACGAGATTATTACCTAAGTTTTGGGTGTAGATGCGTGCCGATAGAGAAATTATGTCTGACTATGTTTAGACAGCTATAAGGACAACAGATCTGTATAGCTCAGCTATGAACTGAATCTATTTATGGACTTTATAGAGAACATCTGGAAAAAAAATGACTCAAAGATTTAGGTTCATGTTGTGAAGGTGTACGTCTATTTACTTACATAGCTCTGCTACACATCTAGTAGTGCCTACTAATAGTAGCCTCCATCTCTCACAACACTTTCATTATCTAAGTTAATGTCAAATAGAAATGAGCTTTTATATTTTATTTTTTATATTTTAAATTTTATTTTCTAAACTGTATATTTTTCTTCAAATCTCATGTCTATTCACCATGACTGGTTACTATTCCCATTTGTCAGAGTCCTCCAAAATATGTAAATATTTAACTATACAGACAGATATCTATAGGTGCTTATAGAAATGCTAAGATTTTTTTTTTTATTGAATTCATTGAAAATTAGGTATTTTGAAAAGGATGTCGAACATCTACCTAAGCCTTGGTAGGAATAATACAATTACATCAGTAGTGTTGATATTTAGCTAGACAACATCCTCCAAAGAAAAAATCAAATTCTTCTAAAATGTCCACAGAAATAAGACCCTGGTTATGAACTGCATCCCACTCTAAAAAGAAGCATCTTCAGAGGAACTCCTTGTTTCCAAACCAATTCCAATTCATAGACCAATGTTTAGTTTATGAATAGAAAGCAACCTGGGAATACCCAAGAATAGAATTATAAATGCCACAAAATTTCAAGACTTCAAGCTCTGTGTAGATGTCAAATACAGAAGAATTTTGTTGAAGGGAAGGGAAGGGAAAAACATTTTAAAAAAGGGTAAAAAAACAAACAAACAAAAAAAGAAACAAAAAGAAAAGGCAATTTGAAAGTGGAAAATTTAACCCAAGAACTAATTAATTTGGGGACAATTTCATAGGTCCAGCCTTGCAGCATTTCACAAGTAACAGTTTTTCTTCCTTCACTGGTGTTAATTCAGTTACAAATAACTTTCTTTTGCAAGCATGCTCTTCTAATGTCCTCTCGTTATTATTATTAGTAATATTAGGATTAGTATTGTTATTGTTAGTGTCAGGAAAGAGGGTTTCATCATTCGTTTATTTGAAGTAAAATCCTAACTCCAAATAACTCAAAGCTTTGTTGAGCCCTATATCCAAAATCACAGTTACATTACATAGACATTTTGTGTGCATTTTATCTGAAAAAAATTACATAATTTACCTCCACCTTCAACCTTTTACATTAAAACTAATTAGTATACATATATTTACTATGATAGGACAGAAAAATATTTATTTTTTCCCCCTCTAATACCTGTTAAATCCATAAAGAAACTGTGGAACTTCAAGAATTTCAGGAGTTATCATGGGGTTCTTTATCACCTCTTCTTTTCCAAAGAATTATATAAAAGTTCATTACACTATCTAGAGTATGCTATCCTTCATTTCTAATTAATATTTCAAGTAATAAAAGCCTTATAATTATCAATATTGAACATTTATGTTTAAAGTTAACAGAATATAGCATACTCTCTTTTACAGAAAATCTTTCTCAAATTTATTCTCACTTTCAAACGGAGGTTTTCTTGAAAGAAGTCTGGGGTTTTATTTTTTTTTTTCCACATTTTCTTCTTAAGCTTTTAACTCTGTGGCATCATATGGGAGAAAAGAAGATGAGATTTTATTGACACCAAAATGTCTCTCCCAATGCAAAAGACATAATCTGCTCCCCAGTAAAAGGAAAATATATGGTAATGATCCCAAGTTTATAACCACCTCTTCTTTTAGAATTCATTTCCTCAAGAGTGGGCACAGAAATATTTGAGATTGTAGCTACAAAATGTATTTTGTTTCCTATGAAATCTGTTCAGTTTTATAGGTATGAAAAAAGACATAAATAACACCAGGACTGAACAGTTTTGCAAATGGTGTTTATAAGATACAATAGCGATATTCTATTTGTGCCCAGCTGTAACTTCCTTCTTAAAGCTCTAGACTTCAACTCAATATAATACTATCTGATAAGAAACATGGATAGAAGCAAAAGAAATTAGGCAGTGGTTCCTAAAAACTGCATTTTCTTTTTTTTTTAACCTCCAAAGAGTGTAAATAATTTTGACTCCTAACACATCACCAGAAACAAAGAAAACCAGACACATGCCACCTGTCTTTAGGCACTCCTAAATCAGGAATTAAACTTTAGAGTAGAAAGTTACAGTCCCTGTATAGTCAAGAGGGAGGCAGAATCCTCCAGTTGATGATTAACACTACCGAAAAAATCTCAGTGTTAATTTAAGGCACTAGACTTAAAGTTACAGATTATGTTTAATGTTCTTAAAGTAGGAATGCCATTTACATTGGGAGGCTGGTTTTAAAAAATGCTGTTCCTCAAAGAGTTTCTTTTTAGTAGCACAGGATGAAATCCAAAGAGCTAACAGGGCTTCTGTATAACTCAGCTGAGATCTGAAATACAAACTGAGCAATCTAGTGAGCAGGCAGCTAACGGCTCAGAAGTCTGCCAATCTGTTGGCACCACAGAACCTACTTAGAACATTACATTTATAAACTTGTCACAATCCTGAGATACCTGAATATGTAAGCACTGTCTTGCTCATGTGAACTTGCATAAGTGGAATTGTATGTACCTTATTCAACTCTAAATGCATTAGGAAAAAAAAAAAAAAAAAACAACAAAAATATTGTGTAGCTCAGTGATGAGTGGACTTTTAAGGGGGAACTTTTCCACTGTGCCATTTCTTATTGGTTAACTGAAGCTGCTTCCTGTACAGAATATTCTCTGCTAGAAAATCAGCTCACTGGATCTCATTAAAAAAGAGACCTGAGAGTGTGTTTTCCCTACATATTATCATAGAATCCAAATCTTTTCCAGGCTGCTCCAGAAGTAGCATTCCAGTCACACAATAGGGCAGTACTGTAAAGAGATGCCACTGCATTATTCAAGATGATACAAGTCTGTGTACTCTACTTGGCATTGATTATTAACTTGGATATTTCACTGCAGTCTTGATGAGCAGATACTGGCTTGGGTTCTAGGATTCATCTGGGCAACAGCAGATTAGAACTGCTTGCCTGTATCTCGCTGCATGCTGGAGAAGGGCACTGATGTGAAATTTGTGAATGTGGTTTAGTAACCAAAGCCCTGAAAGTTGACCACTTAGCAACCTTCTATGTTTTAGTGCACAGACCATGAAAAGAAATAATGCACTAATACTGGGACAAGCTACAGAGGACGGTATGAAATTCCTTAGAAATGGAAGGATATCAGACTAAAATATTACTACTGTGTTGGATAGCAGGCTATATGCTAATATTCAGTACTTGGTTAAGACAGACACAAAAAGTAGTATGCATAATAATGTAGGGATTTTAAAAATTTTGTTTTGAAAGATGAGCATGAGAAGGTAATAACTCTTCCTTTAAAAGTTACTCTTTTACTTAAGCAAGTTCTCAAATTACATCCTGTAGTTGTGTATATTATTTTGGAAAAGAAGCACCTTTAGGGGATGAATTGTCTGAATTTTTTCTTTGAAGTAATATCAAAAGACTCTTTAGTAGCAATTGAAATGACAAATGACAGATAGATAGATAGATAGATAGATAGATAGATAGATAGATGGATAGATAAATAGTTTTTCTCTGACAGCATGTGAAGCACTGTTGCCTGTTGGTTTGTAGATCTATCTCTTTTTTTGTTTGGAAATGATTATGTGCCTATTTAGAATCTGTTTTGAGATAAAAGGTTTAAGTAGTTTCATCCATTTGATTAAGTGAATTTAGGATACTATGGAAAATCTTCTCCTGAATAATTGTTACCTGACATCATACAAAATTCTGGTCTAAGATATTTTTTTATACAACCTCAGTTACACTCAAAATGCCTACATGTGCTTCAGATACTAAACTTCTGAAGGTAGTGCAGCATTTTTACTTTGCTTTGGTGTCTAGGAAACAAGGTACACAATGTCTTAATTGTTTAAAATAAATAGTAATTATTTACTAAAATAACCCCAAGAACAGAATAGGTCCAGCAATATAGAACAGTCTTGTGAATTCCAGCATTTTCCATATGATCACTTGATTTATTTCTCTGTAGAGAAATAAATCCTCCCTCACATCTTGGGAAAATAGAAATGAGGAAATGTTCAGACACAAGCGTAACAAAGCACCTGGATATAAGTTGCTTTTATTCTACATCTTCACTAAGAAAGAAGTTAAAATGACAGCCATTTCAAAGGGGCAGATCGCCGGCAACCACAGATTTGATTTTGAATGGATTTCACTCCCATCTGAAAGTCTGGGACTAATGCCATGTATTGGGAAGTTAAATATCATGCTGTTTATTAGAAGCAAGAATCAAAGCATATACCCATCCTAATGGAATTTAACTACTGCTACAAAGCATGCTTTCAACAGTCATACCTTCTGGTCCTATAACAATTTACACAGTTTTTAAAAATCTACAAACCAGCAACCGTAGAAACTTATATCCTTTTCTCCAACAATAAACCAATCTTTTTATGTTTGTTCCATGGCAATTTAAATGAAAATAGCCTTCTTAGTTATTACCTTTGTCTCATTTTTTTAATAAAGAGTATTAGGTGTACCTTAAGGATTCATTTTAAATGGCACCAATAACTATCTTCCCATATAACAGACCTGAAATGATTAGGCAAAGATACGATATCAGATGTGTGTCAATATTTGTTTCCCTTTTTTCTGCTTTATGTATTTTTCATGGAAATCATACATTTTTCCATATTATTTCTAAATTAATTAGTAAATATTTATTCTACATTGTATCTGAAGTCAAGAGATCAAAAAATTATAATCTATTAGGTATTTTCTTTAAAGATATTTTAAAAAATAATTCTCAAATTCTCCTCTGAGTTAAAATATAGCAATTTGTCTTCTTTTTAATCCTCTTCTATATCACAACGACTCAAATTAAGGTGCATTCCTGACTGATATCTCCTAACATCTCTTATTCAGCATGACAGAACTTCATTACAATCCACAAAAGGAGCACCTGGGCCTTTAGGAGGACATAAAACTGAATTGATTACCTGATTATCTCTTACAGGCATAAATCTCCTTTTATTTGTAATCAAGCAGGATCTCAAAAACCAAAAGAATCTCATGGAATTGTTTGAAAAGTTTGTAAAACAGGAGTTAGCCTTGCTCTTTGATGAAGCATGACTCTTCTTCAGGTAAGTTACTGGCTTTCCTGTACTATGGACTGTTTGATTCTATTATTTAAATGTGGAATGACTTTCTCATGATATAATCAATATAATAGTTCCTGTGTGCCTTCAGCTGCAAAGAGCAGGACATTGGGGGAAGGAAGCTGCCCTTTGTTGAGAAGAGTGTGAGTGCAGGGAGCTCTGCCTAGGAGCAGGTATTGAGCAAGCTGAGAGATCACGGGTTGGGATTAGAGCTCGATGATGTGGGCATTATCATTGTAGATGTCTTCCAACTAATAAAGGAAACATTATATTTGCAGAATCTGCTCCTCATGGTAGACCTTAATCATCCTAATATCCACTGGGAGGGAAGCATCACAGAGTAGAAGCAACAGGATCATTTAATGGAGTGCATTGATGACAACTTCCTGGCAGAGGCAATTGAAGAAGCAAAACGGGGAGAGTCTTTGCTGGAATTCCAGATAAGGAATAAGTCCAACTCTTAAGTGAACGACCCATATGGGGATAGCACACACAACCCTTGGCATTATTATCACTGTGGTCTAACCAACAACTTCTACTATGTTCTGTACTGCTGAAATGTTATGGGAGTGCTGGGTGTAGTTCTGTGCTCTGGAGTGTCTCACCACACTCATCATAAATAATTTATTCCCAGTGAGAAGGAGCAAATTCTTTCTTAGAAAAAGTAGTGCCTAATACAGAAAAAAAACAAAAAAAAACAAAAAAAAACAACCAAAATCAAAACAACCAATTGTTTGTATTGTCAATCTTTTTTTTATTTTGTTCCAGTTTGACACTCTTTGACATTACTAAGAACTTCATGAGCAACATAATCAGGAGCAGCCATACTGACTTCTGGTTTTGCTTTCGGTTATTGAGCTTCATCTTTCTCAAAGCTTTATGAAACATTACATCTATAATATCAATTCTAAGAATAACTATTTGGTTTTAATAACAAAACTGCTGAGAGAGAGGATATTAAAAAAATCCACTTATTTCCACTCACTAAACTATTTTTTCAAAATTCAGTACAAGATAGGCACTTCATTACAGTAAATGTAGGTTCAACAACAATTTCAAACATAATATTTATAATAAGAGAGACCTCAACAAACACACATGAACAAAATAATTTGTAGAAAGAATCAAATCAAAATGTAAAATGATCTTCATATCCATTGACAAGTAAATCTCGGCTCTGTAAGCCTCATGAAATGTTTTTGTTGCAATATTGTTAGCAATTTCCTCATATGACTATGAGCATAACAGCACAATAAGCAATCTTGAGAACCGTTTTGCAAATATTTATGAGTGATCATGTTAGTTTTGTCCATGGATAAATTCACCTTACTTTCTGTTTATCTTTTTACCAAGATGCCTCCTGGCTGGAAGAAACATAATGTCACCTTAATTATGTTCTTGCCATGGTAGTATAAATTATTTATGCTTTAACATATTTATATTTAGCCTTCTCTAGCTTTCATTCCTGACCTCCAGTGTGTGAGCTATGTGAGGAAGCACAGTGTTAAGGTATATGACCTAGCAATGTTTACTGTTGTTTTTTTTTTTTACCTTGTCATATCTCTTAGTAATGTAGATCATTGAGACTGAGCAGCTGTGCTAGCCAGCCCATGAAGTTGTAAAGGTGAGACTGTTCTTAGCTCCTTTAAGTGGATTAAGATTTTATACATATCAGGAAGGTCATTCCAGCTACTACACCTGCTTCACGATGTAGATACAGATCTGAAGACTGTCTATGGGCAAAATATAGATTGTCATAGCTAGGTATTAAATGAAAAATTGTCATCGGACTGAGTGTCTTAAGAGTACTAAAAGTTATGGTGCACCTCCTTCCATTAACTGCAGGAATTGGGAGCAGCCAGTGCTTGAAGGAATTAAAAGACTGGATTTCAAACTGATGACCCAGTACCTGAAAAAAACATTTCTTCTTTTGTGTCCTTTTCCCTGAGTCAGTATTAACAGTATCAGCCTCTCAATTAACTGCAATTTGTGAGTTAGGAATCAGAAAGATACAGAACTCAAATGCTTCTGGAGGTGTGGGAAAGATCACTGCCAGCAGAAAATCCAGCAGATGCAAAATGCAATTGAGCAATTTATTTAGAACACTTGTAAAGTAATTTTACCAATCTGATACAGCATACAAAACAAGCTATTCAGCTGAAAGCATAGATTTCTTTGTATAAAAATATAATATATAATTGCTTCTGCAAATGGATTTGGGATTTGAGGAGTAACTTTCAAGAATCCAAACCTCCAAACTACATTAATATTCCCATTTACTATCTCTGCAATGCATATTGTGTTTAATAATAGTAAATGTACAGACAGTGGTAATTGCTAGCCCAGTCATATTCTGATTTCCATCATGAGCTGGGAAATCAGTGATTTCAACATTTTTCAGGACAGTGGTTGAAATTAGGGAATTAGGGTCAGGCTTCTCATTATTCATGATAATTACAGGCCTACATTACTCAGATAGTACCTAAACAATACTAGCAGAAGTTTAGGAGTGCTACCTCCACTGGTCAGTAAGACTATTTGGACTATCACCTCTAATCAGGACTTTCCTGGAAGCAGTTTCAAGTTCTAACGTTCTTGACACTCCAAATTCAAATGATTATGAAATATGAATGGATTTTAGTGTATAATCAATTTCTAATCTTTTAAGAGAAACACTGTTTGGATAAACCTATAAAATTACTCTGCCTCCCATTTGTCAAAGCAGAAATGAAGAGCAAATGAGAAGTGAAGGAAAGGTGGAAAAGATATGCATATTTTCCCCAAGATGATGCCTGAGTGGAAACTGAAATGACATTTATTGTGAAACTTTTGAAGAATCAATCTTAGCTTGAAAATAGTTGTAGACGTGGTTTTCTCTCTTTTGGCACTGTAGGTTTCCCTTCGTCATGAAAAAAACCCAAACAAAGGAAAAATAAGACTACCTCCAACATTGTGCTCCCAAGCCATAACAAGAGTTCAAGACTTAAGGGGGATGATAATAATGCCTAAAGTTCTTCTATATCAGGATGAAGATTCAAAGTTTCAGGCCATTTCTGAGATTATGCCACCCACGCTTCTGATGCAACCCACAGTTGCAGGTGACATTTGCACTATTTCTCAAAGAATACCTCTATGATTGAAATGAGATAAGCAGAGCTATTTCTGTTGGCTACAACAAATTTAAGTAAATAAGGGTCAAAAATGAGGTTTAGAAAATTATGGCCATTAAATTTATGGGACTCATTCAAAAAGCTTTTTTTGTTGGATACATGCTAAATTTCATATATACAGAATGTTAAAGGCAAGCTATTTTATCATTACAGAGTTAGTAACACATTAGACATTATATCTAAAACGGGAGAAGCAAAATTATTTCTGTGATCATGTGATAATCATTCTGAATACTCACTGATGGCTGAAAATTCAGAAGATGAAGACATCTAGGAACAAGAGTAAAAACATATTTTAACTAGAGATGAGAATCCCTGTAATAATAACCTTGGATAATTCCATTCTGGTACAATTTCTTCAGACTTTTGATTCTTGAGGATAGCTCATGAATATACTACAAATTGCTGAGTTACTCATAAATGGTCACAAATTGTGGTGTCTCTGCAGTGGATAAACTGTTTGTTATGGGGCTCTGTTCCTGTCAGGATCTGTGCAACCTCTGGAAACTAAACAGGTGATCATTTGGCTCTCTGACAGGTCCAGACCAATATACTGTTATAAAAACATGATATATTCACTCAATCAGGCCATTCATGATAAAATGTACTAATTCACTAATTTTTAAAGTACAGGTAACAGTACTGCTTACATTTTATGTATAGTGTCTTACACAACAATATCCTTTCACTATTATTTGATTCAGTTCAACTGTTTTATTGAGATTTGCTCTTCTACTAACCATACTCTAACAACCACACTTGATAAAAACATTAAACATCCAAACTCTGCATCTACATCTTAGGTCTTTGTGGAGAAGTTTAATATCAATTTCCCACTTCAACATGATATAGTTTGGAAGTGACTTACCCTGACTCTTGCTTCTTCTCTGTGTAACCTGACAACAAAAGACTTAGCAGGACAGTTATGAGTATGCATAACATTAGATATAATCCCAAGACTTTTCAAAAGGAAACATAAAGACATAGTTTATACTATCAGTTCATTCCTGGAGGAGACAAGATATATGATCACATAAATGTTTGCTTCCAAGTCATTGGCCCTACAGGACATAATCAGTATTTTGGTTATACAGTGGTTGTGCAGTGCAGGTGCACACAGAAGCCTCTAGGCTATAAACACGTAATGTTTTTCAGTATACTCTTGATCTATACCCAAGTTAGTTCTCAGTAAAAGGTTTTTCTGGAATCAGTTGTACCTATTTAATATGGACAACGATGTAGTGCTGGGCAACAGTGATTACAATAGACAGCTCCTGAGAGAAGAACATACTTCCCTTCCAAGATAAAGTGTGAGTTTTGCCTACTTACCTGAAAAAAGTGCTAAAGCCATTTGCATTATAATAGATTGTAATAAAATATGTTGCTGCAAAAACAGATGGTGCTGCCCTTATAAGTCTCTTAGCCCTTATGAAATAAACTGTCTTAGAAGGTACACTGCTGTGGTGTCTTCCCCTGAGCAAGGCAGTGTGGAAACAGAGCTATATGAATAAGGGCTAGGAAGCAGGAACACAGCCAGAAATGTGTGCACCACTGACTCCTTTACAGGATGAAAAATCTAATAATATAATGACTCTTAAAAGAGTCCCTGGGTCTACTGCCCATCTGTTTTACTTGTGTGCACTTAATGATGATGGAATTGTCCTATTCGTTCTTACAACTGCTGCTGGGGAAGTATTCAGACTCTTTTGAAAACCATCATGATACTCAGTAAGGGCAGAATCTAAACAGCATTTTGAGTCTGTTGCAAGAGAAGACCACTGGTGGTCAGAGCCTGAACACTCATTGTCCCAAAGACCACTAAAATTGTCACAACTTTTAGGGTCTGTGTGCCCAGGCTGAATGTAGCAGCCAGCTGCTGCTGTGCACCAAATCTGACAGGTCAGCCTTATCACACATGTACAGGGAGCTTTGTACGGAACAGACTTAGGATCACTGTGCATGGAGGCATAAATCCACCCTAATTTCTTCCCAGGGAAAGTCATATATGACAGGCAGAGTTATTTGCTAACTTTACTGGTGTAACTCTGCAGCCCTTTAACATCATATTGCCTTTGATAGGCAGTAAGCTCTGTACTGAGTTTGCCTGGCTTCAGGGCTGACACTTTTCACATCTGCTCTGTCTGAAGTTGTCTTGACCTGCCTGCAGCTTTGTTTCACTTGGTTTAACTGTTACAACATTTTATCTTACAGATCAGATATTTACGTCTAATTTATTTTACTTTTCTTGTATTTGAAAGGTGAAAAACCCAAACTCTAAATAGGAGTTATTAGTTTTTGTTTGTATGTAGAATGAGAGGCTTATGACTCTAACATAATGATGTAGAGTGGAGGAATAGAGATATGGTACAATAATATCTTTGAGATGTGGGAACTGGGGATATATCAGAGAGAAGTACAGCAATGGGACTTTAAGGGATAGGGCACAGGGTGGCATTGGAGACTCCACAACTGTGAAAAACTCAGTTATGAACATTTAAAGAAAAACAGACCTAGAGCAAAACTCATTTAGTCAACAAAAAGAAAATAAGTGCACATTTATATGACATATGTAAAGGGCAACATATAGAGTAATTTAGAGTAATTTTGATACAAGATGAAACTGTTAAGTTTGTAGAGAAACAGAAAAAAGTATGAAAATGTGTCAATAAATACACAAAAAGGAAAACTAGAAGATTCTAGAGTGAGGAAGAAGCCATTAACAGGAACATCACATTCCTCACAGCAAAGGACTCCAGCTACTGATGACTCACCAGAGAATCCTCCAGTGCTGCCATTATAAAACCACCAAGTAGCAGGAAGAGGAGGAACCTGAAACCAGAAAAAGGAGAAAATGTGAAGGATGAGTACACAATCTTTTTAACTACATCATAATTTTTTTTCTTCTCCGTAATAATCAGATCTAGTCCAATAATAATTTTTCAGTTGCACTGTTAAGATTTTGATTACGTCAACAGCTTTATTTGTAATGAGTTTCCTTTTTGCCCATTCACAAGATTTTGAACATAACAAGACATAAGGAAACAGTCTGTTCAGATTGACTAGTATCTACTTCAGAGTGCTCAAATTATTCAATAAATTCCAGTGAATAAGTAATAATAATATTATTAACCTTTAACTGAGGTGATATTGCTCTTTGAATAATAGAAAGACAGATAAAGCTGTATTAGTAATTACCACAGTATATTTCCCATGAAATAAAATTTAATAAAACATGGGCCCTGATCATACCCACAGTGTTTTGTAATAATTAAATTGCCACCACACTTACTGCTTTTAATGATATTTTATGAACTTTAATATCTATGTAGAAATTGAATATTTTCTTCTCTCGAGGAATAAAAGCAAAATAACTTGTTTTTCTGTTTCAAGACTTACAGTGTACTTAATGAAGGTTGGAATCAAAGAGATTTGCTAAAAATACATTGCCTAAATTAAAAAATACCCCATACTTTGTACTATACATAGAATCCTGTGTGCTTTAAATATTTCTTTTCTACATAATGAAGTACATGTACAGAATGTGGAAACCTTGTGCTGTAACAAGTATTACATGTGGCCATAAATTAATGTGTCCCCTTAGGAAAATGAAATTTCACAATGTAATTACCCCATTTCTTCACTGAAGACATAAAGGAATTTATAGAACTAATTACCCTGATAATGGAGAGGGATTTTTCTTCTCCTCTTTCATTGCAATCCCACCTAGAAGCATGATACAGGAAGATGTAATTCATTGAAATCCACAGTGGCTCTGCTGTTATATATTTATTGGAAGAAACTGTGGCATTTCAATAGTTTTGTGTCAAATTTATTCATAAACTTCCAGTGTAGCAGTAAACACAACATTCCAATATAATCCTGGAGATTTTGAAATAAACTTTTCCTGCTTCAAGATTTCTTCTGCTAATTTTCCATGTAAAATTATTTTTAATTGCAAAAAGCACTTGACTTAAATTACTGTTTTTTCAAGTCTTCCCTTCCGCAACTGTTTATAACACAGCATATGAAGCTCCACATTAATACTGTTCTTTAGGCCTAAGAAAGATTTAACTGAAAATATTTATGGTTATCCTAAAAATTATCCTTAAAGCTATAAGCATCTAGTTAAATATGAATGATAATAATAATAATAATAATAATAATAATAATAATAATAATAATAATAATAATAATAATAATTAGAGAACATCTTTCATTTCATGGTCTCAAAAATGTTTCCAAATTGGAATTGTTAATTGTCTAGAGGCAATATTTGCTCATTAAGACAGTACACATCAGATAGCTAACTAGACAAGAAAAACAATCTTATATTTAAGGAATGTCATGCTCAAGAAATCTTGTCAACTAAAATAAATAAAAGAACAAACTTTTTTTTTTTGATAAAAGATTAAAGATAAGAATTTAAAAAAAAAAGTTTAGAAGTACTATCAGTCCCCTGAAAGGCTCCCAAGCCAATATTTGGAGTGGGGAAAGTATCTCTTTTGTGAATATGTGTGTGTGTGTGTGTGTGTGTGTGATTTTTATTTATTTTTTTTTAAACACAGTTTGTAAAGCACAGCAAGAATAGAAAAGTTAATAGAGAATCCCATATACAATTAAAGCTTCATTTTGGTTTGAAAATAGCTGTAAGGTGATGGAGTCCAACAATAAAACTGTCAAGGGCACCACTAAACCATGTCCCTAAACATGACACCTGCAGATATTTTAAATATCTCTCGCCCTGGTGACTCAGACGCTTTGCTGGACAGGCTGTGCCAATGCTTGATAGCTGTTCCAGGGAAGAAACGTTTCCTGATATTCAATCTATATCTCCCTGGCACAACTTTTGTTCACAAACAACCAGATCAGTTGGACAGTGTCCATATCTGTCTTCCTCACCAGCTGTCTCAGGAAGTAACCTTCCAAATACTGCAAGACCCTCCTAGACTTTTTCCTCACCACTGTATCATTTTTCCAGCAGGAATCTGTTAAAGTTAAAACCCGCCATGTGAACAAGGGCGAGCTTTTTTGAGACTTCATTTTATTTTACATATTATAATTATAAAATATTTCATCTGCTTTTTTATCTGGGTAGGGTTGTCTACAGCAGACTCCTATCAGGATATCTTCCTTGTTGGCCTTTCCCCTGATTCTAACCCGCAAAAACTCAACCTGATCATCACCACCATCCATCAAAACACCCCATCAAATGCACGTTTACCCTTCCACCTCTCCTTCCTTGCCTATCACTTCTGAAAATTTTCTAGGCATCCATTCTGGCACTCCAGTTGCGCAAGTCATTCTACCATGTTTCCACGATTGCAACTATATTTCTGCACCATTTAAAAATTTGTCTTTTTCTATAAATGGCAAATCTTCAGCAATCAAAAGAGTTAGACTTCAAAGACATTTAACATCCCCTACTCTTACTGAATTGTAAGGACTAGTTATTATATCAAAGTGCAGACAGTCATAAAAGAAATGTCAGGGAGGACTGGTTTGCCTGAACATCAGTGCTTTAAAATTCAACGGTTAGTGCTGTGCTAGTCATCTTGGGCCTGTGTTATCGTCAATGAAAAGAAGCAGGCATCTCCAGAGAGAGATTAATCTCACCCTATGAAAGGCAAGCAAATTAGATCAAAGCAGTCACCCTCTGGAAGTGCGTATTTATCTCCAACAACCATAAATGAAGCCTGAGGTGAACTGCTCAGACTCAGATGTCTAACACATAACTGTTAGGTGAAATGAAGCTCTAAAATTTACCACTGAAAGCTCTATACAGTATTAATTCCACGTCTTTCCAAGCTTCTTATTTAGCATAGACCACAAGCCTCATGCAAGAATATCTGAACTTAAGATCTTTAGAGCAACAACCGAAACATTTTTGCAGTTGGAGATGAAGTCACCCATCCTACTGGGCATTGACAGTGTTTTGAGGCACTAATTCTCATAACAGGGAACTGAAGTGAAAGCGTCCAGATAATCCTGAGAAGCAGATTGCTCAAAGAAACAAGCAAAGACTCAAAAAAAAAAAAAAAAAAAAAAAAAGAAGTGTTCTACCAGTCTCCCCAAAAAAAATCTTTTTTTTACCTAGAACCTGATGTCAAAATGAATGTTTGACTAATAGCTTCTAGGAGACTCCTGAGATCAGAAGACTAGGTGCTGAAATTTTCATCTTTTACAAGGGAAGCAAAGAAACAAGAAGCAAGAATCTAGAAAGGAAGGCTGACCAAAAGTAACCCTTTATTCTCGTTTCCTACAAATACAGCCAGAAATATTGAAATTATGATACAGACAAAAAGATATTCACCAAGATCACTTCAACTGCCTGGCACTGAAAGAGTCAAAATTTAAAATTACATATATAAAAGTCACAGAGGAATGTTATTTTAAAGTTAATACAATGTCACATCATTGAACATGCAATTAAAAATGTTTGCTGAAATCCTATTACAGAGTTGGTAAAGGCAACTTTTGCAAAAGGATGATCTATATCTCTCAAGAAATGCTGAAGTTACTGAAAAAATATATACAAAATAAAACAAACAATCATACAAAGAAAGCAGCAACAAGAAAAAACGAAACTAAGAAAAAATATTGTAAGATATTAAATATATAAATTTTTTTCTAGAAATATTTATGACCTATAGTAGAAGAAGTTGATATAGAAATGGAAAAAATATTACCACAAGTAAAAAGAAAAAAAGAATAAACCACATTTATCAGAAATTTGTGCTCAGGCTCTTCTAATTTATACGATTTTAGAAACATATTCCTTCATTTCTGATAGTGGAAGCACTCCTTATATTTTTATATAATAAATGATGTGTTCATATATATTTATTGAATCTTGGACACCAATCTATAATCATTAACATAATATCAATCACAAATTATATTTTAATTTCTTCTCATGTTTGAAATCTTTCAAAGATTTGATCTAAATTACTTTAGAAATTTCCTTAACTATGATTTCCCTTGAAAACTACATTTCAATAGAACAAGAAAACTTCTGAACATCTAAAAGCCTTTTGGTTGCAGAGATTGTGTTTTCATATAAAACAAAGAAGTTCTCTGAGATTGTTTGAACAGGGAGAGAAATATCTGTTTTGTGCTGTTTTTCTCCCACTAGAGCTAATAGTTTAGGAGAGAGAGGTAAAGAAATATTACAAATTAAATGGGAAAAAAGAGTCTGTTTCTAAACTCCAAAAAGAAATAAGAGTTGAGACTATGATTTTCTATAGTAAAAACATTTAAAAAGGAAATGATGTGGCTTTAAAACAAGAAAAAGTAGTTCTTTAAAATCTGGTAGAGAAAGAAAAGACCAATACGACCAGTGACAAATACAAAATGCTGTTTATGGACAGGAACTAATTTTAGTGGTTTTAGATTACTCATTCAGAATATTCAAAAGATTACTCATTCAAAATATTCAAAAGAAAAGAAAAATGGATGGTGATGATATTTTTAAATTACAGAGTAAATGTAATCCTGCTTTATTTAAGGGTAAATTATCATAGACAAGAAATTGCAAATTGTAATTCCATATTTAGCTGCCTTTGTCACTTGGAGAGTTTAATATTTTCAGACAGTATTTTATACCAGTGAATTTGATGAAAATGAAATTCCAACCCCCTAAAATTCCCATGCAGAAAAAAAATACAAATATTTGTTGAATAAATTGTTTACTTTCAGTAATTTGTCTAGCTCTGTTGTTTAATAGGTATGGCCTTGGAAGCGCTCTAATACTCTATCTAAATTTACTTATATGTTCTAAATTTTGTGCCCCTTAGTCTTGATTTATACAATCCTTAATATCTAGAACATTTGGTGGAAGGGTGTAATTCTACCCTATCTATATTCTATCTCACACCAAATCTAATTGAAAGGAAAATCTTGTCCTCATTTGCCTTTCCTAATTCCTTCCTCCCACCATCTCCATTACTGGCTTTGTGACTGAACACTCCAATTTAAATTGTATTCATCATCTGCTTTTTGTACCAGTATAGGCACAATTTATTTCATGTATGGTTTTAACTTGCATTATTTTATTCTCTTATGTCTGTTTGGAATAGAAGATACTTTCTGAAAAATCAGTTGTGTCACAATGGTTGCAGAAAAACATGCTATATATGTTGACTTAATCCATAGTTCTTAAAGAGTTCTCATCTATCTGAGAAAAAGAAAAACTTTCCAAATTTTCCACGGAAAGAGCATTGATGCATACTTCCACTTACTTACTATTTGACATAATGATTATTTGTGTAATGTTGTTTGGTTACAACCAATCATGATCACTTGTGTGAAAAAGTAATAGCAAACAGTAGTCATAGTAAATATAGATTAGAGATGTAGTCTAGCTATTTGATAGATTTTGTTCAGAAAATTCTCCTTTAGCCTTGCTCAGGTACTACAGTGGTAGTTTCAATGCATCAGCAGAGAAATGAATATATAGAGTGAACAAAATTAGATTTTAATTTTATAGTGTGGGATAGAAAGTCACATCTTGGGACCAGGAGTCAAACATACTGATATGTGAAGTAAAAAGGAAAGAAAACTAGTGGAAGCAGAATGAAAGCTTTAAAGTGTTAAAGAATATCTGCCCGTGGCAGACTTGAGGAAGCAAATAAATGACATGCAACTGGGACTGAAACAGACACTGTAAGGGAGACGAGATGGGGTAGACTGGGAAAAAAAAAATAAGAGCACATATCAGCTGAAAATAATTAAAGAGCAACATGAAGAGCAATGCACAGAAAAATGTGAGGCAATGCAGGCATGCAGAAACCAGAGCAGTATCCAGGAGATCATGGAATGTAACTAAGATGAACTGATACCCAGATAGCTCTGGCAGGAAGGCAAAGGTGGAAGGAATTATAAGATATTTACATTGTATTGTCTTTATAGGGCTAATTATATTAAAAAATCTTATTGAAATATGGAATTTCAATGCTTTCCAGATGCTCTTACCATAAAGCCCTAGAAAAAATATGTTACAAAAATTAATTGGTGTAAAGTTCCAATTCTAGTGGATCAATGCTTTTCAATACAAAAACATATCCTGAAGAAAAAAACCAACTAAGAACTTTTTTGGTGTATTTTACTTCTTTTAAGAGAGATTATTTTTAAATGCTCCTAGTTAGTTGTTAAAGCTGACCATTATTAGTAGCAGTAGTAGTAGTAGTAATAGTAGTAGTAGTACTTTATCTTAAATAGAAGCTCATAGCTTTTTTTATTTGACCTGTTTCCAACCCCCAATCTTATGGACTCTTAATGGAAATAACACCTGTTTAAATCTTACAATATTTTTCACAACAAGTTGTTCTCTTGCTGTTACCTAAATGACAAGCAGCACCAAGGCAATTTATAAAACAGACACAATGGAAAAAATTAAATACTTTAATAAATATCCTGGCAGATTTTATCTCCTTTGGTTTACTGTGGAGAGCAGCCAATAATCTCCTAATTACCAAGAGTGTAAGAAGCAGAGAGGTGTACCTTAGATAGTACTCCTCAGTGATAAGCCTCCCTGGGGTAACAGTGAAATAGTGGAGATCTTGCAGAAACTAAAGGACTATAAGGTAGAAAGAGAGATTAAAGAAAATTTTCTCATTCTTCTTGTACTTAGAAAAACAGTGATTTGGCAAAACACCTTCTGAAGATAGAGTTTTCTGTTTGACTTCCATATTCACAGAATCACAGAATGGATAAGGTTGGAAAATCTTATGGTGGTCGACTTGGTACAGCCTCCCTGCTCAAGTAGAGCCATCCCAGAGCACATGGCACAGGATTGTGTGCAGACATTTTAATCAAAATTGTAGGTTGAAAAATAAACTTTTTGCATTGTGGCAATATTTCACAGCACTGAGTATGGTTATGTCATTGTTGATTAAGCTAAGCTTTTTTGTGTGTTTTAAGCAACAGAATGATTTTCACACACTTTATCTTGCTCCTAAAACTATTAAAGTTTTTCCTCTTAAAACTTCTGTATTAGCTGAAATAGCTTATTCTTTTCTTTTCCATTCTATTCAGTGAATGATCATTTGCCAGGCAATAATGCATCCCTTTACAGGGAGGTTTAATAGCTGCCTACCTTGCTGAGATTCTGTGAGAATTAAGTATCTAATGCTGTTAGTAAGTGCTTTGCAGATGAAAATTGCAAAGTAAGTGCTAAATATAATTACTGTTATTAGAGACACATTCCTATCCAAATGTTTCTTTGATTTTATAGCTGACATAGATTCCATTTGGTATAATATGCAAAAATGGCCTTTATAAGAGTGGTCAGGTAATGAAAGTTCCTGTGATGTTTCTTGCTAAGCAGCTCATAACAATTTGTAAGCTAAGAATCAAATGCATTTTTAAACAAACAAGTAGACTTTCTGCTTTTAATAAAAATGCTTTCCAAGTAAAGTAATATTTTCTATCAGTCAAAATGACATGAAAAGGCTATAAGATTTGAAAAGTATCCCAACAGGAACCAGATCCTGACTGGTTTGTAAAGATAGAGCTCTTTTTCTTTGCACAACTACACAGGCACCAGAAGTGCTAGCAGAAAAAGATTTAAGTGTGGGCCTAAATGCACCAGCAGGTAGTGAATTTCATTGATTGGTGTACAACTATAATTCACAAAATCTGGGGGTTTTTTTTCTTTAAGAATATGTAACTTCATATTTGGATAATCCCGAAGGAACCAGCTGTCTTCCTTAATACTCCTACTAGATTCACCAGTGCTGAAAAGGACGTCTGGGAATGAAACCATGAGAGCTAGAGATTAGAAATAGCCATTCAGTGATGGCAGTGAGGAGAGCTCCACTCCACACCTGACTGAGGCATTACTTACAATGCTACCAGAATAATGGTTTCTTTGGCTTCCTTTTTCAGCTGAAATATAGATTTATTTCACAGAATCACAGAACTGCTTGATTTGAAACGGATCTCTGAAGATCATCTTGTCCAACACCCCTGCCAAGGCAGCGTCACCTAGAGCAGGTTACACCTGTCCAGGTGGGTTTTGAATGCCTCCAGACAGGAAGGCTCCATGACCTTCCTGGGCAGCCTGCCCCAGTACTGAAAAATTTACAGTACTAAGTATCTGAACTGCAGTATAAGCAATCCCTGTCTCTATTATCTTTGTTTTACCAACAGTAAGCAAAGTTTTCTGTTTGCTAACAAAATTATGTGGTCATTTTTTTTTACAGGCTAGCTGCATTTGCATCACATTAACATAAACATGTAAGTTTAGCTGGCAAAAAAATGGAGGGATAGTACACATGGGGTATTTTTAAAGTTTGGGAAACAATATGTAGCTATTTGCTTGTACAGAATGAACAGGTATTGTAATGTTTCTGCCACACTCTGTTGGGAATGATGGTCTTTGTCTGTGGTGCTGCAGATTATAGTCACCTAAAAAAAAAGCAATCTAATACTGAGTACCAAGACAATTAAGATCCATTGTGGAAATAATTATGCGTGAAAATCCTGTTGTTATACATCCTGGGGTCACGAAACACAGCCTATGAAATAAGGAGAACCACAAAAATCCATGAGATATCAGTTTGAGGCTTTCATGGCTGATGCCAGCAAGACTACAATTCTTTACATCTATTCATAAGACCCTATGGGAAATCTAAAGAAAGTGTAGTATCAAACCAAGTTTATTGTTATCTTTTTATTCAAGCAGCAGTCAAGCAACATCTAAAGAAAGATACAACTAGAATAATAAAAACCACTGTTCCAGAAGTAATAATTTCTGTTATTTTTTTAATCTAATGGAACTGATCTAAAATCTTTACCAGAATTAACATTCCTAAAAATGTGTTAATCCTATTACAACTACTCCTTCAAACAATAAGGTTATTTCATTTAAAACATATCCTTAATTCTTACACTGTAGTAGGAATCATTGATTTCTATAATCTCTTCTAATAATAAAACATGTCTCACATGCCTAAAAAGATTGGGTGAAAGGCTTTGAAAGGACAAAAATTAGATTAAATACACTAAACTTTTGAGATGTCACTGTCTTCTATGGACGCAAGGTATCCAGAGGGCACATGGAGAGAGTTTCACCTTTCCTGATGCCATGCAGCTTCTCACAAACTTGCTCAGTGGATGCATCAGCATGATTTGCTGAGAAGAAATCTGTTTAGCAGAAAAATGATTCCTCGGGGGAGTTATAGCTGTCCCTCAGTATTCACTGATGACATCAAGGTCACAGTCCAATATGAAACTAAGCACTTTTTTTGACTCTTCATTCTAATGACTCAGTGGACAATCAATATCATCTCATTTCCTGGTCAGGCAACAAACATTTCTAAGAAGGTTCATGTTTACACACAATTAAAAAATAAATACATATTTTTTTAGATTTATTATTAACATGTTTCTATCACTTTTACAGTCATTATTTTTTCCTCTTTTCTTCTTTTCTTCTTTTTTTCACCATAGGATGTGTCTCATATCAGTCCCTGGATTTTGCATAAAAATACCAACTCCAACATGAGCCAAAATAAAGGTATGTGAATTTCCACAGAGACCAAAGGAGAATTTTGATAGGCAGTTCTACAAAGTCTGAGCTACAAACTGAAATTCAATTATATCCTTCTTTTTTCATGAACGATATATTTACATTTTTGTTAATGGTTACTACTTATTTGTATTGTCATGATGATTTTAAAAATAAATGTTCTTTTTGTGTGGAAGATTACAGCCTAGATGTTTGTTAGCATCCAATTTAATGTCACAACTCTTTTTATTTTATATGTATTCTTATGCTCACTCCAGGGATCATCTAATTAAAACTATTAATTGTATTATCTGCTTTTAGTAGAATTGAAGTAAAAGTATAATGGAAAATAGAAAAAAATATATCCAAATTGAGAACTATGTCAAGTTTATATATAAAAAATGTGAATAGATATATATTAAGGAAATACATATTTAAAAGGGACTTAGCATTTTTTATATGCAAATTTGATAGCAGCTTTCATTTGGATACTGCTTCAGTCAGTCTAATAAACAAGATATACACCTTTTCTTTATTGAGAAAATGCCTTAATAAAATAAGTGCTCTGAACAATAGTATTCAAATTCATTTCAGTCTCAGAAATGTGATCAGATTGCTACAATTCAAATTGCAACAGACTGCAGCACCTGACAATGTCGATCTTAGCTAAGACCTATAGGAGTTGTGGTTTACAGTTTTCCAAGTTACCAAAATTTCACATGTTTAGTCCCAGTAGGGTCACAATTCTGGTTTTGGCTATTACATGGGAAAATATCACTCTTCACTGATCACTCATTCATTATCAATCCAATGACTTGAATTCATTCAATATCAATCATTCATTGACATGACCATAGTAAGTATTGCAAATAAGTATTTTGATATACTCACATTTTAAATTCACATCTATGTAAATATTCACTTTTTATTTAGAAGTCTTCTCTTTAAAAGAAATGCATGCAACTGGATATCTCTGGATAGTGCTTTCTTTAGCATGCTTGCTATTTGTACAATACAGGATGTTACTATGGCTTCAAATGGGACATTATCATCTCTTAGATATGCATATATAAAATCAAATCAAACCAGAAACAAAAGAGAAGTTAAATATCTGATTTTACTCATAAACTTCAATGATCTAAAGACTACCCACAGTTAAATATCTATAAACTCTTGTTGCTAAAACCATTGAAAAGTAGAGCTTGAGATATTAAATTTAACACAAATACCCCAAACATCCTGTTCTATCTTCTCTGACATCTCAAAGACTTCTGGCAAACTAATTTTTATTTATCACAGTAGGTGTATATGAAATTACTCTATGATTAAAATTTTATATGAGTTACTCAAACAGGTGTCTACATATTCAGGGCTGCCTAAATACTCATATGAATCTTTGAATAAATATTCATCCTCTGCAACTTATACCTGACTTGAAATTTAAATGATGAAAATGTTTATAATGGAGCAACTTAAATACTGAAAAATATATTCTAAACCTGCATCCTTTATAAACAATTTATGGGTCCAGTTATTTTGTTCCTACCTTGTTTTTTGCCCTTTGCCATTTGGGAAAATAGGTCTGCTGAGTTTATTTTTGTTTTGCCTCCATATAACGCAAAACAAAACAGCTTTCGCTAGGTTATTACAGTCAAATTGGTCTGCAAATTACTGATGGTCCACACTGTTATGGGAAGTGGCTTGCAGTTCATTCATAATCCCCTGTATGTTGTGATTTCAGTATAGATTCACATTAAATTCAGTGATGGGAATGTGTGATTTGATAGTGATTCACTATAAATGTTTATTTCTGTTTGCTTGGCAAAAGCCAGTGTCTGAGACTCTACTGTGTGTGTACAAACTTCTACTCATCCAGGTCCTCCTACTGTTGAAGGAGTAGATACAGGTACATGAAGGTGCATGACATCAGCAGTGATGACAAATGAATGTCAGGCCCACTCAGATCAGAATTCTCCTATTAATAGGAACAGCTCTCAATAAACTTCCTCCTGTCCTGTGCTAAATTTGCCCCTGAAATGCTCACTTCTGCATAAACACCAAACTCTAAATAAAGGACACCACTAAGAAAGTCTCATATTAATGATATTTCAAACGTTAGCTCTGAATTTCACTGAACATATCCCTTTTGCTTTTGGTTAATTGGTATCATTATCACAAATGTCACAGTTGCTTAATTTAATTAGTTCTTACTCATACGTAATATTAATTTTCTCTTTCAGAAAGCCAAATGAAGAAATGTAAGTGAAAATGGTATTTTGGTTTGGTTTGTCGTTCCTGTTCTGTAGGATTTTAAGGAAATACTTCTCAGAAAAACTGTTCTTTATAAGTAATATCTTTTTTTTCCTACCATAGTCACAGTTTTTGATCTAAAAGCTATCTGTACTAATCAGACATCAATTTACTTCAGCGCTGAATTATGCATTTATATATGAATGTCTGACTCTTTTCATGACTATTAAACAAATGAATTGATTTTCTGGATAGTGGTCTTCTGATTTTATTGTATATCCTCACGTAAAGCAATAATCTTTGCTTGAAAGTACTTACCATGGAATAAAAACTAGATCACAGTAGCCACATCCTCAATTTTAACTAGTTATGGAAGGTGCAAAAAGCCTTCTTCATACTCTACACTTTTTGGTTTCAATTAAATAGCAAATGTAGTATTAATTCTATGACAGAAGCCCCTTATGGCAAATAAAGAGATAAGTATCTTTTTGTTCTATTATAACTTCTAAATAAACAAAAAAACACCTCAAACAAACAAACAAAAACATTCCCAAACAAACAAGAAAAACACCTTTAGGTGCCTACAGAGCCCCTCTGATATGATTAGAGCTGAAGAGAGTCACTTGCTTTCTGAATGATCCCTGCCCTAAAGATGTGAAAAATGCACCAAAATATACTGAGGAAAAGAAAATTGCTTAAGGTCACACAGCAACTAAATGACCAAGACAAGTAAAGAATTGAGAGACTTATCTTACAGTTATCAGCACTTGCAGCTATCTTGACTGCCCCAAACTTAAACCTTTTGTGCTCTGCCAGGGATTATTCCATACTTTCATATAGATTTCATCATCAGTCTCTATTGTTTCTTCCACTGATGTCTGAGTATTTTCTAAGTCATGGCTGTATGTACCAACTACCACACTTTAATATAGAGGCCTAGAGCAATGTTGGAAAAAATAGGTAAAACTTACTACAGATATTCCTGGGGAAAAAAAAAATAGTTGTCAGCCTTACACTGGTGAATTATTTTTGTACTGCATGCAATGGAATTCAATAGACCTCAATGAGAACTCATGAAATGAAATAATTTTAGCCCTTATATCCCTCTCTATAGCAAGATTAGTGATTCAAATTGTATTCAACATTTATAGTAAACAATTGGTACTGCAGTATTCATGATGCTGCAGATTATAATGGGAAGAGATGAACTTTAATGAGAAGGAAGTTAGGCAACTGTTTCTAGCTATTTGAACACAATTGGCTGTGGAGGAGGAGATATGGTAGCCTTTCTGAATGTACAACTCTCATCTAATAGCTTACAGGTATTTTGAAGATTCATACAAAATTTCAGTATTTAATTGACTATATAAATTAAATAGAATCTTCAATTTTGGTAATTTTCATAGCAAGAAAAGAGATCCAGTGAAAATCAAGCAAGCTTCTTATAATGCGAGACTAGAAAAGTTGTGTTAACCCTGCAGTCTTTTTAAAAGTCTTTCTCTCTCCCTCACTCTTTCATCTCTCCCCACCCCTTATGTTTTTTGACAAAATAGAGATTTGTGTATCTGCACATCTGTTCAATTATGGTGAAGAAAAAACTTCAGAACTTCAGTTGGTTTATGTTTGGATATAAAGTAGATGTTCTTCTATTAAGAAAACCTGACAAAACACATAGATAGGCTATTTTGGTACCTGATTTAAACACTCTAGATAAAAGCTTAGTCAAGCAAGGTAGAAGTGTTTATACTTTTTATCTATTTTTGTGGGGTTTTTTTTCCCCCCGATTTTGTCCTTTTTTTTTTTTTAGGTTCTATTTTACAATTCAAGGAGAGTTTTAATAAAGGATATTAATTATTTAGAGTATAACTCCTATAAGATCCTGTCATAGATTTCACAACAGAATGTGTAACTAACAACCAAACTTAGAATCATAGAATGTTTTGAGTTGGAAGAGACCCTAAAGATTATTTAGTTCCAACTCACTCTGACATGGACAGGGACATCTTTTACTAGATTAGGTTGCTCAGGGCTACATCCATCCTGGCCTCAAACACTTCCAGGGATGGGACACCCACAACTTCTCTGGGCAACCTGTTCCAGTGCCTCACCACCCTTACAATAAAGCATTTCTTCCTAATATCTAATCTAAATTACTCTCTTTCTCAGGTAAAACTTTTCCTCTTTTTCCTGTCACTGCATGCCCTTGTAAATATTCTCTCTCTATCTTACTTGTAGGCTCCCTTCAGGTGCTGGAAGGCCACAAACAGATCACACAGAAGCCTTCTCTTTTCCAGGCTGAGCAAACAAAATCCTCCCAGCCTTTCCTCATAGGAGAGCTGCTCCAGCCTTCAAATCAACTTGGTGTCCCTACTCTGGACTTGCTCCCACAGGTCCATGTCCTTCCCATGTTGAGAGGCCTAGAGCTGGATGCAGCACTGCAGGTGGGGTCTCACCAGAGCAGAGGGGCAGAATCCCCTCCCTGGCTCTGCTGCCCACACTGCTTTGGACGCAGCCCAGGACACATCTGGCTTTCTGTTCTGGGCAGTGAGTGCACATGGCTGGGTCATGTCCAGCCTCTCACCCAGCAGCACCCCAAGTCCTTCTCAGCAGGGCTGCTCTCCATCTCTGCATCCCCAGCCTGTGCTGATACCAGGGAATGCCCTGACCCAGGGGCAGCACCTTGCACTTGGTCCTGTTAAACCTCATGAGATTCCCATGTGCTCACTTTTCAGTCTTGACCAGGTCCCTCTCGATGGCATCCTGTACTTCACACTTGCCAACTGTGAAACTTAGCGACTGAAGTACTTCCAAAAAATTTACAATTATGTTGGTAAGAACTTAATTTTAAAAGTTAATATATTATGATAGCAAAATTTGATCTTAATTTTCTGAAGATACAAAAAACGCATAAAATTTATTTTCATAATTCTGTCCTTCTGCGTCCTTCTGTGAGGATTTATATGAAAGAAAATTACGTTTCAAAATACGTAATATTTTTCTTTTTGTTTGTTGTCAGTAACTATTTCTTTGTGTTCTGCCAACTGCATATTTCTCTGCGTTTTTTGGTTTCTTGCAGGGGAGAAGTTTATATTTCTACTTCATGAAGAAATCTTTCAGAAAAAGTTTTAGGAAAAAAAATCTAAGTTCCTGGAGAGACAAAGGTAGACAAAAAGCCAAGTCCATAAAACAAATATGAATAGAATTCAACTGCAAGACCCAGTGAAAATTTCAGCCCCAATTTTGCTATAATAATGCATTTATTATAGACTTTGCAAAGGAAAAGGGTATTAAATTGGTAGAAAAATATAGAGGTGACAACACAATCTGGACCCTTCAGCTTCATAAATGAGTTTTTAGCATGAAAAAAATAAAGAAGTACTTGATTCTCAAAAAATTCAATGTTTTATATGTACAAAGGTTAAAGACACCATTTTCTTTTAAGCAGCAGAGACAATTTTGTTTTGAAATGCATGAGTAGTAACATACCTAGGTAATGGCATTCACCCTAAGTTGTCTGACACAGCAGAAAAAGTTACCTAGAAAAATGCCAAACATTCATTACTCTTTCAGAGAAACTTCATAGCAAGTTTTCTTTTTGACTTTGTGAGTAATATATTCAAATATAAATGGCAAATATTCATCCAAATGAAGAGAAAGGCTTTATTTTGACTTGGAATCCAAAAGGAAAACACATATTTTTTCTTTAATTAAATTGTTCACCCTCATCCTCTCTTATCAAATTTGGCTTCATAAAAAAAATATAAAAAGAATTAGGGAAGAGTTATTTCTTCTAATTGTACAAGTGCTATGTTGTAGCATTTGCATCACTTGCCCTCACTGGGCAGTCAGGAAGAGCAATATTTACTCGCATCTTTTTGCATTTCTCCTGTTTAGAAGGAAACTTTTCAAAGAGGGTGGTCAGTTTTTCTCTGGATGATAATGACAGTTTCTGATAAAACTTTAGCTGCAACTGGTGAGACTCCTCAAAGCATTCTCCTCCTCTTTTCTCATGACACACCTGGCCCATGGGCCTCTGTTGTTGGCTCTTGTCTAGCAGTCTGTTGTTAGTAAGGCTCCTGCAGCTCCATATCCCCAAATCCAACTAGGAGCAAGACTGAGCATGTGTGTCCAGCAGACACAATAAAAAATCCATACAATTAACATAAAACAATGTGCAAATGTATGTGCTGATGACCACACAAATCAAGAGAGACAGACTGCTGCACTCCATAGTCAGATAAGAAAAAAAAAGCATCAGTGGTCTCATTTTGCTTCTCTCCATGGTTGATCAGGATTGGTGATGGTCTAGTGGGAAATCTTTTCATATATATATAAATAAAGGCTATATGTATCATAGAATCATAAAATCATAGAGTATTTTAAGCTGGAAGAGACCAATAAAGACTGGGTTGATCTCCCTGCTCTTCACAGGACTACGTAAAATTAGGCCACATGACTAAGTGTGCTGTTCAGATGTTCCTTAAGCTCTCACAGTCTCGATGCTGTGACCATTTCCCTGGGAAGCCTGGCTCTGACCATCCTCTGTGTGAAGAACCTTTTCTTAATATCCAACCTGAATTTACGAAGCAGCTTCTTGCCATTTCCTTGTCAGTTGGCACTGATATCTATGTAAGCGTGTGTGTATATGTATGTGAGTATGTTTGAATCATCTAACTGTAACTATCTATAAAAGCAAATTAATAAATAGATATATATGTATGGATCCTTCCATTACTGGGACTCAGACACACAGCCTGCACAGTACATTATTCTGGATCTGATTCTCCCCCACTGCTTATCAGAGACTACTGAGATTGTTGTGGGCTCACCAGGAAACTAAGCTGACTAAGAGGACACATAAATTTAGTCCTCATAACCCCGAGAATCACAACTACAGTTACAAAGAGAAGCCTCCATTTCACGCATATAGCACTATTTTAACTTCAATTCCATGTACCTAGCTGCACTTCATGCTTATTCCAGACTCTTTTAGCAGCTGCAGACTGTCACTGGCTGATTCCAGGTAACCTGGTCTGTGTTTCTCTGAATGTCCAAGCAGCTCTCCATCTCTAACAACAATTTCTGCATAGCACATTTACTGTGAAAACAGTCAGCTTAGCTCATGATCTCACTGCTGACTGTGTCCCAGACAAGCCAAACAGTCAGTATTTTTAAAAAAGATGCAAGGGTCAATGCCCATCTGTAGCTAAGATTATTTTTTATGGTTGTTTTGTTTGTTTTTTGAACGTATATTAAATTTTGAGCTTAAAGAGGAACTGACAGAGGAACATATGGGAACAATGAGCCTTTATGCAACAAGAAGCTGGTGACCTGAAAACCACATTAGGGCTAAAACAATACAAAATTAATTGTCACTCCTGGTTCATCATTGATCTGCAAGAGGTGAATTTCTAATAATTCTTCACAATCCCTTATGAGGTCATCGTGTATTATAAATCAATGTTGACAATAAATTTCTCAAAGACCACAGCCACATTAAACATATATCTATATTGAAATTTTTAGGGAAAAAAAAATTTCGATTTTGTATTTTGGGAAGAATTCACTTCAATGGGCATCTTTTGTTTCAGAAAACAATGAAAAAGAAACAACCTTCAATGTTCTTTTTTTGTCCTTTGTGGAATTGAACAAAAAAAAAATTTCAAAGACCATAGATAACCTGTGAAGTTCCTTGCTGTTAGTGCCATGCGAGAGACAATATATATTGAAGAAATATTTAAAAAATGTGCCATGGATGTGTAGCAGCCTGAAATTCAAGAAGAAAAGGAAGTCACTGAAACACTTCCATACGAAAGAAAAAAAAATGCATGGAAAATCAGTTTACAGCAGCTGAAATCTTCAGCTTCAAATAACTCAGAATCCAGCACCACCATACTCAGTTATACTGGTTAAGGCTGTAGAAATAAATTGCCCCCTGAGCTTACTACAGAATCATAAACTAAAAAAAAAATAAAAAAAAATTTAAAAAAGTATGTAATGACAGGTTTCTAACACTGTGGAAAGTCTATTAGGGTCAAAATCACAGGGACTACTTTCAAGAAGAATCCATGCTTATGTTTTTTTGATGTTGTTGCCATGAATCCATTGAGAAAGTTAGATAATAAGCTGTTCTTGTTAGTTATGAAGCACTCCTCAAAAATGGAGTCAAGTAGGATTCTCTAATTTTTTTTATTAATTAGGATGACAATGAAGCAAGTAAAGCAATAAGGGATATCATTAAGGAGAACAGATTGAGTCTAAAATTTGTTCCATAATAGAATTTTAATAACAAATTTCTATTTTTAGGTAATGAAATAATTTAACTAGAGTACTACAATGACTCACATTTGTTTGAATTGCTCTAACATCTAGATCTAAGTTATTCAAGACACCCACAAAAATTAGAATTTTGAAAGTGTTATATGCCTAGCTTCTCCTAGGTCTTGAAATGTCATATTTATGCGCTGTAACTCACAGTACAATAGTGCTGTTATGTGTGGCTATTCTGGAATTTATTATCCCAAAAAAATTGCTGTGTCAGAAGTGGCAGGTAATATTTTAAATAAATAAAGTGATAGGTAGATAGGAGAAAAATTATACAAAAGCATAAAATTTCCATGGAGAGGTGTGTATGGGTACAATTAAAAAAAATTTATGAAGACATCTGTATGTGAAAAATCATATACTCAAGTACATGAACAAAATACTGGTGTACTACATTCTTATTGATATTATCAATAAGAGGCTCCCTTGTTTCAAAGATTAAACATCTGTCAAAACCAATTGAAATTTGTGGCATTAATTTATATTATACTTTCTGAAGGAAGAGATTAGATTTCATTCATGCTGCCCATTATTTCTTAGTCTAAAATGTTTGTGAATTTAATGGAACTAGATTTTGCTAGTCCTATAATGTCTTCCATGCTGCAGAATCATGTTTGCTCATTTCCTCTTGCTGATTGAATAATTATTTTAGCAAAATGGAATCATCTTCAGGGAGTCAATAGACAAGATCCAAGCAGAAAGCCCAATAGCTTGTAGTGTACATTACTACAGTTGGATGCCTAAAACTGATGAGATAGCAGAGCTTGGATTCTTTCTGAGAGCACTAAAAGACTTCCCTTTCTCATCTGCTACAACAACTTTGGCACCTGCAAAAGGCAGTCATAAATTCTATATGTGGGGAAATGTCCTGGAAAACATATGTACTTAGGAGGACTTAATCAATATTAAACCCTCAAGTCAGTTTTTCCTATAGGTTAGATATTCCACAATGGGAATACATAGATAAAGGAAAATAGGACTATGTCTCCCCTTCTGAAAATGCAATCCTATACTAAACTTCTGCTGATGCTCTCTAGAGACCACTTCCACCCTCAACAACTCTGTCATTGCACAGTTCTATGATATAACCAAACAACTGATAAAGAAGAGAAAACATGGGGCAAGCTGCAAACTGATGTAGTTGAAGTTGCCCCTTCTCATTGCTGAGAGGTTGGATTAGATGACCTTTAAAAGTCACTTCCAAGTTAAATGTTTGTCTTTATCTGTACAAAGTGAAGCAATGCAGAGTCCCAGGCAGGTGAAAAGGAGTGCCACTTTATTGCAAAATCCAGGCCTTTTTAAGCAGTTAGCCCATTAGCTACATGGTTTTAAATCATAACGTAGATAATTCAACAACCACCATACACCACCATGTGAATATGCAATGGTTATAGAACTTGTTTTTCCACCTCTAATTCAGCTGAGTCCCTTTCCCATAGTCTTTTTCTGCTTAGCTGAAGTAGCAGGCCTGAGCTGTGATTTTACAAGGGTAACAAGGCTCTTACTTTATAAGGCTTTGCCTATATGCAACATTTATCTAGGAACCTTTCTTTTAAAAATCAGGATTTGCAACCATAAATAAAGGAAGTGTTTATTTTATAAGAGAATTTATAATCCTACACAAGTTAAGGATTCTAGATATGGCTGGTGTTCAAGGGATTTGAAGTTCTGCTTTTCTAAAATCCAGTTGGCTTCTAGGTATTTCTTGTCAACAGTTCTTCATCCACAGAAAATTATTTCTCACTCACAGGGCAACTAAACTCTTTCCTAAAGCTCTGATTTGCATGTGAATTAAAATCAAATACATCCAAAACAAGCAAAATTTTCTCAAGATAAATCATTAACTGATCCTGAGGAGAACTTTTTATTTCATTTTAAGAATTACTTTCATCATAAACAGTAACAGTAGAAATTGCTTCAGCCACAGTTTTACACTATTTTTGAGAGGGTCCCTTCTTTCGTATTTCCATTTACTCACCTGCTGAAAAAAAATAAAAGGACTACGCTTTATTATGATGTCCAAGTGTATTCCTTGATATTTACCTTATATTATTATTTTCTACTCTGAAAGAATACAGTTTGCAATTATTTCAAATTTTTTGACAGGAATTGAATCAGAGTTAGAGAGGAGTGACGCCCTTCAGTTTGTTCTACTTGATATAATTTTATGTAATTTTAAAATTTTACTTAAACAGCTAGTAGGGATATTTCTTGACAATTCCTTATTCCGTATTTGTTTTGCTTGTCTGATTTTTTTCTTCTTTTTTTTTTCTCTTTTTTTCTTTCTCATTTTTTGCTTATATTTCAAATAGGACTTCAGAAATAATTTAATTTTATTTATCTTGCCACAAGCAGATCTATTTCTGGAATTGCCGAGACTGCTTGGAGTAGCAAGCCTCTGAGTAAAACTTCAACTCTGCTGGGAATTTTTCAATAACATCCTGATGCCTGCTTCTGGCAATCTGCATTTCATTGTTTGAGAGCAAATACTATCTGTTTACAAATGAGATATATAGAGATTTAACATGGTTTCCCCTAAAAAAAGATTTCTATTGAAAAAGCAGAATGACAGACAGGAAATCCCAGTACAAAGTATTTTACGCATTCTGCTCCATCTTCTATTTTTAAGTTATGTAAAATTTAGGCTTAAAAAGGTCACCTACCATGCAATAGATTAGTTAGCCAGACATCAAATTGTCACAAGGGAATGAGAGAAAAGTGTACACTGAGAGAAAAACAAACAATTCACTTAGAGCAGGCAAAGCAGCCATATGAGAGAAAGAAGAAATGGATCATAAATACTGAATTTTTACAGATTTTTATTCAGTTTGATCCCTGTGACTGAAGTAACTGTGAAAATACTAGGAACAAGCATTTTTTTAACTTCCAAAATAAAGCACTTATAATTTTTCTAGGACTAAAACTAAATGCCAGAAGTGGATTGTAGGATTAGTGTTTGTGTAGTTTCACAATCCTTTGGAAAATTCCTTCCACTTTCAGAAAATATTCCTGTTTTTTCAGGCTTTCCTTTTACTGTTTCCAAAGGGTTCAGCTTGATGTATTCTCACATAGCCTAGCTGTTATGTGTGGGAAATTTTAATACAGTCTTAGGACTCTATAAACAGCTTAATCAAAGCAGGAATTCAAATATAATTGTAGATGTTAAGAGCTTTCAAGTGTTGGGGGGAGCACGGGGGGAAGGTTGTAGCATTCAAAGGATGGCTCATTTCAATTGCTTGGTTGATGCAGGAAGAAATGGGGAAGCATAAAAAAATGAGAAGGGCTTTGCTCATAACATTTCATTGGGATATGAACAAGTGAGCATCATACTGCACAAATCGTAGCGCCAATTTCAATAGCATCAGTCCTTCACAAAAGAGGGAGAAAATCAGAGGTTAAACAGGTTTAATCACAACTTGTTTTTCAACTTGTTTTTACAGGGTTATAGTTGAACTATGACTAAGCAGTAGTGAGGGACCATAAAGTGATTTCTTATTGAATTAATGATTAGTCCATAAAATGAATGCAACTTACATATGTATCAATGCCATTGATACGTATGCTTTTAAGATAAATATTGTATCTACCTGATCTAAGCCTCTATCTCAAATCCCTAAGAGCATCCCAAACAGCTCAAGCCACCTATCCTTCAGAAACTAAATCTGTGCTCCAGCAAATTTGCTGAGCTGGGACTTGAATTATAGCTTAAAGCATTATAAAGCAACAAGTGCCATTTAAGATACTTAAGGGTGTCTGAGTTAATTTCACAGCCGTAGCACGTATGACGTGATCTTCAGAGGAACCAAAATATCTCAAATTTGAGGTCAAGTAGAATAATAAAGTAAATATTTGGTACCAGAAACCTATACTGATTGGCAACAGAAATCTTCTCATAATGTTAATTATTTTACAGAAGTCTGTTCTGACCTGTGTGCTTTTATGTTTTGGAGATGGTTTTAAAGTTTTGGAAATTTTAATTAGGAAATTCTACACATAACTACATCCAAAATTTTTGCACCAATTATCTGACCTATATATTAGTAGTAACAACAGTATGCTGCTATCTGGGGAGATACAGTGCACTCCCTCTTGAAGAAGAAGGTTGCAAACAGTCACAAAAAAATATTTCTCAGTGATGAGGAATTAGATGAGATCAAGTGTGAAGCAAAAAAATTCCCTATATAAATAAGGATCACACAGCAGGATTATTTAAATTAAACATTTCTCAAACAATTAAACATTCACAAAAATTGTTACTGATGTATGTAGCTCTTATATAAATTTAATTCCCTTCAAGGAGATAAATAAATAAATAAATACATGTAATACAATAAACAAATTAAACCTTTAGTTATAAAAAACCCAAGAAAATTCTATGTATATATTTACGAACACCTAGTAAATTTATTTCAGGTTTTTTTTATAAAGGTCTCACTCAAAACACAATTGCAAAATTTGCAGTTTTCAAAATATTAAAAAAGAATAACCTTTCATTCTTGACAACATCAAATTATTTTTTCACTTATTTTAGTACCATTTGCTAAATGTAGCAAATTATTTTGTGGTACATTGTGTACAGTTAGATAAAATATAATTAAGAGTCTATCTTGTTTACAAAACTAGCATGTTGAGACTATTAATTGGCAATTCACTCACACAAAATACTGTTATAAACCAAACAGGAAAATAAAATGGAGTAATCATCATTTGCCTATTTGTAGCTTGGGTTCTAAAATTAAATTCCAATAACTGTTTTAGTGCAACTCAGATAAAACATAGATCAGCTGTACTCAAGTGAGTTAGAATGTTTATTGCCATAAATAAAGTTGAAAGAAAACTCCAGCTAAATGTGATTACCACAGCCCTAGTCATTCCAAGTGTGCTTTCAAACTGGGATAATACAACATGGATTTTATACTGTTTAAAAATGATCACTTTTTTGCCTTTATTCCATCCACTTTCTTTTTTTCTTCTCTTTTCCCATGGGCCCAGATGTAGAGGGATAGAATATAAGAAAATAAAGATAGTGTAGAAATTAATCCTACCCCGAAGGAGTTGCAGCTGGGCCAATTATGAGAGATTAGGAACAGGCCTGACTTGAACAGGCCACAACTGTGACCAGTAAGAAGAAGAGTGCTATAGAAGAGTGGGTTACGTGGATGAGAAGGGAACTGGAGTTGGTTGCTGCTTTGTGAAGAAGAAAGAGTCAGTGCTCTGAGGAGTTGACCACAAGAAACACGAAGAAGGTATGAAACTTTTGTGATAAGGAGACAACAGTATGGAACCCCTGCAATAAGATGACAACATGCAGAGAATAATAGAATCATGGCTTAGGTTCAAAGGGACCTTAAGATTATCTGGTTCCAGGCCCCCTGCCACAGGCAGAGACACCGTCCATGAGATCCGGTTGTTCAGGGCTCTGTCCAGCCTGGCCATGAACCTTTTCAGGGATGGGACATCCCCAGCTTCTCTGAGTAACCTGTTACAGTGCCTCACCATTCTAACAATAGAGAATGTCTTCCTTGTATCAAATCTAAATCTCACCAATATTGGCTTAAAACTCTTCTTCCTTGTTCCATCATACCTTCCTGTGTAAAATTCCCACTCTCACTTTCTTACAAGCTCCATTTATATACTAAAAGGCTGCAAAGGAGTCTCTCTGGACCTGCTTCTTCTCCAGGATAAACAAGCTGAACTCTCTCAGCCTGTCCTCATAGGAGACGTTGTCCAGCCATTAGATCATTTTCATGGTCCTCCTCTGGACCCACTTAAACAGATCCATGTCTTTCTTTAGCTGTGTACTTCTGGCCTGGGTGCAGTACTCCAGGCAGGATTTCACAGGGGCAGAGTAGAGGGGCTGGCCACTTCCCTTGGGATGCAGCCTAGGATGTGGTTTGCCTTCTGAGCTCTAATGCATGCTGTTGACACAGGATGAGGTTTTCATTCACTAGAACCCCTCAGTCCTCCCTGCTGGGCCGCTGTTGATCTGTTCATCTGCCAGCCTGTTCTCATATCTGAGATTGCCCCAACACTTGCTGAACTCCATGAAGTTCTTGTGGGCCCTCTTCTCCAGGTCCCTGTGGATGGCATCCCATCCGTCTGTTGTGTGAACCACACTGCTCAACTTCATGTCATCTGCAAACCTGCTGGAGGTGCACTTGATCAAAGCTTTCTCTGATACTGATAAAGATATCGAAAGGCACCAATGCCAAGACAGAACCCTGAGAGTTATTATTTGTCGCTGACCTCCACCTGTCATAGAGCCCTTAAGCTGAACCCTCCTGCCACAGACAGTTAATTCCTTATGCAAATAAGCAACAGGACACTAACTTCTCTAAGTGTTCATCCCAAACCCATTTACCTTCAGTAAATGTTTCTGGTGGTGCTGAGGAAGAAGGGATTATATTGTGTTCTTCTGTAAAAGTTTTAAAAATAATTTTGAAGAAGAATATTTCAGAGTTATAATTGAATATTACGCAATGTTTTAGTAGTTCTACCGTTAATATATGCAGAGCCCTAAGAGCACTGCATTATCAGAATAAGCCCCTCAACAGATGTTTCATTGGAATAGCCCAGGGGAGAGACGGTCAGAGACTGGATTACAAATGCTTCACTTGTTAAGTATAGATTTAGATGGTATGATATCCTCTTCATCTTTCTCTGATATATGAGCTGTATCATAGAGCACAGGCAATTCAAAGACTATGCTTCCTTTAGGTTTGTAACAGACATTTATAGGTATATAAAATATATGCTATTGAAGAGCTAAACTGGTGTAATGCCTTTCAAATATTAAACTTTTCTTTGTGCCTTAATAGTGTGAAACTATTTCCATCATGAATAGGAAAATATACACCCAGAAACTTATCTTTAATTAAGCTGAAATTTTTTGCCTTCTGGACTAAATGACTGCTGGGGGAGGTAAATTTCAACTTTTTCCAGACAGCATACTATTAGAAATTTTTACATTAACCCATCAAGCTCTGCTAGTTGCATTTTATTTTATTTATGGATGTCTAGAGCTTTGCAAGGTGTGAAAATTTTACCTGTTGTAGTAGTTCCATATAACTGGTCATTACAATGCTAAAGCACACTAAGTTTAGTATAACCACTGATTAAAAAAATCAAAGTCAGTATTAAGGTAAGAGCATACTTAAATTATGCCTAAGCTGTGAAAATAAGAATATATGTATCAGTTTATATTTGAAAAAAAATAAAAACTGTACTCAAGAAGTCAAGGGCTTTCAGAAAGCATGTTCTAACCTCATGCAATTTAAAGATTTTAAGAGAAAGTAGTGGTTCATTATGAGAATTACATTTTAAAGTGTCTAAATTTTCTTAACCAAAAATACAAATAAAGCTCAGCCAACAGCCAAGTGTCATAGTCATTCTCTAGAAATAAACTATTCAGTAGCTGATCTTAGTTACGCCTATAAGTTAGTACAGCAGTAGAATTATTAGCTAGGTGAGATCAATTTAAAATATGAGTTTTTGTTCTACCAAAATCTTAACTTTTCATATCTAAAGGATTAGGAATAATTATTAATAAACACTTTTATGTTTAGAATTCAGACCTTATGTTAATGAAACCAATCTAATTCTTTTCTGTACTTGAATAACATTTTCTAGTTTCTGCTATCATATAAATCACATAATGGTGAAAACTGAGACTAGTAACAAAGTGTTTATCTCAATTTCTAAATAAAAATTAGTCTATATTTACATATTCATATACTTGAGCATAATTTTCTAGTTTATCTACTTGTAATAGTTTTCTTAGTTAAAACTTCAAAAGGTTCTTTGAGCTTTCAAATATGTCTGTGTACAACAATAGAAAGATTCACATAATTCTACAATCAGCAAATAGGTTGCATAAAAATTTTTCTCTAACTTATTTTAAATTTTAAATAATATTGGAAGAAGCAGTTTGATAAACCAAGTGATTTTAAATAGATGTGCACATAAACAAATATAAAGAGAAAAATGTATAGAAATTATTTTTTCCTGCTTAAGGCTACTAAAACTACTTGGAGAAAACCAATGTATAAGAAAGAAATAAAACTACCCTGGATAATTAAAAACTGTTTTGTTAGGTGATTAAATCATTAATTATTTCATGTAACCAGAGAAAAAATTTATTAAATTTCCTCTTAAATTTTCTCATTATTTGTTTTCTTTTAATTTCTAGGTGCCCAGTTATGCTGTTCTTCAAGCAAATATAATTCATGAAGTTGAAGATTAAAATCTACACTAAATAGTTGCATTAAGACGAAAAAAGGAATGATAAACTGTATCTGAGCAAAGTCCTAATTGTGGTGGCTAAATATATAAGTGCAGTATCCGCAGTTAAAATATAAACAGAATGATAGTCAAGATCTGTGATTAACTAGATTTTAAAGAGGATTCAGCAATAGGAGACTGAAGGGGCACTTGCAGTCTATTTGTATGCTGGTGTGTAGAGGAAATGATAAAATATACCCTCAGAGCAAGAGTGAAAAGGTGTTCAGGCTTAGTGTGTGACTCTGAAGTGCACACAAGTCATGTGCCAGCAAGGGTAGGACATTTTCACTCTGTGCTACAGGATGGAATAAGTGTATCACACAGCAAACATGCAGGTTATAGTCGAGTTATATTGATCAGATTTCAAAAACTATTTCAAAACCTGTGTCCATCCTTCATTTCACGATGTTAGAATCTACATTCTGATTTCATTTTAGGTCATCTACCCTCATTGTTCCATACAGACATCTACTCTTGATAGAGCAGCAATTTTTCATATACAAGTCCCTGTTTCAATTCTTCACACTGCCAACATTTATTTCACTCTTCTTGTCACATCACCCATTCTTTATTATTTTTGTTATTATTTTTATGTTTTTCAAAAATTCTTCATTATTGTTTGTTAACAGTCGTTTAGACTGACTACTAGTCAAATATTCCTTATTAAAGTGAGCTTTTATTTTCAGTTTCTTGCCTGAAAGATTTTCAGCCAGGTAGTCTGGAAGCCTGAAACTGCCATCTCCATTGTCATTGTTTTTGGGGAGAACAAATATAACGCATAGGGAGGTACACATTTTCCCAAGTAAAAAATAGCTTAGAAGGAATCAGTAAGTTAAAACTAAAACCCCAGTGTTCCATCAGGAGTAAGCAGATCAATGTGTACTTCAGAGATTGATACTGTTTGAATTTGAATGATTGATTCATTCTGTTGGAGGGCACGGAACATATGATGCTTTCTGGACATCTTTTCTGCAGCAAACAGTGCTCGAAAAGCAGTTTCAAAGACAAAGACTTTATAACAAACAAAAATGCACTCTGTAATTTGTTACTGTACTGTACTTGGGTCAAAATTTTGTTCAACTACTTAAGACCTCAACAGCTACACTTATAAAATTATATGTGGATTTTAGGCAAGTACAAATGATAATATTCCTGATATTTAATAAATATGTGGTTAAGTTATTTGTATAGAGATCTGACATAGAAAAAATGCCAGATAATTTTAAACATATTTACAAGTTTAAACTATTTTAACCATAATAAAAAATTCCAAATTCTACTTTTTCATTTAGACTTCTGAATTATTGTTCTCCTTTGCTGCTCTGTACATCTTAAATTAATTTTCTAAGCATTCCCCTCTGCAATTCTGCTCTGAACTCAGATTTTGTATTGTATTTTACTTTCCAACGTGAAAGATATTAGAAAGAAAATGTGAAAGACACTTGTGACATTAATTGTGCATCATTCCTTTTTACTGACAACAATTCACTTGAAGTTCACCTTATTCCATTAAGAGCGTGTGTTTGTTTAGGGAACTAGAATCAAGTAAGTGCTATTGATGAAGCCTCAGCTTTAAAGGAAACAGCATGTTCAGCTTTTGTGACATGCAAAGGAGTTACTTACTGCCTGTAGAACTATTTGGAGTAACTATTTTAGTACAATATATATGTAATTATTACTGTTTGATACAGGTTTGCTTTATCACATTATAGAAAACTAATTTTCATCCATATGCTCGGCTCACACATAGCGTGACTCATCTGATGTCAGAAATGTGGGCTGTATTCATGCATTTGATAATGTATTTTTCTTCAGAATTGTATAACATTATGAGATGACAATGCAGAAACAGCAATTATTATCTTAAGTGAGATGAGAAAATTTTAAAACCTGAAGACAAAACTGTTCAAATTAAGTGTTATTTGTGTATCAATATAAAGATGAAAAAAGTCTGATTTCCCTCTCAGTATGCAAAGATATTGGAATACTTTCAAACTAAATGCCTTCATAAAAATGATAGAATTTTGTTAAAGTACAAAATTAAATTAATTCGACCATTTTGTTCTCTGTAAATTATTCCTGAAAAGGATATGGAAACATTTGGGACATTTATTAAGAGGAAAGCAAATCCATCTGCTATGGGAGACATGTCATGGTGCAGATCAATGGGAGAATAGCTTTAAGCAACATTCAAAAGGAGTTCTACATTGAACTGAGTAATGACTCACAAAGGAAAGAGTTGTGGGGTTTAAACAAGGGGGAATGTGTGAAAAGCTACCGCTGGGAGAGAAAAGAGTGAGAGTTGAGGAACAAATCAAGAGTTTCATTACGCTGAGAGAAAGGATTCTAGTTTAGACTTTTCTCCTTCACATTAAGACAGTTAAGATTATTCCCCTAAAATATGCTTCAGTGAATGTTTTTTGTTTGTAGCAAACCAAAATTTAAAAGCATTATCTTTATTTAAGCCTTGCAAACTGTACAACAAAAAATGTTGCTTGTTTTCCATATGTGCACCTATTTGTGCAAAATGTTATAAATAGATTTTAAATCATTAACTACAGAGATATTTTTATCTCTGTTGTCTATATCTCTTACCTGGTTTAACCCAAATAAGTGGCTCTAATGCATGAATAGCAGTACCCTGTTCAGTGTTCTTTTGACCAGTTTGTCAAAATTCCGAGCATCCATCCAAGTAACATCACAATAAAGGAAAGGCCCTGTGACACATCAATAAAGGTTGGCAAAATAAAGAAATACATTTAATATTTCAGAATACCTCTGTCCTCCACTATGAGATAGGGATTTCATGGCACCGTAAAATGTCTTCCAAAGAGACATCATGTCACTTCAGGACCCTGATTTCCGTATTTTAGTGGCAGAATCCATCAGGAAGAAGGCAAAGTGTCACTGGCTTCTGTTGCCTTGGCAACTAGTGTTGCCAAACAACAGGCTGGGTACCTTCTAGCAGGTTTAAACTTTCAGTCTGTTGGGAGACTGACTGCAATGGCAGTAGAAAAAATACCTTTGCTAAATGCTTTCCTGATAGCAAACCAAGATAATATTTTGCATACCTTTTCATTACTTTTGATGCTCTTTCCTATTTGCTTTGTGTTATCCTTGTTGATATTGCTAGCTCTAATTAATCTGAATTCTAAATCCTCCTTTAAGTCTCTTATTTTGGATATATAATGTTTTCTCAAATTCCCTCATGATAGTACTTGTTTTCACACATGGTCTTTTTTACAATGGCAAATGTTGGTGGGATGGCTGAAGTGAATAAAATATGAATTTTTATGGGGTTTTTATTCGATGTGTTTGAACTTTCTCTTCTTGTGGGTGCTACATTTTAAAAATATTTGTCATAATGAGATAACTGGGTAGGATTAGACATCTCTGACTGCAGGGCAAATTTAAGGACTAATGCAGCTGTTCCTGTAATTGGCATGTCGATAAAGGCTACCTCTGGTGGGGTTGGAGCTTTAGACAAGCCTGTCTGGAGCAGATGGTGCAGAGCTTCTCTCTGATATGAGACACACTATTATCTACAGACACCCAGGTGGGAGTCCTCTGATCCAATGTAGATGCCTGAATTTAAACTAGTTACCTTAGGTTCTTTTTATTGCCAGTGAAGAGAAATAGGCACTGTTAGGAAGACATTTATTTCTACCTAATGTAGACTAATAAACTAGAAAAGATGAACTTTGCCCTACATGTTCGTATTTCTCGCTGTTGTATATAAAAGAAGCTTAGTGTCTGACTCAGACAGAGAGGTCTACTCAATGCCTAAAATTGGATGAGCTGAATCCAATATAGGTTTTTATAGGTTTATGGACCCCAGTTATCATTGCCCTGGCCATTAACTGAGCCTCATTTTGTGACTCTTCTGGCCACAGCTTTCTGTTCTTAATTACATTAGCAGATTCATTAGTCACTCTCAGCCATGGGTTAAATTAATCACAAGTCATTTAACTTGCTTTAAACTATCAGGCATCTGGGCTTGACCCAAATTGCTCTGTGGAAAGGCACTTCTACGCTATTGTTTAAATTCCTTTCAGTGTTGTGTTTGTGTTTGGGCATCAACTCAAGATGCAAAAGCATAAATTATTTTGTTTTCAATGCAGCTGTCTGCATGTAAGCTGAGTGCATATGTTCTGACAATAATTAATAGAGATATGGGACATAATGCAGTTGCCAACCTGTTGGCATCCACTGCCATTCCACACTCCATAGGGAAAAGGAAACTTCAGGGTAAGGTTAGCAGATACAATACAGAAGCAATGAATGAACTGTGTCCTGTTGATCTAGCCAGAGGTCAAGTGACATACTTACAATACAATCTAAAAAAATTTTAGAAATTTTGACCAGGACACCAGCTGGATTTTTCCATAGTAAGATGCTCAGTTGACCAGTTGTATCACAACAACATACAATAATTCCCTGACAACTTGTCAAAAAAATAAGACAATTCAATTAAGAGCAAGCTATAAAGCCAATTATATGCTCAACCTTCATTATATATTATAGATTCAAGGCTTAAAGCTTATATTAGTTTTTTTGTGAACAATTGTATTCAGATGGGTATAGGGACAGTGTTTAGAAAGAAGGTGAAATAATGATTTACAATAAATTATAAAAGCAGAATGTTAATTGCTTATCTGGGAGTCTGTTTTCCAGAACTGTGTTTGTTCTGGAAACAACTGGCTGTTGCTGAGAACAATGAGGTTACACACAGAGTATGGTAAGAATTCATCCTAAAGTATGGTCATCTCCTCATTTTTTATTATTTTGTTTACAGATGATTTGATTTGTGTCTGGAAGAAAGTCACAAGTAAATTAATGTACATTTATACAAACTCATTTTCAATGTTTTGTACTAGCTGTAAGCACTCAGTCCTTCATGGATGTAGTGCAGTTGCTATGAAGCACTTCAATATTTTCTGTAAGAACCTGATGTGAAGCAAGCTGAGTTAGTCGTGTGTTTTTGATGTGCCCTCAAGTGATTTGCATTTTCTTATTTTTCTTTCTGTTTTCTGGGACACCTGGGACATTTCTTTCCCCTCCAGCAACTTTGGAACCTCAGACAATGTAAATTGGCAGAGATCTGTTGAGCTCATTGGCAATGCGTTAATCTAGTTCAGCTTAGAGTAGCTCCAGGACTGTAGGAGGTGACTCTACAGAACAGACCTCTTCAGTATATATTCAGGACAACAAACTTCTATGCCAAAGGTATAGATGCAGCTTTCTCCTCTGGGAGAAGAGCTCACCAAATATGCACACTGTATCACATATATATTTCAAAAATGTGCTGTCAGAAGTATTGTGTCTGGTCCCTCTGGGTTTAGGGTACTGACACTATTGAAATTATTTTCCTTTATCTGTCAATGATCATGGAACTTTTTAAAGTGATAGTTGTGTCTTCTTTCTTTGTCTCTTTCCCTCAAAAGCAATTTAGCTTATTTTTATTTGTTTTATATCCCAGTTTTACTTCTTTAATCTTACTTTTCTGTCTATTTCTCCTTATAAATCCAAAAACTGTTCATAAACATCTGCAATGGTTCTGACAGGAAGTGAATTCACAAAAGGAAAAGTTTTCTCCTAAGCATTAAAATTTTAATCTTAAAGCCCTTTTATCTTTCTGGAAAAGAAATTAAAGGAGAGTGGTTAAGACTATAGATGAAGACAATGCATTGAATCATTCTCAATTTATGTTATTTATATGCTACTTGAGAAAGAATGCAACAACATCTCTGGTTACTCTTAAAATTTCAGTAGAAACTTAGTCCAAATATACTGACCTAAGGATATATTCTTTGTCTAATATATAGAAGTGAATTTTAAGGAAATTAGCAGAATTTATTCAAATTTTTCATTAAAAACACACACACAATGGAAACAATAATAATTTACATTGCAAAACTTTTTCTTGAAAATATAGCCAATCTCTTAGCATTTCTTAGTGTTGTCAAATTTTCACAGTGAAAAGGGCCTAAATTCTTCTGTCTGCTTTCCATAAAAGAAGGGAAAAAATGAAAAAAAGAAAAAAGATGTCCTAAATTAGATTGTCAATTTTATTAAAAAAAAAAATTAAATACCATATTTTAGACCTGTTTAAATATTAATAAAATTTGCCAGAGGTACATGGTGCTTGTTACCTTTTGATGTGTGGTTACTGTATGCTTTATACTGGGAAAGGCAGGATCTTACGCCAAGAAGGAAAGATTGCTTAGCTGTTTCCTCTGGAACACCTCTGCCTGCTCACCAAAGGGGTGGTTTGGGGTGCAGCACAGGGCAAATAGAGAAAAACCCACTCAACACAAGATCCTGCATCATGACTTCAGGCTCACTGACTCCTGAGCTGTGCTCATGCGAGCTGAGCTGAGGCTGGGTGCGCTGGATGCAGCTGCCTGATGCTACCTGAGACAGAGGTCCTTGTTGAATGGACTGGAAACTATTCTGGATGCTAAAAAGCAGTTAATATAGACAAGTGTGTGATGCCAGAGCATAAGAGGACCAGAGAGAGAAAGAGGAAAAGCTTTCAGCAGCACCAAAGTAACACTGGATTTGAAAGCCCCCTAAAAACATAAGGTATAGGCATTTCATGAGGCATGGATAAAACCCGCATCCAAGCCTGACCAATGATAGAGAAAAGAGTTTTGATTTTTTTTTTTCCTCTAGAAAGCACGGGACTAGCAAGCCATGCAAAGGAAAGAATTTCTTACAAGGACATAGTAGACAGTAATTTTCAAGATTTTTATTAATTTCACCTGAGAGGTAAGCATTTTCTCCATTCTTATAGTCTGTTTTTTCTTGTTCTTGTGATGAAAAGTGACTTCTTGTGATCTGAAGTGACTAGATTTTTATGGATATTTGCTTTTTTGGAGGAGAATAGGTAGTTGCCATTCAAAGGTTGATAAAAATAATTTTTGGAGAGTGGAAGGCTCTGGAAATTTGAATAATTACTTTTAAGAAAGTGAGAGAAAGAAACAAAGAAGGAAGAAAGGAAGAAAGATCACTTTCTTCCTCCCAGTCCTCTGGCAAAGTTGGAAATTCTAAATAATCTGACTATTTTTACAATAACATAAAACATTATTTTCTGTTTGTTTAATCAGTTTAACCTGATCATAGCCAAGTCATGTTTCCAAATGAGGAATATAGGAAAAATTATGAAGATATAATCATAAAGATAATGACATTTACAGAAGCCAGGGCTGTTAACAAGCCTCATTGTTTAGGTGTGTTTTTCTGTCTGCCACAAAAATTGGGATGTTCTGGTTTACAATAAAAAAACAAATCAGGAGGATTCCATATTTTTCAACACCATACTAAGAAAATGTAATGGGTCAGTGTAATATGGAAAATTTTGTTAAAACACCTAGGGTAGAAAAGCTAGTGAGTTTTGACATAGTTCAGTTATTACCATAACTCAACGAGGACAATCTTAAAAAATACATGAAGGCAGGTTAAAAAGAATGACAGACATTCTTAAATAACTTTATTAACATGATGATTCATTGACACAGTTTGTTAAAATATTTCCAGTTAGCATGGTATTAAGTTAAAAAATCTATTTTTCTCTGTGAGCAGTGAAGTATGATTTTATTTCATAATAATAAACCAAAAAAGAAAGGCTTGATCATTTTGAATCTACTTTTTAATGCTAATCTCAGCAAAAATAAAGAGAAAGAAAAGCAATATGCATGGATACTGTAAATTAGGACAAGAGCTGGAAATTAGGGCTAGAAAATAAAATGAAAGAATTCAGAACCTTATAGGATACTGGAAGATATAAGAATAAGAAATGAGGAAAAGGCAATGGTAAATTTTATAAAATCTCTGATGAGACTGAAGAAAATAATGGAAAAATATGTAAGTGCTACTATCATACCAGAAAACAATATGCTATAAAACAGATTTTCCCTCTTATCTTGAAGTATATTTTTTTTAAAGAAAATGTCTCTGATGACCAGCCTCTCTTCTGACTTCTAAATACAATGCTACTTATGACCTTTCACAACATTTGCAAAAGATTAGTACTGAGAAGGAGAAAAACTTTTTGAAAATTACAGATGAACACAGGAAACCACGACACTTGAATAATCAAGACAGTTTCAGTCAAAGTAAGTCTGACTCTTACTGTGCAAGATTCTTAAGAATCTTAATGATCAGCTGTTGCAAAGTCACCAACTCTTTATGTCAGATGTTGCTGCCCTTCTTTGGATTATTTCATTTGGGAATATTTAACTATTATCAAAGAGAGGTTTGCAAGCAGAACATACACAAGCAAAGGCGTAAAGCAATAATTTATTAGCTAACACATGAAATATAAAGCTAGATATTTTGAACTCTTAGAATAAACATTAGTGTGTTCAACATCCCTCCAAAAGTGTGAAAAAGTGTTTGCTGCTCAGACAGACATTAGTGAAGTATCAGCTTTAGCTGCTCTCTAAAATGTTGGGAAGTTTTGCTGAGTTGCTGAACCCTTGGTTCCTAGCTCCAAGGTATTATCCCTCTTTAAACTGTCACCCCATGGAGACCACTGAGATACAACAGACTGACATTAATCACACCAAGAAACTCCTTGGACTGCTTTTTTTTCTTTAATGACAACCAAGTTGTCAGTTTTCTTCCTGAATCTTTATGGTACTCACAGACTCTGTATCTGTAATTGTGCCTCTGCCTGTGGTTTTCCCCTCTTATCCCACTTATCCTCACTCTCTGGACCTTCTCATCACTTAAGAATTTCTTCAGAAGCCTGGACCAAAGTTGTGCTGCTGAGCTACATCAGAGCTGGGCCAGGGTAACACAGACAAGCAGGCCCAGAAGAGGCAGGGGGGGTTAGAGCCGAGGTTACAGATTTTACGAGAGCTCTATTTCCTTGACTGGCCCGGACACGTGGAGTAGAATTGATGGCATGGTGACTTGGCTTCAGCCCACTTTGCAGCAGTGTGTAAGTTAGGTGCCTAATTACTGGAAGCTTCCCTCCTGTCAGGAGAGACAGAGAAGCTTCTCCAGGCAGAGAATTAGACCTTAATGGCCTAAATAAATATCAGTAGATGCCATCCTCTCCCTTCCTAACTCTCTCTCCCTAGAGGAACCTTTGTCTAAGAATCCCAACTAGGTAATTTAGTAAGAAAAATTCTGCACTTCCTAGGATGAACTCAGGTCTTTGCTGACAATAATTTCTTATTGAAAAAAAACAAACATTTACCCAACATTTACTGATAAATGATTAAAGCTCAAACTCTTACAATTTTTACTCCTAAGTAGTTCTGCTAAAATGCAGACCATTTACATAAGCACAAAGTGTTACATGGATGTATTGAAACCACTATTTAAAAGGCTATAACTCACTCTGCTTTCTCTGGACTCAGGATCCAACACTGTTGCTGACAATTTGTGAAGCACATAGCTGTCTCAAGGCCTCTCAGATATATAGAGATGAGAAGGAGAAGGGCAAAGGGCTGGAGACAGCGTATGACACAAACATAAGAATTAAAACTCCTGTCCCAGACCAGAATTAGGGACCTTGGAAACTTGAATTTACAGTCCTATTATTGCTGTTGAGTTGGAAAAGGGGGCTGAGAGAAGCCATAACAAAGTCTTGATAAGTAATCACAAACCACAAAACATAGCACCATTTATGGCAGCAAGGGTTTTAGCAGCTTTTGGCCACCAGCCTGAGAGGTCTTCTCTGAATATTGCTGAACTGCTTGTTTCCTGCCAGGAGCTCCTTCTAAGTGCTCCTTGAGTTGTAGGATGTTATCATCCTTTCTCCTGATACCTTCCAAACTGGCTCACCCCAGTGAGGAGGGGATTCTTGACTGGAGGAGTCTGTGTGGCATGGGGCATCAGAGTCACCATAGAGCTTTTCTCCCTTCCTGAATGGTGTCAAATCCCAGCACAGAACACCCATGGGAATTTTTATACATTTTCTTCTGTGACACACATGCTGTTCCTCATCTTCTACTGTTTTGTCTCATAGTAACATAATTAGTCCTTAGGTTTTTTTTCTGGTTTTGGGGGGGGGGGAGATTTGGTGCATTTTTGGGTTTTTTTGTTTGTTTGTTTGGATTTTTGTTGTTTTCTTGTTTGTTTGTTTTGTTTTCTTTTTGTGAGTTTTTTTTCTTTTATCCCTCTCTCTCCTCAGGGAGACCTCATATTTAGTTAAAAAGTTGTTCTGAACACATCATTAGCAGGCACCCTGGTTCATCAGGGCTCTGAGACTAAAAAGAAGCATATCTGAGCCACTTTTGCTACAGCCAGGTACATTCTGGGACACATAACTGCCTTATTTACCCATGGTTGCCCACATCAAGCCAACTTTCAATTAGTTTCCTGAAACCCTACTCAGTTATATGTTTTTGAGCCTCATTTACTACTGAACAGGCACAGGCTCCGTAAATCTGAGTCATGCAAAAAGACTGAATGATTGCAATCACAAGTAAAAATTATGCGGGTGAGTGAGGGTTGCCGGTTCAGACCACTAATTAATAAATGTCAGTAAAGTGCCTGCAATGAAAGATGTTGTGGGAGCATGGCACATTCTAATTAAAACATCAGATTTTCTTCCACAAGGTAGACATGGACTTTGTAAAAGATCGGTGTTTCCAGACCTTAAGAAACTTGAGAAAAGTTTCTTTTTAATATGAATTGCGTTTATACTGAAAATTTCTATTCCACGTTTCAAACAAAATGAAACAAAGTACTAAAAAATGTTAACTGATGGCTAAGGGCTGCTTGGAGGAGACCTTCCAGTCTATCCTTTTGTATTGGAATCTGTTCTGCACCATGTGGAAAGACGCTTATTTCTGACTCATAGAAGATTTCAAATAGTGAGCAGTGCTATAAGAATTCTCAAAAACTATTTTAAATGCTTCCATTTAATGCATTATTTTATGAAGTCATATTGTGGGGTAAGAGATATTTTAAGGATGAATCAATCACATCTGATTCAACTTAGCTATAAAACACGAAGGAAAAGGAAACGTTAGGCACTACTGTTTTTCTTCTAGTTCTCAGAACCAGTTATGGAAATGTGATTTATGTGTATGCTGCTGTAAAATGGAAAGTAAAAGGACCATGGTTAAATATTCCCCCTGGATAAAAAATAAAATGTGTTATTTTGCCACAAAATTACAACTTTTGCAAAATATTAGTCATGGTGAAACATTCATGTTCCCAGAAGAGTACTTCAAGTGCTTTTGCAGCAAATGTTTTCATCTCTTCTTCCAGCATTCGAAAGAAAGATTGTCAGGTTAATAGAGTAGAAGGAGGAGCATTGGATACACTTTTATGATTTTAATATAAATATAACAATTTTTTTATTGGGACTAGAAAAGTAGTTCATTTAAACTCTAATATTTTAGAAATTCCCTTTATCTCTAAATCATCCCATAATAAATTCCATTTTTCTAAAGCAGTTCTCCAATTTGTATTTTTACCTCAGCATTTTCCTTTTTTTTCAGTTTTAAATAAATGATCATGTATCTGGAGCTCACACTAGGTAACACCTATTCCAGAAACAGTGGAACCACTATCATCAGGTCTATTTTAAGAATTGGGAGCTACTTAAGGATACAAGTGGAAAAGCATTATTTATTTTTCACTATTTATTTATAATTTTTTAGAGAGAAAAATAATACATTCATGCCAGGTGGGGTTTTAGAAGCTCTCAGAGCTTAATTCTAAGTTTCTTATTTTAAAAGGATAGTTCCCATGGTAACAATTACATCATTTGGCACACATAGTACCTGAGGAAAACAGAACCATTTAATAAAGAAACACACATTCACCATTGTGTGATGTGAATTGATTTACTCGTTGCCTAATTATGTTTCCTAAAAACAGGAGACTGCAACAGTTTTCAATGTCAGCATGACCTCTTGCTTGTCAAAATTTTCCTTTCTGCTCCCAGTTCTTTGCAGCTGCAAAGCTACCTCTGCCATTCATTTCTTAGAAGTCTTAACACTGTTCAACTATTGTTGAAAAAGAACCTACTCTACCTATGCCATTTCTTTCTGCATGCTTATGCTCTTTCTTCTTCTGATGTTGAATGGTATTGCAGATTTTCTGTATGAAAATAAAATAAAATAAAATAAAATAAAATAAAATAAAATAAAATAAAATAAAATAAAATAAAATAAAATAAAATAAAATAAAATAAAATAAAATAAAATAAAAATAAAATAAAATAAAAATAAAAGTATTTTGACTCCTAAAGATTAATGGTTTTTTAGGAGTATTTGTTTTCAAATGTTTTACCACATTTAGCTAGCTGCTTCAAAAATAATTTGGATTACACTCTTACAGGACTATACAAAAGACAACTACTTTTTGTACATATATCCTCTACATACATTTACAAATACTACACATGCAGTCCAATGAGTTAAACGATAAAGACCTGTAAGCAAGAGTTGATGTTATCCAATACCCAATTTTTCTGATTGGTCAATATTTTCTCTCACTTTTTTTTCCCCATTCTGTGTGTTTTCATTTAATTTCTGCCTTGCAGACTGTAATCTCTCCTGAGTACCTGTCTCAGTTCTTTGGGATGTTACAAACCTAATTCTTTCTTCCTTTCCTTATGATTAATCATTATCACCTATTATCTATGCCTAAGCTTGAAGTAATTCTCTTGACTCCTTCTTAATATTTGTTGGTTGCTGCATAAGGCTCTGCTTTTTGATAAAACAAAAAATCCTTCTGTCCTTCTTATTTGTTATTTCTCTAGTGGTTATTTGAATTCTGTCTTTTGGGGTTTTTTGCTAAATAAAATTAGGAGTATACTAGGATATGCCTGTGCTTGTCAATCTGGAAAAAAAGTAGGGTAGATATTTGACTGCCTTAGGCATCAGGCCAAAAAAGAAAAAAAAAAAAAAAACACAAAAAAAAAACCCAATCCCAAACATTTTTTCTATTTCTAAACCTACCAGGGTACACATTTTCTAAAGAGTTAAACCACAGTGTTGAAGAACTAAAATGGACACCTGCCTGCAAACTCTGTGCCCCTGAAAAATGCTGCAACAATTCCACTACTGTCTCTCTAGGATAAGTGCTGTTTAAATTCATTCATTTCCTGGGAAATGATTTTCTGATTCATCAAGGCAAATAGGTACTGTGGGATGCAAAATTAATCAAGAAAAAGGAAATGAGGCAATTTTTTTTGTTGCTTTCTCTCAAAGAAACCTCTCAGTAATACAACAGACTAAAATGAAGTCAAGTGGCCAAAGATAAGGAGAAGAACAGAACTTAAAAGTCAGAAAAGGGTTGAGCCAGACAGCACCATTTTAAGAGAGACAAGAGCATAATCTTTTGTGGATGACTGAATTTTACTAACATGAATGGTAGGGTGTTCTACAGAAAATTCTTTTCTCTTTGTCCTGTATATAGGAATTGCAAAAGAAACAGTCAAAAATGCCTTTGAATTAAGGTTGTAAGCTCATAGTTTTTCAGGGGCCATTGTTACCCTGAACTCTTCAGGTGCATTGAAATTATTTCTTCTCCATATTAATTACATAGAGAAGGTGACTGAGTTTTGCAAAATTGCCACCATTTTGGTCAAGCCTGTATATGAATATGTACTCATAAACATATGACCAGATTCATCTTGCTGATGGATCCAGCTCCTTTACATCTCCCTTCAGGGTTAGAATAGGCAATGCCTTAGTTTCAAGGGCTTTTATTTTCCTTGATATTTTTGCATAGTTAAAAACACTTGGATATCTCTTTCAGTTTCATAAAGTGGTTCAGAGGAAGCAATTTCCTCATAGCACTCCTTTTTTGCTTTGTAGTGCCTTGTATTCCCAAGTTCTTACTTATGACCTTTCATGCTGGAGACAGATTACACCTAAACAGACAACACCTCAGTCTTCAGAGGGGGCTTTCACATCAGAAAAAGATGAAATAAAAGTGGAAACAATGTAGCACTTTCATTACTTTCAAAGGTCTGCGAGTCTCTAGTGCTTTAACAAAAAAAAAAGTGATGAAAATCCAGGCCATGCACTTATATGACCTTGGTGAAACTGTTACAAGGAGTAACAGGATTCATTTGTTATTTAGAAATATTTAATTAATATGCTATTTATCCCAATATGAATGCTGAGTCTTGAAAACTTGACTGTGTTTATGTTTAATTTTTCTTCAGGTTATAGGAGCAGGAACACAGAGACTTTTGAATCTTCTGTGAGAAATTAAAGAGCGAATCTGTGCTGGTGAGAGCCTCTCAGTCTGGCTAACATGAGACCCATAAAAGTGAGTCCCTGCAAAGGCTGAGTGACTGACAAGCTAATAGGATGCTGGCTCTGTGGCTCCATACTCTATCACTCTAATTCACCATAAATCTGCCCTGCAGCCAAAATAAGCAATCTCATTCCCATATCTGCACAGAGCAAAGACATTTTTCCAACCAGATGGCCAAAGAAACAGATTATGTCACTGCTCTGGTACCAAACTGCTTGCTTGTTTTCTTGATTTATATATCATGTAGATCAATTTGCATTGCTGCATGAATACTAACGCTAACAAATGGGAATGCGTAGCTTGGGACAAGAAGCGTGACCATCCTTTTGGACAGCAGAAGTGAATTTATTGCACTTAAAGTGGCTGTATATCTGTGAACTGACTAGATCATAACAACTACATCATACCAACTTCTAGAGAGCCCTCCTAAAATTTTCACCTGTGCCTTTTATCCCGAGGGAGAGGGAGAATCTCCTCTCCTGCAGTTAGCCTCCCCTCAGACCTGGGAGGGCAGCAGTTTCAATTACCACCCCATAGGCTGCATAGCTCTCCTCAACAGGATGATTGGCTGCATTCATCCAAATGTAAGTGAGGCCAGCTAGGAGAGTTCTCAGTAACTCTATCCTCCTTAAGCTTCTGTTGCCCAAGATGATGCTCTGCATACAATGTTATTCAAATAGTTAGTAAACCGAACTCATGCTTCACTTTAAAACAGCTAGAGAAAATCTAAAGTGAAATTCAATGTGCAAAACATTCAATCAAAAACTGAATTGCAATCTCAATTGTGGAGCAATTCCAAGAAAAGGCAAGTCAGTCTGATAACAAGAATGCAGAGTGATGCAGGCTCAACAATTTACTTTTCTTCTTAATGGAGAAATGAAAATTATGTTCTCAGTGCCAGGCACGTTCTACTACAAGCATAATAAAGGCATTGATTCTGATCTAAATTAGAAACACAAGGAAAAGAGAGGAATAAGAGATTTGCCTTTGTAGCAGTGTAGCAGTAATTCACCATCAAATTTTATTTGTTTTGTTGTTGCTTTATTATTATTATTATTATTATTATTATTATTGTTATTATTGTACAGAACCCTTTTACAGTCTTTTACAGTCTTTAACTTTTTACAGCCTTTAATCCTTCTACAGTCTTAATATACAAGAAACAAAATGTGAACATTCTAACATTAATGTGAAGTACTGAAGAAATGTCTGAGAATCCATTGCTACTTTCCTGTTGTGGGACTTGAGCATTTTCCATATCTCTGGTTGGACACACTCTGGCTTCATTTTGCCAGCATGGTGGAATGAGACTTAGATTAACAACAGGCATTCAGGACGCACCAAAGAATAATCTGCATGCAGATGGAGGTGGAGCTGGAGAGAGCTCCATTAGATGTACCCAGAGCATGTGCCTGTGTGAGCCCATCCCTGGACATACATCAAGAGCTCCAAAATCTCAGTTTGTGCACGCCTGAATAACTATCTCCAGTGAAAACCTGTTTGGGCTGCACCTTAATTCCTGCTCCCGAGACATCACCTAGTGATGCAAAATCAGAGGTCTGTAGAGAATCCCATCCTATAGGTTTGGTGGATATTAGTGGAAGGGATGCATTCACATCTAATTATACTTTCTTTTAGCTTAAGTTCTTTCTTAAACTAAAATAATCCTAATCATATTAACTGGTTTTTTAGGATTTTTTTCAACATCAAGAGCCTGATTCCTTATGTTTTGTTTCTGATATGACCTCTCAGAAAGGTGAATTCAACTGAACAGTATGAATGTCTCATTTTACTTATCATAAAAACAACATAAATCATCCACATAAAGTAGTTTTGACAGAAAAGCATAGAGAATAAAACAATAACATAGACAAATATTTATTTGCATTATTTAATGGACTTGCTTTGGCCGTTATCTCTGTTCTTTCTTATTTGTTCTCCATGTTCATTTGAACAACCTGATTTTATTGGAACAAATGCTCACAGAAAATGAAGTTAAAAGTCATGAGTATTTGCAGAAGCCAAACATTTAATTAGGACAAAAATTATCATTATGGAAATGCTTTCTCAGTTTGTGAGAGATCACAGTAAATCACGCAGAACAGCTCTACAAAACAAGGCAATATATAGGACTGATTTGAAATCACAAGTTTGAAACAATAAATACATTTAAAAGGATGCACATCCAAAGACATGAATTGTCTGATAGAAAGCATAAAAAAGCAGAGCTAACATTCATGACATTGCATGGAATTCATAGAAGAAAATTAAGATGAGTTAAAAAAATTTCTGTTTAACAAAAATTTAAAAGGAAAACGGTGTTTTAAACTGTTTTTTTTTTTTCTGTACACCTTAAAATGTTTTATTTCCACTCATTTCACCACAAGATGTGAAAAATCTAAGCTGAGTTCTCAGCTCAAAATTTTCTGTTGCTACCTGATGTATTCTAGACAGGAGAATATATTTTGATTTTGGAACGAAAAAAAATTAATTGTCAATATTCCTTAGTAAGTTTGGTTTTTTTGTCAGGGGAAAAACAAAAAAAGCAAGTAAAGCCATCAAAACAAAAAATGCAAACCAAATAGTCAGAAGTAGCTGTAATGAAAAGAATGTCCTTCGAAACTGCTATCTTGCTTTTTTTTCTCAGTATTTTTGTAGCAGAACAATCTTCTTTCTTGTCAAGTTTTCCCCTTGAGTAGGAGAACTGATGAGTATTGATTCAGTTCACAAATATAGGTTTGTGGTGCTGAAAAATTAAACTTTGTCATTTAGTATAATCCAATTCTGTGATATATTTTTTTATAATTTTTTTCAGAGTAAATTATTTTCTATGAAGTTATCTAGACAATATCTAAACATTTCACCTTAGCAAGAAAGGAATAATAACAGTATCAGTAAAAGGAAACGAGTGTATTTTGATAGTTTTATAGTTTCCTGTAAAACATCTTTTTACATCTCTTTTCAAGGTCTCTTTATACTTTAAATTCTCCAAATAATTTTTATGTGGGTTTTATTTCATTTTATTTCTGTCAGCTCAGGACCTCCTCAGAAAAACTGTCACAAAACCATATACACATAATTCATACCCATGAAAATGACGGAAACAAATTGCAATTGATTATGCCTGATCTCTGAAAGGGAGAGGAATTATTCCCCTCTTTAAGAGTAGTTGAAAACAGTATTCTGAACTGACTGGTGATTGACTTATATAAAAACATGAGCTAGCTAGCTAACCAAATATCTGCATAAAAGAAGTGTCTGTAACTCAGGCTTTGTTTTTGTTGTTGCTACTTCTTTTTATTTTAAGAAAGAACTAAATTCATTTAGCCATGTTTTTGTTGTCATGTAACATATCCTATTTTATACCAGTGAAAATTCTGAAGATCATGCAACTTATAGATAACATGTGCTTTAAGTAATTTAACATTGAAAGCAGGAGGAAATTAGATAATTTTTGAGCTTTCTGACTTGATTAGAGTGGAAGTGAAATGTGTGAGATTTAACTTAATGCTTTCTATCCACTCAGGAGCTGGTCTTGACGTGTGATTTTTTTTCTTTTTTTTTTTTTTTAATGGTAGTATTTGTTGAAGTGACACGGGTTTACTAGATGTTCCAATGATTTGATGTGTTTATAGTTCTCATCTCTTGTTGAGCACCTGCAGGCAGCATGTAATTGGAACACACATTTTGATCTTTAGGACTTTTTCTATATCTCAGGATTGGATTATCTTTTTATTTGCTATTGATGTATTTAGCTTTTAAGGACTTTGTTTTTCCTTTTCTTTTGGTGATTTGCTGTTAACTCATGAAGACTCTATAGTTACAACAGCCAGACTCCTGCAACTCAGATTCGAAGAGTCTGAAACAGGGCACAGTAACTCAGCAGAAATCCACATGTTTAAAAAGTGGTGTTCTAGGAGCAGCAATTATCTTTGCATGATTACCTCCTAACCTGCTAAATGGCTAGTTCAGATCTCCTGCTGTCAGTAAACAACCAGGGGCTGATTAACAGTCTTCTTATCATTCCAAATCCCTTTGATGTATCCTGTGCTACTTTTGACCTCTTTTTTCAATGCTATGTGTGTTTCTGGAGTAGGTTACCAATTTCAGCAGTGGAAAGAAGAGAGTAATTCAGCATGCCTGACCTAAAATGGAATATCCCAACTGAATACGAAAGACTCACTATCTTACCTGATGTCATTTTTTAAACCCTTTTCCAACCCCCACAATATACTTGTGAATAATATGTGAATCCCTAAACCTATTTTTATTTCCTTTTTCCTTTAAGCCATGTAAATATTTATAACAGAGCACACGCTGACACTATTCCAAGTAGAAAACAGGCACAAAGTATCCATAACCCTGGAAATGGAATAAGGTTTTTCATGTTTCTTAAATAGTACCTTACCTCTTTATTTCTAAAACAATTGCATTACAAAGCTTATATGAATCTGGTTCAATTTGTTTCCTACCTAGATGATTATGGGATGTATAGGTTGTCTCTTATGAAGTAAATGAAAATTATCAATTAAGTTTGTGCTATTCACCAAAGGCCTTATAGGCTGTATAGCTTCTGGTTAGTAATATAGTTTATTCACCAATGACCTACATGGAATTTTTTTCTCCCTTTTCTCCAGTCTTCTGCACCTGTTGGTCTGATAATAGCCTTCAGTTCAGTGAGAACCAGATAAAAAATTAAGTTGCTGTTGACAACTATTGAGACAAGAAGTTAGCAGCAGAGTTTGATAACAATTGTGTAAGAATATCCAGAGCAACGGGAATGAGGAAAGCAAAAGAACATTTTCTGAAATTCTTCAATGGTTTATGTGCACCTCAAGGACAGTTTATTAATAATAAACTCTATTGATTTTATGTGAAACAGAGGTATTCTGGCACCTCTTCATCTGAAAAGCTTTAAGCTCTTTAAAAGAACACATCTTTACTGCCACTCTCTATTGAGAGTCCTGCTCAGTTTCATCTGATGCTTTGAAGTGATCCTAAGGACATAAAAATGGTGGGTGAGGCTGGCCCAGCTTCATTCAGACCAGGAGATGTTATACAGGTGAAGCACAAAAGTCTAGCCATTTTCTGAAGTCCATTCTCCTTGTGTTCTCCCAGCATGCCACTATGAGAGGCGTTGGAAAGAACATCGTTGCCCAGTACTTTCAATAATCACTTTAAAATCTGAAGTCATGGGAAGCATGGTGGTGGCAGCTGTAGAGAGTGCCATACATCTGCAATGAGGAAAACATGAAGAAAGAGGTACTTTCTGTTACTTCTGTTACACTGGAAGGGAAAAGGCAAAATAAAAGGAAAGCAGAAAGCAAAAGAATGACTGTCAGAACTCCAGCCCACAGCCACAGGCTGCAGCTCTATTGCCGCAGCAGTGCATGCCAGTGCCATCTCATACCATTATACCATGAGCCTGCCTCTAATTCTCTGTGCTGTTCAAGGGAATTTTAATCAGGTTAAAATGAGGTTCTTATCTACCAAACAATGAAGACAGAATAAAGAATACTAAAATAAATAAAGCAAATTAAGAACCAGAATGAAACAACTCATTGGCGATTGTCCTTTTTCTGACATGGTAATAACATTCATAACTGGAACAAAGTCATCTGTGCAGGAGACAAAGTTCTTCACAGTGTGGTAAAAATTCTGGTATGAATCGAAAATTTCCATGGGTTTGAATGAAGGGCACATTTTTTGAACTTGTTTTCTTTGACATAAAAACAGAGTAACATTAGGAGGGAAAAAATTAAAAAAAAAGGAAAACTAAGGTGGAGGAGAAGGAGGAGCAGTTCCAAAGGAGACATAAATATACCTTTTGGAATAAAATACTACATTACATACTATTCATTGAGACATAATGAAAGTATAGCTTGATAGTCAACAGTATAATTCCTTATAGACAATATCCTGGGTATATATCCAGACGATTTAGCCATTAACTTCTGCTTAGATCGAACACAAATTTTGCAAAACTCTTTTTTCATGTCCTTCATTGAAAACTTTTCTTTAGGCATTTTTTACTCTGTGAGTCTCTAAATAATCCATAACTTTCTTCATCTTCTCAGTAAGAAATCTATCCACATTACAGATTACAAGAATTTGTTCCTAAATATCTCTCTTTCTTCAAGTGATTTAAATTCTCCTCTTTCTATGTTTCTATACGTAATCTATTTAATGTGGTCTTTCTAACTGTTACTCAGTCTTCATTTTACATTGTCACTTGTCTCTTGACTTGGAGGGGGAAATTACTTTCCAGTAGAATGAAATTTGTATTGTTCTCTCTGTAGGTAAAAAAGCAACTATTCTTCAGAGGCTGTAATAATATTTTTTGGCTCTAAAGCACAAAATAGTGCAATGAGTCAATGAGTCAATAAGAGTTTCTCAGACAAAGAAGCATACATATGGCTATTAGATCATATTGGTGGAATAACAGTTCTTGTAGGTGGAGGTATCCTCTGCTTCAGATAAGATGCCAAAGAAGGTCTTTGTAGCTAAATTGTCATAACAAAACCCCAGAATCCTTCTTAGTAATTTCTAATAACTTTTACCAATATCTTTATTTAACCTGAATATTTGAAAATTAAACTTTGAAATGGAACTTCGGGTGAGCACAATTTTTCACCCATTATAGGATTTTGTTTAGAACTACATAAAGTCAGAAATAACTTGTAGCTCTGAGTTGACAGAAAACAGAAATGCCATTAGCTCTTCTGTGCGGGTTGCAACTGAGGTATATTGATAGGGTGGTTTACTGTAAAAAGTAGGTCATCAATACACAGGTGTAGTTAGAAAATTAAGGTTCAGGGACAGATATTGACAGATTGAGAAGGAACAGTAGAGGCTAGAAAGAAAAATAAGTGTTTACAGAAAAATGAGTAGAGCTGAATCCTAAGAAAGATGCTACAGGTTTTTAAAAGAGACTAAGAAAGAACATTGTTCCCAAATATAAACAAAAATCCAAGTTTAGATGTTGCTATTAGATTAGGATTAGGATTTCCTAGATGATTGATTAATAAACTCTGCAAATATTACTTTACTTCCTGACATAAACATGAACTGCAGATGTCTTACCACAGCAGGTATTTTTTTGTGCCATAAACCCAAACCAAACTAAAGCAGACTCATACTACAACAATCTTCTTCTCCTGGCAGATATGTGCATTATGTTTCCAAAGACTCTCTGTTTTTTTCTGCAGGTAGGATAAAAGGCTGAAAAATTCTGATAAATCTATTCTCAGTGCCTAAGACGTGTAAAACATAAGCTTATGGCAAAACAAAAGGTTAAAAATAGAAAGGGAAAACAAAAGATCATTTTCTCCCTTCTATAAATCAGAGGAACAACAAGAAAACAGGAAGGAAGAAACTTAAGTGGAAGAAGAAATTAAGAACCTGATATAAAAAGAGAGCAGAATGTGAATGATACACATCAACATTTCTGGATTTAGTAACTCAGGGCACTCTTATGTGGTCTGTATGTCTATGTTGTGTATTCTCTGCTGTGATGCTCCATGTATGCAGCTGAGCTAAGAAATGTCATGACTGTAGGATTGCTTTGAGAGTCATGCAGAAAGTGAACTCTCCATTCCTTCCATTGAAACTTGTCGCTTTTACTTTTTGGCCAAAAGTAGCCTAAATATCAGCTTATTACTGTCCCAAATGGTCACTGACAGATTAAGCGTGTTACTGAGCTTGTATTTTTTTTTTTCTACAAACATCTGGGAGTGGAAAACATTTCTAGATAGCTACGAGGCCACATCTTGATGTTTTTGTTATTTTTGTATAAACTGTGTTGACTTAATTGACTACTGAGGATGATATAATCCTGGTAGACCCACACTAAATGCAATTAACCTGAGTATGGGGCAAATTGCCTTGTCTTGCTGTTGGTTCTAATTCTAAAAACAGAACCACTTAGGCATGATTTTCAAAAGTGACCTCTATGTTTCAGTTATCTGTGCATGTTTAGCTGGGGACAAGGTATTAGGCTTATCTTTCATTTTCTGAATATCCTTTTAATTCTGAACATCAAGTCCTTTAAAGTTTCTCTTGTTGGATACTCAGAATTGCCAGGTGTTTTTTGTAAACTGTGGCCCTACTCTCAGTAGATATTCTCTAAGTCCAAGTTATCATCACTCCTTCTAGCTTTGTGGTCACAAAATAAAATTGGTATGACCTAGTTCTCACAAATGTTGCACTTGAGATTTACACCCTCTGTAGAACTGTCTTTGCACAAAAGAATAGCACATCCAAGATGGATATTTCTGTTAGGGAACTTTTGTGACTGGCAATAATTGGGGGAGGGTTATAAGATTTCACTGTTCGTTATATTTTTGTTATTTTGTTAATATTTATTTTATTATCTATTACTTTTCTTTTTTTCTTATTTTGTTTTCTATTACTTCTATTTAAAAAAGACAAAGTCAGAGTGATTACAAGGTAAAATACTGCTTGACTCATCCTCTGCAGTAATATCATTAGGGACTGAAATGCCAGCTTTAACACAGAAATCTTCATTGCCTCCTGACACTGAGCCACACTACACCTGCCAGTCTCCCAATAGTCAGTTTTCTTGCTTCTTTTTTTAAAACTAAGCTGAAGCATCTAATTAAGTTTAAAATAGAATGGCCCTGGGAAGAACTCTCCTGAAAGCTGCAGTAGAGATAGCAGCTCATCTTCACTGGGGCTAAGAATCACAATAGCACGTTCTTTCATGAAATCATGAGAGTTTTATGTGAGCAAAAGTGAGACCTTTGCAAAGGCAGCCAGCACAAAGAAGTCATGCAACTAAAGAAAAGAATTTAGTATACATACAGAGGAGAAATTAACTTTGGGGGAGAATGAGTGACAGGTAAAATGTAAATGGATGTATGAACAGTATTTGTGCTGTCATAGAGTTCCTAGGCTTGGTTTGGCAACAAAATGGTTAAAGAGAGAAGAAAAGTGATTTAATAGGGTTCAGCACTATTTTCTGAAAGTTTCAGCTTGACTTAGTGGCAAAATCTCCACTGTAGTTATCACAGTCAGGGTAAAACTCTAGGCCCTTTTTCCAAAGAAGCCTTCTCCATGAGAAAATGTTAGGGCCCAGAGGCAGAAGTTAACATGAGGAACTGTTGGTTGAGATTGTGCATGAACTACAAAAATCAGTTTCAACTGCATCCAAAAGGCCTGATCATCAATGCCTGCAGAACCATTTGAATTTATTAACTTCAGTCAGCAGCTCATTGAGGGTGAGATTGTGATTTTGAGATCAGTGCAAAGCCAATGAATAGTATGTCTGAAAACTATAGTAGAAGAAAGCCCTAGTAATGCAAATCCCTTTCCTCCAACTCAGTCTTATATCTAGTGAAAGAAAAGAGTAATTTATTGTGTTATATATTGTTTTATTTACACATTCTCGGCTGTATTAGCTAGGTAGAATAAACTCACTTTTACTTCTAATAGGCTAATATTTGATTTTCATAAAACAAAGATGTTATAGGACACAGAGTACTTTTGAAGCATCCTACAAAAAGAGAATATTTGATCTCAAAATACCTGTCTATTCAAGTGTTGATTTTGTTGAAACTACAAGAGGGTTATGCTTCCTGGATTTTTAAATTTTCTTTATTGTTTTTTTCATAGCCAGAAACATTGAAAAAATCAACAGGTGCTTAGAAAATCCTTGAGAGTTAAAAACAATTCACTTCTTTTTGCAATAGGCCTAGACAAGAAACACTTTTTTCCCCCTGAAATTTAACCTGGTATAGAGAAAAAGTACTTATTAGTAAGAAGAGGAAGCATAACCAAATACCAGTTATCCAATTCCTCCCTTTAAGTTTGGATTTTTGTATTAATATAAGATATATGTAGTGTTTGATATTTCTTCACAAAGATAACATTTCTTAAGTGTATAGATAAAATATCTAGCAGTTACAAGGTCTGTTGGGTATAAAGGAGCTGTTCATTGGCAAAGTTGTAATCTCATGCTTTGGTTCTTCAGGTAGCTTTATTAAAAACTAAAGAGTCCTCCTTTTCTACTCCATAACTGTATCAATGATCAAGCATTATTCAGAGAATGTAGAGGAAAGATAAGTATATACTTTGGAGTGCATGTCAAGAAACAATCTTATTAAATCTTAGTTTTGCAGGTATCTTATTAAATCATAGTTTTCCAGGATAGTACCAACAATAAACAGCAAGCGGGGAGGGGAAATGGGGTTTGTCACATTTAGAAACTATCAAGATAAAATCTGCATTGACAACAACAGGCCTGCTTATTTTCTTTGCAGAGCTATACTTGTAAAAGACAGAAAAGGTGCAATTTTAAATTATATTTCCAAGATGGACATATTCAAGAATCTTTACAGGAAGGAGATCCCCCAGCACCTGATAGCCTGTTATAATCTGTAAAATTTCTATTAAAAAGACAGTCACCTTGCCTGTGTAATATAAATATAACTTGGCAGAAAATAGTGATTTCTTTTTGAAGTGCTTTCCTAAAAAAAAAAAAATTAAGCATGGAATATGGTAATGCCAAGGGGAAAAGCCCCCAGTGCAATAAATACTATGTTCTTAACACCTAATTTAGAAACTGGGGTAAAGAATAGATACAACTGTCCAACATTATTTCAGACTGTGATTTTGACATTCATATTTCAAGTATAAACTAGTAAATTATTACCCACATAGAGAAAATAATTTCCTATATGTCTTTCCCAAATACTTTCTCCTTAGAATTCTTTCTCCCTACTGGCTAGAGCTTTGTGATTAGTTCTTTCTCCTGTGTTGGCAATTGACAATGGTGACAGCAATGTTTCCAGCGCCAATATCTCCTTCTTTCACTGTTTTCTCTTCCTTTTTCTTCATAAGGGAGGACTGGGAAATGAGTAAAAGAGAGAATAATATATATAATGTAACAACAGAATGTTCTGTTTTCCTTACATCTACTCATGACTTACAGCAATATTATAGACTTCTCTTCTTATGATAGAATTTTTTTTAATAATTCTGCTCCCCAGAGAGAAGTATTATAAGTGAGTTTTTTCCCATATTTGTGCCTAGACATAAAAGTAAATTGTAGGGGTATGTTTAGCAAATGCACTACCAGAACACTATTAATAACGAATGTTGGGTGTTTAGAGGGAAAAAAGGCATAGTAACTACTCCCAGAGGCTGCTATTAAGATTTTCTTTGACAAAGCATCTCACCTGGAGAGCTTTCAAATGAATTCCTAAAACTAGCAATCCCTCCCTAGCAATTTCTCCTGTAGGAAATACAGACATTGTATAACATCAAAAAAGCTAAACCTTTTAAAATTCTGTTTGTTATTATTCTCTGTGCCATTCTCCTTTTAGTTTCTACAAGTTTTCTGGAAATTACTTCCTATGTGGGAGATGTCCCTCACATCAGTGTGCTATCAATGTTTACACCCCTGGAGCACTGCACTTCATGATGATCCAGCTCAGATCAGCCAGGTGCTGCCCTAGATAGCAGTCTTTCCCTGTGGGCACACCCTGGTTTGGAACGCAGGCATGCAACCTACTTTAAAAATTCCCACCCACATATACAGAAACACTCATGGAGTTAGCCTTTTCCTTGCTGAAAGCAAGACTTTTAGGAAATACCCTCACTGGAGTATTCACATTTCTACTTGATAAGCAAATCAGTAACAGAGGAGCCTGTAATTTGGTTTTGCGTGACCTAGCTCTCAGATAGGCAGCCAGTAATGTTTTTGTTGTGTTTATGTTTGGGTTTTGAGAGGTTTCTTCACTATACAGTAACTATTCTAAGATTCTATTTATCAAGCAAACCTCTGCCTCATTGGAATATTCCTCTTTATAAACTTTCCAAAAGGCAACACAGTTTAAACAATGTAGAACCTTGTAGTTCCTTATGGATCATTTATTAAGAAGTGGTATGATATGATGGGCTAACCCTGGCTGTGTGCCAGGTGTCCACCAGAGCCATTCCATCAGTCCCCTCCTCAACCTGACAGGTGAGAAAAAATCCAAGAGGCTCACAGGACAAGAGCAGGGAAAGATCACTCACTCACCAACTAACATCATGTGCAAGATAGACCACACTTGGGGATGTCAGTTTAATTTATTACAAATCAAATCAGAGTAAGATAATGGCAAATAAAAAGAAATTTTGAAAAAACCCAAATTTCCCTCCAATCCTCCCTTTCTCCCAGGATCAACTTTACTTCTAATTTCTCTACTTCCCCAGAGGTGCTGGGGCGCAGAGAATGGGAGTTGTGGTTATGTTGTCTCTGCTGCTCCTTCCTCCTCAGGGAGAGGACTCACACTCTTCCCCTGCTCCAGTGTGGGGTCTGTCCCACATGAGACAGTCCTCAACAGCTTCACCACTATGAGTCCTTCCCACAGGCTGCAGTTCTTCACAAGGACCATCCACAGGGTCACAAATCCTGCCAGCAAACCTGCTCCAGCATGGGCTCTTCATGGGGCCAGAGCTCCTGCCAGGAGCCTGCTTTAGCACAGGCTTCCCACAGAGTTACAGCCCTAATTAGGCACATCCACCTGTTCCAGTGTGAGCTCATACACGGGCTGCAGGTGTATCTCTGCTCCACCACAGACTTCCGTGGGCTGCAGGAAGACAGCAGGAGCTGCAGGGAAATGTGCTGCATTGCATGCAGCACCTCCTGACGCTGGTGTCTGCAGTGATTTCTCTCACATATTCTCACTCTTCTTTTTAGCTGAAGTTGTGCAATCATTTTCCCCCTTAAATATGTTCTGTCCCAGACCCCTGTCTCTGATGGGTCCAGCCTCAGTCATAGTGGATCTGTCTTGGAACTCGGCTGCATGGGCTCTGTTAGATGCAGGGGAAGCTTCTGGCAGATTCTCACAGAAGCCACTCTGTAGCCCCCCACGCTCCCAAAATCTTGGTATGCAAACCCAATACATATGACTAGGAAAATATTTAACAATCACATATAGAGAAGAACACAGAACCCTCTTCCTGGAGTTTTATTTAGAAAAATGAGCAAAAGAAAACAAAAAAAAAAAAAAAAACCAAACAAAACAAAAAAAGAAATAAACCAAAACAAAACCAGAAAAAATAGAAACAAACCACAAAGCACACAACACCCATATGAAAGGCTAAAAGAGACTTTGATCCTGTGAGCAGAATATGTAGTCAACCAAAATGTAACAGTAATGTGATTCTTGTTCTACATGTTAATAAAAATGTTTTAAAATTTCTTACAGAAATCTGTGGGAATTGTTGAACCTGAGATTAGGTTTCAGTATAAAATTCAAACTTAAGCTCTGCTGACAGTAAGTAAAAGGCCTGAAAAAAGGCAGTAGCTTAAGCAGGACATAGGTAGTATATAGGCATTCAATGTTTCTGACCTCTCTACAAAGCAATGAATTTTCCTCTACATCATTAATCCTATATAATCCAAATCTCTGTAACAATGCCAATTTTATTGTTTTGATCATTTTCTTGGCAGCAATGTTAGCACTGGTTAGCTACAAATTACTCTGACTGAGCCTCCAAACATGACTATGTTTATGAACTATAAATTATGTTCAAAGACATGTCACTCCTGCCTTCTCAGAACTATACAAAGTTCATTAAACTGTACATAATATGGTGTGTTAATGCAATTTCCTTTGATGTCAACAGAGAAAAACACTGGGCATATGCTCATTGCACTGGTAGGGATTTTGATGGACTGGGAGCGCAGACTGACTTCTGTAGTGCTAGAATGACTTTCCATGAATTCCAGGGCAAATCAGTAAGAAAAATAGCATGTCATGTAAGTTCTGAGTCAACAAATGTGCATATTTGGTGTAGTTAGGTTTAACTACTAAATTTAATCCTGGAGAAAAATGAAAGACAGTGGGGATCCAATGGGAAACTCATGCCATCTTAATCTCATGTGCTCATTACTGCCTTTATGGATTGTGGAGAAAAAAAATAAAGCTAAACATTTCAGTATAAATTTAATCTAATCAATTTTGGACATTTTCTTTAGAATGCTATAATGTTTGCCACAGATAAGCATGTTTCTTTCCATTGGAGCAGCTTTCTGCAGATGTGTACATCCAGTACCATAGACCTGTACCAGTGAGATTCCCAATGCTCCTGTTGGGAAAGGTAGAGAAGCCTTCAGTCACCTGACTTATGTTGTGGATTCTGACTGGTAACTCTCAGCCTGTGAGGAGACAACCTGTGGAGCAGGATGCTCTGAGTTGTTCTGGTAGAGCCAGGAACCGAGTAACTATCCATGCTGGTGTTGCCACATCCAATGTTACAGAATTTGAGGCTGTGTATATATTGCTGATTTAAATAATAATTTAAGGTCAAAGTCAATTGGTAGCTGTGATCATCAACGCTGCCTGAAGGCTGTATTAAGGCACATGGATCTCTTATTTAGAAAACATAGGTGGAGAGGACAAGATACTTATGCTGAAAAGTAATTGTTAAGAAACCACATTCCATTTATAAAAAATAGAAGTATTGTTTTCTCAGTCATCTATATGATTTTTTTTTCTCAAATACCTATCTACAAAGAAGACAAAATACTATGTCCTTTCCCTCCTTTGTTTGCGTACTCTTATGGTAGAAAAATATCTATTGCGATATGCAGTTTCTGAACATATTCTTGTGTATGGGGTTCCAGATCTTGTCTAGGAGAAGAAAGTGATTTAGGAATTATGCTAATTATATTTTATGGTAATTGACTTCATTGATTCAAGACAAGTTGCATGGTTTCCCAAGGGCAAATATGCCTCACCAATCCAGAAGTCTCCTAGGGTGAAGTGAATACCTCAGTGTATAAGGGAAGAACTCCATGTCATCTGTCTGTAAGGTCTTTGACAGGGTTTTCTTCAACATCTAAACTGGAGAGAGAGGAATTTTGTGGACAGAGAGTTTGGTGGATGAAGAATTTGTTGAAGGGTTGCATCCAGAATGCAGTGGTTAATTGCTCCATGTCCCAATAGATCTCAATGATGATTTTGTTCCATGGGGTCTGCACTGAGACTAGTAGTGTTTGATTTCTTCAAGGACATGGACAGTGGGATCAAGTGTACTCCCAGCAAGTTTCCTGATGACACCACCTGTGGTGTGCAGATGACATACCTGAAGGACAGGGTACCATCCAGAGAGACCTGGAAAAACTCAGATATTGGGCCCATGTGAAACTCATGAGGTTGAAAACGACCAAGTGCAAGGTGCTGCACCTGGATTGGAGTAATCCCAAGTATCCACACAGGCTGGGGTATGGACAGCAGCTGGACATAACCTGGCACCGTGCTTGCAGCCCAAACAGGAAAAACAAATGTGTTCTGGGCTGCATACAAAGAAGTGTGGCCAAGAGGGCCAGGGAGGGTTTTCTGCCCATCTGTTCCTCTCTGGTGAGACCCCATCTGTAATGCTGCATCCAGCTTTGGGGCCCTCAAAACAAAAGGAAGGAAATAGACCTATGAGAGCAAGTCCAGAGGAGAGCCACCAAGATGATCAGAAGTCTGGAGTAGCTCTCCAAAGAAGGCAGCGTGAGACAATTGCATTTGTTCAACCTGGGGAAGAGAAGGCTCTGGGGAGACCTCATTGAGGCCTTTCAGTACTTCCACTGGGCTTATAAGAAAAATGGGGAACAGACGTTTTAGTAGTGCCTGTTTCGGGAAGGACAAGAATTTTTTTAAACTAGAAGAGGGTAAATTAAGCCTGGATATGAGGAAGAAATTTTTTACACTGAAGGTGATGAAATGCTGGAATAGGGTTATACAGAGAAGTGGTGGATGTCCCATCCCTGGAAAAATTCAAGGTCAGTCTGGGTGGGATTCTGAGTAACCCGATCTAGTTGAAGATATCCCTGCTTATTGCAGGGGGATTGGAATAGGTGGCCTTTTAAGGTCCCTACCAACCCAAAATATTTCATGATTATTACAAAAAAAGTTCCACATACTGTTAGCTGGCATTTGATAATTAACAGGGCTGTCAGATGGTTCCTCCATTACACAGAGAAGGCACGCTTGGAGACTGTAGCAGCCTCAAGTCCTTGAGTTCAATCCCCTCCCATTTAAATGCCAAGGTTTTTCTCCCATCCTTAATTTTTATTTTACATAAACAAGTTTCCAACAAAACTGTTTCTGACTAAGTTCGGTGAAATGCCTGAGCTTTTCAACAAAGACCCCAGATGTTGAAATCTATTAGAGCTGTGTTCCATTACCACCTTTGCGTTTCACTCATCTAGAAGGCTGCTAGAAAAATTTAATTATATTTTTAACACGGTTTTCTTCTTTATATGAACACTCTGTTCTTAGCAATTGCAAAAGATTTCTGTAATCTAAAAATTCTTCGATGATTGTAAAAAAAAAGCTAATTTATTTGATGTCTTTGTATGTCCTTCTAGCTACCATCTGCCTGTGTATTGTTTTATTTCCAAAAACAAATGATAAACAGATGATATTGTTCCTTCTGCAGTGTTTATTTACATAGGTGGGGGCTTGCATTTAAAAACTAAATGCTGTAAGCATCCTGTAATGCACACACAGCTTGGTGGTTGCTGCCAAGTCAGACTATGATTCTTCCAAAGAAATTTAAGTTAAAATAAAATAAAACATTTAACAGATGATTTTAAATACCATGTTTCCTGAATGCTATAATGTTTCACAGCAGGTCTCAGTACTATAAAAGAGTGCAGAAGTTTGTTATTTGCACACTCAAATATGCATAATCAGATATTGATATTAGGACCACGAAGACACTTTTAATGCATATTTATGGTATGATGTCTGAAATTATATTGATATACAGCAACTTCACATTTCGATTCCAACCTAGCTATGCAAAAATCTATCATCTGTGTGATCAAGTTCCCTACATCTTGGCCTTGGATACACATGGACATGACCTATCTTACTTATCCGACTTCTAGAACAGGTTAATAAAGGGTAAACACTGTGGATAGAACTTTGAGTCTATAACTTCATCTCTGTTAATGAAATGCAAGGAAGGGAAATAGTTAGTCAGTAATACTGAGATTTCTTAATTTCTTCTTTCTGTCCCTGAAAATAACACAGCTGTGAAATTGTGTGTACAATTTGATTTTATAAATCTAGATACCATGTGGACTATGTCATGCAGAGCTGCAGCAAAGTATTTTGTAGCATAGAGTTTATCATATTATATAGCAAGCAGTCTATTTATACAAAATGTCTAAAGATATGTACACTTAGACTGGGAAATTTGTACTTGAATTACCCTGATCGTGAGTGTAGACAAATAATCTTTTTGGAGGGAAATTCATATTTGTTGTTAGCACATGAGGAATTTCTGTGCCACTGGAATATATATGGTGGGGACCTTTTTTATTACCCTGTGCTATACAGTGATACACTGCAATTAAAACCACAACACTGAACAACACGATTATAAAAATTTGACATATATCAAATACATGTATTATTTTGGGTTTTGGTTCTATTTAAGATAAAAATAATTTTTAAATTTTATTTGTTCCCAAATTTTAAATACTGCTTAAATGGAATCCTTGCAAAAATACTTGTACCAACTACAGTTCTCTTCCAGCTTTTGTAATTCCCTACCCTTAATTTCAATACTGCCAAACATTTGTAATTGTTTACCTCTGTTGACTTTTAAATAATCACAATGTACCTTTTTGAACATTTCATATAAACACTTATCAGTTTTTTGCCTGCTTATTTACAGTCTGTCCATAATATTGCAAATTGTGGGCTTACAGTCTGTTCACATTTCAAAATGCAATTTCAGCTCCGTCATAATATAGTTCAGTCTCAAACTACCAATTCCTTATGTTTCACTATCAACAAATGGTTGAAAAACAATCAATCCAGTTCCATAAACAATATAACATTCTCCACATCTCCTTTACATAGGCATACACACAAACACACGCATTGTTTATGACAATAACTTTTGGTTTATTTCCTTCCAGAAACTAATAAGAAAAAATTTACAAACTTGATAATTGTGATAAAAATGATTCCCATTGTAACAGCACTCCATCTGATATGGACCATCAAGTCTCGAGATAGCATGGTCACCATTTTTAGCATTCAAGTTCCTCTAAAGTGATGGGACACTTTGGTACTCAGCTATTTTCTCAAATATACAGTAGTGTATGACAGCTATAAAATGTCTGATCTTTAGTATTCCATTCTGAAAATATTAACATTTTTATTAAATAATTATGTGATACTTAGTTAAATAATTTCTTCACTCCATTGCACATCTGCTATCTAATACCATAATATCATAATACCATAATACACGGGACTACTAACACACAACCATGAAAATCAATAAAGTAGAAACAGTAACCAGCCTTATCTTTTTAATACCAGATCTGTGTATTCACCCTTATCTTGTCACACAAATGGTAGCAAGGGTTTGAAGCAAGTTATATTTTTATTAATATTATTAATATTAATTATTAATTATTAAAATATTATTGTTTTGTTATTACATTTTTCTTTTCCTGAAATAATAATGGACAGTGTATTCCTTAGTCCTTCATAAAGAGCACTGCTTCATTTTCTGCAGAGAAGGACCTGAGATTCCCGGTGGAATACAAGTCAACCCTAACCCAGCAATTCACCCTTGTAGCCGAGAAGCCCAGTGATATCCTGGGCTGCATTAGGAAGAACATTGCCAGAAGATCAAGGGAGATGATCCTGCCCCTCCACTCAGACCTTGTGAGGCCTCGTCTGGAATGCTGTGGCCACCTCTGGGATCCCCAGTTCAAGGAAAACGAAGGAATTACTGGAAATGGTCCAAAGGGGGACCACAAATACAACTAGTGGACTGGAGACTAAAGGAGCAGAGCAGGATTAGCCTGAAGAAGAGAGGTCTGAGAGGTAATCTTATCAATGCAAACAAAAATCTTAAGAGAGGATCAAAAGGATGAGGCTTGAGTTCTTTTCAAAGGTTCTCAGTGAGTGACAGGGTAAGGGGAAACAAGATCGATTGGAAACATGGGAAGTTCCATTTGATTTTGGGGAAAAAATTTTTACTGAGTGTGACAGAGCACTCAAACATGATGCCCAGAGAGACTATCCTTGTCCAGAGATATTTAAAACCTGCTTGAATGTGGTCCTGTGAAATTTGCTCTAGGGTGAACCTGCTTTAGCAGGAGGATTGGACTAGATGGTCTGTTCCAGAGGTCTCTTCCAATCAGTCTGTGATTCTGTGATTTTGTTATTCTCTGATTCTGTGATTCATGTGGAGCACAACAACATACTGTTAAAAAGTTATTGCCCCTGAGATGGCCTATTTTCAGCAGCAAATTAAGTGAATTTAACTTATGGCTTCTATTAAGCCTGTCAATAGTTAAAGCTTAAGCATCAAAATGAAAGACACTTGTGAAATACTGATAATACTAGAATCAATGGCAATAACCTCATTGACATAAGTGATGTCAGGTTTTCAACCACTATGACATGCAAAATGGCTTTCATTAAAACTACCATAATTATAAGGCTGTTGATGATGCCAAGTCTTAAATTCTTTATTCAGTTTGGTTGAAATCTGAAGTAATGACCTAATAACACTAAGTACTTAAGAATCTTGACTAACAATAAAAATAAAAATATAGTAGCAAATAATATATTGCATTTACAGCTATACTTTCAGATTTTTAGCTACAGGCTACTGTAAGAGTAATGAGAGCCACAAGCAGTAGATTAATGTCCCTATTTCTTGTTAGAATGGTGAAGATACAGACAGATGAACAAGTATCCATAGACTGCTTAAATGATCAGTTTTCCAACAAGCAGACATTCCCTAAGCATGTGTCCTCATTCCAGCGTGCAGACTGTGGGAGCAGAACCTGGAGGGCATTTCAAAAGTCAAACAGGCTCCATGGAATGGATGATATAGCTTTACAGAAACCAGCAGGTGATCTATGATTTGGAATAAGTCCAACATTTCTTATTCATGGGACAGTGGAACTCAGGAACATAGCAATTAATAATTTCTACCTGGAAGGATATCTGAAATGGATGAAAATAAAACATTATTTTATTCTGTTTTTGGATCATGCCTATGAGGTTACCTAGCAGCTGAGCAGTTGTTTCTTTAGTTTTGGTTTCATTTCTGCCCTAACAAATGCAGAAAACAGCTCTTTCCTTCTTTCAGATAGGAGTGATAACAAATCATACTCAGGAATGAAAAGCTCTAGTTATACTTACCTGAAGATTCTGACATTTACACTTCTTTTTAAGGACCTAGTGCTGCAGCCCACAGTAGTGTGGTCTCCAGCATGCATGTTCCTTCTTATACAGCAGACTGTGTAGATCTGGTCCTGAAGAGTAGTCAGTTCTCAGGTTTTCTTTGGGCCTTCACATTCCTCTTTAAAAGCCACCTCTATGGTAATGCATTAAAAAAAAGCAAAACAAAACACATTCTGATAGTGTCTATAGAAGGACAATGGGTTAGTCAGGCAGGACTTGACCTGGATGAAGCTGTGCTGGCTGTCCTGAGTCACCTCCCTGTCCTGCATGTGCCTTAGCAAAGCTTCTAGGAGGATCCGTTCCATGGCCTAGCCAGGCACAGAGGTGAAGCTGACTGGTACCTTTTTTGAAGATAGGTACAATGTTTCCCTTTTTTCCAGTCACATGGGACTTCATCTGACTGCCATGACTTTCCAAAATCATGGAGAGTGCCTTGACAACTACATCAGCCGATTCCCTCAGGACTCTGGGAGACATCTCATCTGGTGCTATAGACTTATGTACATCAGCTGACCACGATTCTGATCTTTGCTTTGAGTGGGAGGGACTTTGCTCCCCCCTGCCCATCCTGCTGTCCATCCACTTGAGCTGGGGGAAGAAAGGGGAAGGTCCAGGGACTTTGACAGTGATGATGTTTGTATTCCCAAGTATCTGTTACATATGATGAAGCCCTGCTTTTCTGGAGATCATGGGTCCCCTGCCCATGAGGAAGTAGTGAATTAATGCCTTGTTCCTCTTTTGTTGTGCGTACGGCTTTTACTTAATCTATTAAACTGTTTTTATTTCAACTAAAGAGATTTCTTTTGTTTGCTCTTCTGATTCTCTCCCCCATGTCCCCAGAAGGGAGTGAGCAAGTGGTGCTGTGGGGCTGAGCAGCTGGCTAGGGTTAAACCACAACAACTATCTACAGATTTTGCACGTAGTATGTCTGTGCTAAAATATCTAATTGTTCTTGCTTTTTTTTGATCCTTATGTAATGTGATATCTTTAAAATTTATTGTCTATAGAGCAAGGGGGTTTTGTGAAAGAGTCAGTAAGTATAGTATCATTCTGGTGCCGAGTAACCCTCTACCACAAGAACAGATTCAGCAGAGTCCCTTGTGAAATAAACGAGTATTTGGCAAAATTCAAGTTCTTCCCATCTGTCACATACATGTCTCTCTGATTTAAATAAGTGTGTGTGTGTGTATGTTTGTGTAAGTGAAAATTTATGCACCCACATACGCATGTGTGCACATGCAGACAAATTAGTCTCAATACAACTGATCCTTGTTGCAAAAATATTGGTAACAGATGATCATAACAGTCTCATAGGAAATCAAGATGTTATCACTCCTAAAACTCTTTGGAAAGTCTATACCTAAAGATTTAATTCTCAGAGTTCATTCTGGTCTTTCTCACTTTCTCAACCAGAACTTCGGCCTACATTCAAAAATGTTTTTATATATATATATACGTTTATATATCTATATACGTTTATATATCTATATACGTTTATATATACTTCACTTCTGCAAGTGAGACAAGATACATTTCACTGGTAGAGATACATTTCATTTCCTTCTCCAATTGACCCAGGGGCCAACAAGGACAGGTGCTACACTGGACCTGAGCAAGAAGGGACTAGTGGGGAATGTGAAGCTCAAGGGCAGCCTTAGCTGCAGTGACCCTGAACTGGTGGAGTTTGCGATCCTTAGGATGGAGAGGAGGGCACACTGTAACCTCCTAACCCTGGATTTCAGGAAACTAGACTTTGGTCTCTTCAGGGATTTGCTTGGCAGAGTACTGTATGATAAAACTATGAAGGGAATAGAAACCCAAGAAAGCTGTGAGAACCTCATGGAGTTTGACAAGGCCAAGTTCAAGGTCCTGCCCCTGGGTCAGGGGAAATCCCAACTACATATAAAAGTTGGGCAGAGAATGGAGTGAGAGAGAAGTCCTGAGGAGAAGGACTTGGGTGTGTTGGTGAGAGAGGATTTTGACATGACCTGTGAATGTGGACTCACAGCCCAGAAAGACAACCATGTCCTCAGCTGCATCAAAAGAACCATGGCTAGGAGGACAAGGGAGGTGATTCTCCCCCTTTTCTCCTGTTTATTGGGAGCCCACTGGGTATTGCATCCAGCTCTGAGGTTCCAAACACAAGAAGGACATGGACCTTCTAGAGCAAGTCCAGAGGAAGGCCAAGAAGGACATCAGAGGCCTGGAGCACCTCACCTATGAAACCAAGCGAGCTGCTATTGTTCAGCCTGGAGAAGAAAAGGCTCTGAGTAGATATTTTAGCAATCTTTTAATTCCTAAAGGGGGCTAGAAGAGAGCTAGAGAAAGACTTTTTAAAAGAGCATGTAGTGAAGTTATGAGTGTTCTATCCCTTGAAACATTGAGCAACCTGGTCTTGTGCAAGTTTCCCCTGCAATGAAAAGGATGTTGGATCTTTAGGATCATTTCCAACCCAAACTATTCTATGGTTCTATGATATTTGTTGATATAGAACTATCTTTTCAGTAGGTTGAAATCCCTTTAGTCTCAGCCATCAAGAAATTACAAATATGAGCATTACAGAATTGGAGTAAAATTCTAATTTTCCCTCTGTTCACTTTTACAGAATAACAGAGACTGCAATGACCAATATTTAGAGAACATACAGAGTCAAAGTCATTGGTGTTGTTTGTCCGCTTGTGTGAATCAACATAACATCAGAGCTGCAAGTGATATGGGAAAATGGGTGGAGGAAGAAAAACAAATGGTTTTGAATTTTTCAAATCTGCATTTTAAAAAATTAATGCTATTATCAGTATATGATAAATTTCATCTGTCTCAACTACAAAAAATGTTTTTTTAAATAAGAATTATAATAAAATGGGATAGTTTTCATCTGAAGTGCATTATATAGCTAATTCTTTGATTCTATTGCCCTCCTGCTATTTGAGATTTCACTTCAGGTTTTTCAATTAAAGATGTACATTGATTGCAAGCTAAATTTACTTCAACATTATGCCTTTCATCTGATTTTATGATAAGTATCAATTTTTATTTAACATCTACTGTTTGGTTTCAATAAAACTAATAATGAATGTTGTTGATGCATGTTATTTATATTGGACCTGATTTTTATAGCTTGGAGAATTTGTTGAAGACATGTGCTATGTTAATAAAAATTCTGAGTTGCTCATCCAGTTCAGTTGTCAGGTATGGAAATGTTCCTGTTGTTGCCAAAGCAACTTTAAGATTACAGCTTTACACTGGAGGGTGCAGGTATTTCAGAAAGAATGTGCCTGTTTATCTGCTCTTTGACTTTTTAAAGTGGCATATTAATCCTCTGCATTTTATTTATTTATTATTTTCTTTTGCTATACCATAACACTGCCAAGTCATAGACACCCTATTGGGCAGGTAGATCATATGGATTTGTGCAGATCCCTTCAGGGGTGTTCTCACTTTACAAGCCTCATTTCACTACACCTATATTGTGCCATAAGAGTTGCACATACACACATTGTCTAGCAGCTCAATAAGTTTCAGCCTGCATTTGTGGCCTTTCAGATGCTAGGAGGAAAATCTGAGGTAAACAACACCTCCTGTGAGGTTTGTTTTTTGTTTTCAGACACACACAGATGATCTAGAAAACCTCTGCTCTGTTTTCCCTTCTATGATATCTCATGACGGGAGCCAAACACTGTAAAGGACCAGGGATCATCCACAGAAGAGAAGGGTCTAATAGTGTTCGTCCCAGGACAAAGAGATAACTTCTTTCAATCATAATGCTCACAAAGAAATGTAAGGAATAACTTCTCAAGAGATCTCTTGCGTTTGGATTTTCTCAAACCCTAGAGATAAGGTGCCATGACTATATGATTTGACCAAGCAGAATTTCTATCTATTCTATCCTATAGAAATCATATTAAAAAAACATTCTCTGAGAGTGCTCTCAGGTTTCTTTGTCCAGAAGGCCCACACAACTTCATGAGATTCTAAGTCATGCTTTCAGTACTCTAGTGTGAATCACAAACAATTTTACTGAAGTGTCGGTCCAATTACAAATAACTTATACTCTAAAGGCAAGAACTGCTCATAAAACAAGTTTTGCAAAAAAGTCTTAAATCTTTTTTATCTGTTGTGAACAAATATAAGATATGCTGGTTCAGTGTTCACATATATTATACATCAATTATTATTTGATAATTATTTGTTTGAACTATGATTATGCACTGTTTATAAATCAGAAGGTACTATTTACTTGTCCTAATATAAGAATGCAATTTGTTAGACCACATACCAGAGAATTGCAGCATCTGAACATATGAATTTTCAGGTAAAAGGCACTAATGAAAAATTACTGTTAGTTTCAAATTTTACAAAAACCTCAATTTTTAAGGAAAAGTCTCAGAAAAACATGATCCAAAAATAAGAATAAAATCAATTTTGTTGAAAAAAAGTTTGTTAAAAATTCACCATAAACTATATCTAAATATTTGGTTGACTATAAATATTGATAAAATTATCCCATTAATCTATGGGTGATTGTATGAATCTGTAAGCTTTGTAAAACTGTATTGCTAACAAAGTAGACATTGCTTTAGAAAAAAAGGACATTACAATAAAATTCTTCCCGATGATATGAGTTTCTTTGAAAGATAAAACTGATTTTGCCATATCAAACTAATATGGAAAAAAAAATATATATACCTTCTTTTGCCTTCTTTTTTTTTTTTCTCCTTTAAGATGATTGACCTAATGGTCACTATTTTCATTATTTTATTCATCTTGGAGGACAGTTCTTTATTTTGAAGTCTTTCTCTGTTTAGAATACAGAGTCCTAGAGGTCACTTAGGAAGAAAGAATCTTTGAACATCCACTGTTCACAGACAGAGAAATATTAGAACTGTCATTTCTAGAAGTACATATTGACAGAACATTGCTATTTTTTAGTCTAATTTTGTTTTGAGAAACTGTTTAATACAGCACTGTCTATCAAGTGGATATAGAGGACCTAAATATGAAAGATAATTTGAAAGCACTCCATGTCAGTGTTATGTCAATTACCAATTACAGCATTTTGAAAGCATTCTGAATGACATATGCTCACATTTTTTCAACAAAGATACTGTAAACAGAGTTATGTATCTGCTAAACTGTTTTTACCTGCATTTCCTTAGAATACAAGTTCATGTAATGATATGTTCTTTTTGTGTTTACATGTGCCTGTATGTCCCACTGTATATCATTTCTGAAAAATATTTTTGAGCTCACTGGCAGATTTGAATAAATAAAGAAAAAAACCCCATAAATATAATGAATTTATGTGAAAACAAGCAGTGAAGTGAAGAAAAGAAGTTCTACAGCTTTCTATTAAACCACAGAGAGCATATATTTATAAATGCCTCAGTCACTCAATAGAGCAACACTCACTGCTTACAGGTCACAAACCTGAAAAAAACAACAAACACTTCGTTAGTACAATGCCCACAAAGCAATCTTTTTATAGTTTTTGTGGACATTGTTCTATGGAGAATATTACTTTTGCAATACTCTCGTGACTATAGTCTGTTAAATGCTTCATTCTCAGTTTTACAACAAAAGAAATACAAGTGAAGTAAAAGTGTGCATATATGAGAATTACTTATACAGATATGTAGCTGCATGCATGCACATGTCAAGACAAAACTTGAAGCTGAATTTTTTATGACTTCCAAATTGGATTCCAGGATTTCTCTATTACTTAAGTGTCACAAATAAGTGTGGTGGCTTTATCATGTCTATTTCTACTATCATAACATTTATTTATGGAAAGAAATTATTCCAGAAAAAAGATCAAGTTTACCAAATACTGATCTGCATAATTTCCTCCATATTTTTCTTGGCTTTTTAAATTTTACTTATTTTTTCTGCCTCAAGGTCATTATCTGATTGTATGGTGTTTGTAAGCACACAAGCCAAACATGAAGCCACATGAAACATAATATCCAATGCAATAGTCTTATGTCAGATTAAAAAAAAAAAAAAAAAACAAAAAAAAATCCCCCAAAACATGTTTGAATTAGGGAGAATTAATAATTTATAACTCTTCTTATAGACTCTTAATTTGGCCTTGAATGGCAGTTCAACATCATAAAAGGCATGTGATATTACAAGGGAATTTAATCTGATTATTTTTCAACACTGACACTATTCTATAGCAAAAAAAAAAAAAATAGTAGAAGAAGTTTCATTTTAAATCAAAACAGGGAAAATGTGAAATCTCCTTCTCTGCAGTAAAGGAAAAATCCAGAACGGGTATATATAAGGTTATGGATGTCCTGATCCTAACCCTATATAAATAGATAAGGGACATGGAGATATATATACACACACATAAATTTAAAAGATCTTGACAGGCCACTAAATGAATGAGTGTTCAATATTATTAGTGAGTTATCGTTGTTCTAGGTGAAATTCTAGAAAATACTTAAAAATAAATGTTCTCAAGTGAAGTGTTTACATTTTAACACTTCTACAAGTGAAGTCACTATGCGAAGTGCCTTAGTGCCTTTTTTTCTGGTCTATTATTTGTATACTTCAGCAGAGATATGAACTGAGAATCTGGCATTATTATTCAGAAATATAGTTTTAGAGCTATTTATCATCATGATCCTAAAAAGTATTTAGAACTCAGCTTCTTTTTCAAGCATGATATGTTGTGTTAAGTTCAGCTAAAGACCATGGGAGCAATAAAATACCTACATACAGTTTAGTGTCTGAGTGCTATTATAATAAACCAATGCCCGATAAATAAAGCTTGATTCAGTTGCCCCAGAAAAGTATCTAATGCTGTTTGAGATACAATGGAGTATTGCATCCTGACTGTCACTCTAGAGGAGTGATATAGTGGGATATCACAGTCTCTTGAAGAAATAATGTTTTGGTAGCTAAATAGGGGTTCTGCAGCCTGGAACAGAATGTCACCCCTTACAGCTTGCTAGGATTCACTGCATTATTAGATTTTCAGCACAATATCCTCAAAGGAATTGCACTGATCTCTATCAGCCACGCCAGTTTTGTCAAGTGCTAACACCATACGACTTATCTCAGACTAGTTATCCTGTGTGCTGGGATTCATTGCACTACTTCAGATAATAAAATTGCAGACATCTGCATGCGAGCTAGTAACATTAGAGCCAGTAAGTAATTCAAGGTACAATTCATCTTACCAGCAGAAGTGTCTGAACTACGGCCTGTGTCTTAGAAGTTCTGGCTTTTATCATTTGACTGCATTGATAGGGTGGCCAACCAATCTGTAGACATTTAGGAGATGTCATGTGGATCGCAACTACAAAAATATTTTATATTTCAATGACATATATACAAATATATACAAATATATATATATATATATATATATATATATATGCTTCAGTCCTACTCTTTTCATGCTTAAGAGGGTACATGCCTATGTTGAAATTAGAACGCTAGTTTGAAATTACTATGCCTCAAAGCTTTGACTGCTAAAATCTGTTATACATAGAACCTGGAAGACAAGCACAAAGCAAGGAATAATTGGCTATGTCTCGCTCAGTCGACCAGAGGCAGAATTGATGATGTCTGAGACTGCTAAATAAAAAACCAGGGACCCATCTATCTCTGCTCCTCATGCCATGTATCACAAAGTGACTTAAGAAGTTATGTTCCTTAAGGACATACCTCTTCAGAACTGACAAGAGAAAACTGGAGAGGAAACTGAAGTCCTTGACACCTCACCATATACACTGCTTTGTGTTATCTCATTTCATGGCAATGTTGTGAATTTCCGTAACATTCTGTTTCTCTCCCTCTAAAGGCCAAGCCGTCAGCTAGACGAGTCAGGATATAAACTAGTTGATAACTACTTGGCCTCAAGGAGAGAGGTTGGTCTTTGACTCGCTTTTATTAAGCAGTTTAGGCAAAGAGCCATTTCTGTCTATAATCCATTGCTTTTTAATGTGGCCCAGAACATTAGTAAGACAGCGGCTTCTACCAGTCTGCTCTATGAATGAAATGTCTCCAGGGAAAAGACTGAAAACAATCTTCTGCTTTTTTAACAGTCACAGAAGGTTATACTTACAAAATGTTCATGTAATTGCGCAAAACATGAGAGTCTAATTTTTCTTTCTCTTTCACTTATGACTTTGCCTGACAACTTTGCTAGCTTCTATGGAAATTTTCTCAGCAAATTTCACAAGCTAATTTGTGAAGAGAATCAAAAGGCTGAACAGCATTACAAAAAGCAATCTATTATTTTTTTCAGATCTTCTGCTTAAATTTTCAGATGCAACAATTACACCCTGATTCTGCAGATGTACTGCAAATTTGCTTTCTCATAATTATGAACTGTTAACTAGCAATTGTGCTATGTCAGTTCAAAGTCAATTCTTTTATCAGATATTGCTGATTCTTATTAGGTATTGTTTTCTGTTACCATAGTTGTGGTCACATTTGTGATCCAAATTGTCCACATAAATGATTTCTTGATCATTTAACTTATTCAATTTATTAATACAATTAGAAGAGGTATCATCTTAGTACTTGCAAAACAGTGGGCTCAGATTCTTGGAATTTCTCAGACTTCTTTTGCTACACTTGCTTTCTGCTTTTGCTTAAAGCTGTTCTTCCATCTGTTTCTACCAAAACCCATGTATTTTCAGGTATCAAACAACACGTATTTTATTAACTGATATCATATAACATGTTTTTAGCTTGGCACATTCCTTAAAGCAAAAGAAAATGCATTTTGTAGAAAAGCTCTGCATATCTTGGTAGTAGAGGTAGCAGCCACTCTATTAAGTACAGAAATGATTCAGCAGACAATAAATACAAGCACACATTTCTTTGTTGTCTGGAGATTGGAAGATCTTCCAGTCTGAGCACACAGATAGAGGAAAACATATATATTAGGTGAAATAAATTATGTGACCACACGAAAAATACAGAGTTTTTTTCTTTTCCTAATATGGGATGAATACATGGATTTAAAAAAATAAAAGGAGTTTAAAAAATACAAAACGCTCTGGAAGAAAATGGAAAGTAAGGACTATAGGGAAAAGAAGAAAGATAAGATAATGAAGTTGATGTGAAGAGACTGAGGTAAAGATGAAGCAAAAGCACCAACTTACTGTAGTTCTAGGAGGTTGTCTACAGAAAAAAAAAGTGCCCTCACCTTGGCCTTTCATGAAATATTGGAACTGACTCAGAGGGTAGTGTGCCTTAGATTATACTTGCTGATGTACCAAACTACCAGATAAACAGTTCCAGTCAGTCTGTATTTTCTACAAGTTACTAACATGCAGCAGAGGGAAAGTCCAGAGCAGTTTGCTGTAGAAAATTTGGCCAAAAATGAAATCCAGGAGGGAAGTATAAACATAAGGAAGTGAGAAGCTCTTCAGAAGTTATGTCAGAAAAAAAAGAATACTCTTTTTTTTGTAGACAGTTTTGGGTGAGAGTTTTACCTCTCAAGGTGCTTAATTTCTTTCTGTTTTCTCAAGTAAAACCTCCCTGATGTGCAAACTTCTTCAATCTATGAAGACAGCCTGTGTATGCTGTCCTTCATTGCCCATGTTTTCAAAATTATTTGGGTGCTGAAGTCCGAATTCATTAAGATTTTGTTCTTTCAAAATTCTGTAAATTAAATTCTAGATGGCCATGTTGTTCATTGCACAAAGAGACTCACAAATTAATTGGTTTAGTAATAATCACTACTTGGTCCAGGTGGAAACTTTCTTATTTGAGTTTATTTAAAATATAGTGGGAACAAGTAGTGTCACATTCCTTTTGCAATGCCCAGAATTTATTTAGATAAAGAAAGACACATATGTTTGAAAAATGTAAAGTCCTGAAAGAAAATACTCTTCATACTGGACTGTAGAACAATTCTCATTTTTTTCTTCCATATCTCTTGTCTGTTCCAAGTAGACAAGTTTTTTTCTCAAGAGTTAACTAGAGAAAGAACATGTTCACGTTCCTCTCTACATATCATATCCATTAGGATTTGCTTTTTGGAGATGTAGCTTAAGTATTTTAAAACAAAATAAGAACTTCAATATTAATAAACAATACTGTTTCTGAAACCCTTGTCTACTAGGCTATGAGAGCAGAAGGAGGTAAAACTTTCTCCTCTGTCACAGTCTAGAAGAGAAAATGTTTTAACTATCTAATTCCAGAGTAATATTCAAGGCTAGTGAAACTGGTAGAACCCCAAAAAGCTTTATAAATTAAAATGCATTTCAATCAGCACTCTGTATTTCTCCCATAAGATGGCTTATGCTTCTTTATGTTGTATTTTGTATGTCTCATTTTAAAGTATTTTTTGAGAGCCTGAGATTGCTGTAGAGAAATTAAGAAACAGAAAGATGCTGAAATTTTGGCTCATTGTTGAAAAACCAAATTACCAATTTCTAATTCTTAGGAACTGGTTGCACAGAAGGTATAGTCAAAAGCATTTACCAATTGTATGATTAGTATAAAGGTTTCTTCATACATGCTCTTCAATACTGCATGTGTATACTGCAAATTCATATTCAGAATCTTTCTTTTCTATTCATCAGTGTAATAATGTATAAGTCTGTGGTGCTTCTGAATAATTTGTGGGTGTTTGCTTAATTTTTACTAGATAAGGTATAACTAATATAAAAATAATTTTCATTTTTGTGGGGGAGGGAAGCATGTTAGTATCTTAATGAGCAAAGTGTGAGCAGCGGGAAAATGACAGAATAAATATCAGGAGAGTTCATTTTTGTGTGTTCCAAGGGAAAGAAATTACAAAATTCTCTGTCCCTTGCTACTTAACAAGAGTGCAAAATAGTGCATCAGAAGGCAGCTTCAGAAACTGCAGGAATTGAGGTATAAATGGAAACAGGAGATGAGAAGAAAGACATGAATGATTGCCTTGTAGACAAACACAGTAGCAAAGTCAAACAGGAGAGATCAGGACAAAAATAAATCTAAGGAACAAATATGGGATGATAAACATCCAACCTAAGATTCTCATGTGTAATAATAGTGTTGATTTCAGAAGTAAAGAAAACTTTAATATGCCCTTTTTCATATGATTTGTATTAACTTTACAAGGCTAGTACTCTCTGGCAAAGTTACAAATTAATACTTTAAATACTTTAAAATAGTTTTAATGCTTACACTATTCTTATCTATGTAGACACTAGTAGAAGACATTAATTATAAAAGTATTAAACATTGAGCTACTAACTCAGAATTTGGGGGCTATTGGGAATGGGTGATATAGCAAATGAGCAGTTGAACATTCTTTTCGCTGTCACTTTAGTTTTTTCTTGCTTTCTTAAAGATTTGAGTACATAGAACTGTAGAACATTATCTAAAGTATGCCAGTTGAACAAGTTTTTAAAAAGTATATGCTTCTGTGTGATATACAGCTACATGACTGCTTCACACTTCATTCTTCTATGATGTAAGTGCCCTTCTCCTTAGATAAATGAAGTTTCATGTCGACATTCTGCAAGAAATTCCACTGAGTTGGACTCCTATGCTCGCATAAGCCAAAGATCTGATGAATGTCTTGGTTAAGAAAATAGCTTTGGAGCTGGAAGAGGGAAGTTAAATATTCATATGAAAGAATTTGGTTCTTTGGGAACTCTTCCTCAAGCCACTTGGACTTGTCAGAGTTATCAAGGTTTTAGGTTAACTATCAGAGTTATCAAGGTTTTAGGGGTTTTTAATGTCATATAAACCCTGTATATGGACTGAAACAATCATGCCTTTTATTCAATGACAGTACTGTTTCTACAGATTGAGCATTTTCCATAAGCAGAAAATATCTTCTACCTGTGTGGCTTCACTACTGAGCATACAACTCGGACTGCATCTGGTAAAAAAAAACACCTGCTTCACAGGATTACTGTGAAGAAATTATCCCCACAAAATATTACTTTGTTACAAAGACTGAGAACAATTTATGAGTGTTTAAACTTGACTATATAGCCAGAATAACTCTCAAATATTCTTTTATGACAAGGCTCTTGGGATATAGCAGGGCTAGGAGCTCATAGCTCCATGAATTCATTGGCAACACCTTCTGAAGCACTGGGGAAAAGGCTGTTTTGACACTAGAATAAGCGCAATGTTGCCACTAGATCTTCACCAGAACATACTGCTCCTGAGGGATTCAGGCAGCCAATATTCAAGCTGACCACTTGCATAAGTAACAAATTCTTGAAGATTCTAGGGTTTTGGCAGTGCTCCTGTAATGCTTTGCTTATTACACTGATTACTAGAAAACGCTTCTTTACTGCCTTGGGTATCAACTGCACACATGGACTGCGAAGGTTCTGAGGGATCTTCACAGTCCAGGTGGACAGTATGCTCCAAGAACCTCAGATAGGTCCAGGGGAGCTGGAAATTTGTAAAGGCTCCCCCCTCTCTGTCTGATTATTTGTCTAACCCTTGGGTAAGGACCAGTTAGTAATTAAAAAAGGACTAAAAGGACTTATCTAGGAATATAAAACCCACTGACATGCCTATCACTGCAATAAAAAGCAGGTGAGTACAGAGCACACATTAACCTGGAATGATACTTCCACATATTTTTCCAGTGTTCAAGTCTCTGCAACACAAGAACTCCTTGACCTAAAAGTTGTTTTCATGTTTTCAGTAATCCTCAGTGAATTTCTTCTATGAACTTGTTCAGCCTCTCTCAAAATGCATAAAAACATTGTTACAGGGAATTTTGTACTTGGGCAACACATTTCGTAAAGAATCTAGTAATTCCTAATGCAGATCAGGCTGAAAAAGAAAATAGATAAACAAACATATTTATTCACAAAAAAATACCTGTGATGTTTTGCTACACATCATGGCAGCAAAATAGGTGAGTAAAGGAAGGAAAACCACTGTTAATTTACTATATTTACATAAGAAGGAAGCTCTTGCTTGCAAAATTTCTGAAAAAATAATTATTAAATATGTATTTAATATGTTCATCTCAGAGAAAGCACCATTCTGAGGGAGAGTCTCCCATTCAGAGTCTTTCCATTTGTCTGCATTTATTTAACATTTTTCCCCATAGCAAGTTTTCTTCTTACATTTCTCTGAGACAGCCCACCCATTTACCTTAACTGAAATCTGCCTCACTTTCAAACTCTCTTAAAAAGATGACTATTCCTTTTTTAGAAAAAGCATCATCTCCTTGACTTGACTTACCAGTTAGCCTTAAGTTATAAAACTCTTCCTTTTTGTGACATGACATACTTACATGTTCAATTATTACTCTAATTCTGGCTCTTATTTCTTATTTGCAAAGGTAAACCCACACATTCTCTTTCTGGTCTTCATCTGACATGAGGCATGAGTGTTTATGATGATTGCATCATTCATCAAGCTTGCTGTGGAAAAATTTAAAATGCATTTTGAGTGGACTTTAATACCTAGATGTACAGACTGTTTACACTCTCTGTTACAGCATCACACTGCAGGACTATAAATTCTTCCACTTGGATTAAAATTTTCTCTAGCACCATTAGAAAGGGGTTAAGACCATCATAGTTTTTAGGCTCATGGCTAAATCTCCAGCTGCTGTGTAGTAACTTGGTTGTAAACTGGTCTGTTATTAAGTCATTTACACTGATAGTGAGAACATCAATGTTTCCTTTTTAGCTTGTGCATTCAAAATAAATTGATCAGAAATTTAAAACAGCATATTCTGCAGCACAGAAGGACAATTTCTTGATTGAGTTAGAACAATATATCTCTGTTACATTGTAATTTCATCCCTTGCTTTTCTTCCCTTTTCAATATTACTTATCAAAATCATAAAACAAGAGAAGTGAAAACACGTGGAAATCGCATAAAGGAAGGTCCTGCCAAGGAGAAACATTCACGATTTTAATAATATTATCAATTTAAATGAAATAAAAGACCTCCAGGACTTGAAAACTTGTTTGGAAACTGTGACACTTCGTCTGTATTCAGTGATAACCCAGCAAAAATTAGCAGGAGCTAAAGAAGAACATTCTTCCTTTTGATACTAGATATTGGCCAAGTCTTTAAGAAATTTCTACTGAAGTAATAAAACCTTAAGTAAGGATTTATCTTGAGCAGTCATGGTGCTATATTATCATGAGTATATACACAGATTTCCAGGATATATTAACGTGATCACTATCTGAAAATCCCCTAACTGAGGAAATATAAACTAAAATATTATGAAAATGAAAATCATTGTAGCTCTTTCAGGTAACACCAACAAGTACACTCAGCAATGCTCTCAGTAGAAATGATTACTTTAAGTGAAAGTTTAAGTGGAAGCAACTGCCACTTGAATAATGCATGATTTGGGTAATTTTGTAGAATCAGTCTTTCATTGTTGAAAGTAATTTAAACATGTGGTATAAAATATGTAAAAACTGATTGAAATTACTGGAATGTAGAGCAACCTGATGGTTTTCAGACTCAAAAGAAATATACAAATCATTAAATATGAAACATTACATTTTTCATATAATACATATGATATTTTATTGATGCATAAAAAAAACAACCCAGAAACTATTATATAAAAATAATAAACCCCTTTTTAATGCAAATTACACAAGTAACTCGTATTCCATGTAAAACAGATTAATGTGTTGTTCAGAAATATAAAATGTAAATGCCTGGATGATTTTTATTCCCCACATATTTTATAACAAGAGACAGAGGAAAACTGATTTCATAATATGTTATCAATTTTATTTGATACAAATTATTGTTAAAGTATTGCACAAATTATTGTACAATAGGCAAAATCTCATCTATTTTTTTGATAAATCCTTTGATATTTCTACACTGAATCTGATCTTCTTTAGTTGAATTTGATCTACATGTGTAGAATCTCTGCATAACAAATCTCTTAAGGATAAGAGATATCCAAAGAGAGAAACTTTGTTCTTTACACAGGGTTATTGATTTCAAATATAATCCCGCTGGTCTTAATTGCCTTTTTATAATTCTCTTCCTAACATTTTCAGGAGAAAATTGCTCACTTTCTTCAGAGTTGCGGGTCTCATCTAATTCAGGATATTTTGTGATTATATTAAGTATAGATATGTGTTCCAATATTTTATAAATACATTCTACCAATATACTAGAATACTCCCCATCCTTTGCTGGATCCACAGGATTGCATTGTTTCAGAAGAGAAAAATGGATGAGGTACTAACTGCAAACTTTGTCTCAGTCTTTAATTCTAGAACCAGTTGTCCTCAGGGTACCCAGCTCCCAAAGCTGGGAGTTAGTGGCCCCACAGTCCAGGAGCAGGAAATGGCTAGTGCTAATCTGCTATTCAAATTAGACCACCATCCAACTATGGGCTTGAATGAGGTGAACCCAAGAGTAATGAAGGAGCTGTCATTTATCAGCAGTCCTGGTTATCTAGAGAAGTTGCCCAGAGAGGTTGAGTCCCTGGAAGTGTTCAAAATATGTGTGAATGTGACACTTAGGGATGATTTAGGGGTGATTATGGTGGTGTGAGGTTGGACGAGATGATATTGAAAGTCCCTTCCAACCTTGATTATTCTGGGATTTTGTGAAAACTGAAACATGAATAATTTTTTTTGGTTGTGTAGCAGAATACAATATAGGTATATTTAGGGAAATTAGAATGTATTTTGAGTAAATGAAGTTTGTTGTGCATGTCTTTCTTTGTTTGGGGTTTTGTTTTTCCCAAAGGGAGTTTTATAATCCTATCTCACAAAGGTGTGAGCTTCACATTTAGATATGAGTTTCTTCTGAATGTTTGTGTATAATAAACCATGATTTTCAGCTACTAAAACCTTGCAATTAATTCATTTGGTTTAGAATTTTTGGAATTCAGGCCATCACTTTAAGTTTGTAAATGCTAATTTAGGATATTAATTGCAGGCATTTATTTCTAAAAGCAGTTAAAATTTTCTAAAACAAAAAGGTAGGCAACTAGGGATAATTCACTTATGTTAGATATTTTTGTCCACTGTCTATAGAGGAAAGTCAGTCCTTGTTATCTGTTCTTCTAATTAGCTGAATCTCTTTCACTGAGTCTATAGGCAACAAAATGACAATAATACATTCTGTTTTTTCAGTGTGCTCATCTTCTGTCTAAGAGGCACAGTAAGAGAGAGTTCTTGTCCAAGCATTTGCACATTTTCTAGAGCATTTAAAATTTCTAGAGCATTTTACTCTGAAGCAGAAATCTCAGTTTGAACTCTAGGCAGTTTGCTCACACAAACTCAAAGAAATATATCCCAGTCTGTACAGATTTGAAATCACCTCCCCATTGGCAAAAGATATCTTGCCTGTCATGCTGTGAAATACCTTGCATAGAAAGCTTTTTTACCTTTCAGATGGAGGTGAGCTCTATTTGTCAAGACAGCAAGTGAGGCAGCCAGACTAAATCTCTCCAGAAGGAGCTGTGAGATTCCTATCTATCATCTCAAAGTTAATTTTATTGTTCCTGTTTTTAAGTCTAGCAGTAACCTAATGTAAAATGCAGCCATGTCCAAAACCTGAGATTCTTTTGCCCCGAGACAGATTTCCTGTTGCTAGGTCCTCATTTTTATTCTGTAATTCTGGTACGTCTTGCTATATAGTCTCAAGAGGAAAGTTGGCATTAGATTTGTCCAAGGTGTATCTTTATTTAGAAATACTCTCCTCAAATGTGGGTTTAACCTTTTCTATGCCCATCTTGCAATCCCCATAAATCAGAAGTCATTTATGCAAAAAGCTTATTAGTATGCTCCTCTTTCTGGCAGACATTAGCCAGACCAAATGCAAAGTGGATAAAGCACCTCTCATTTCATATTAATTTACTTTATAGTCAATAGAAATCTGCAGGACATGATGCTTATGACATTCTGCAGATGTGCAAAGGGAGCTGATCAGTCTTTCTCTTCCTGACAAATTAAAACTTTAAAGCAGCCTTTTTCTTGTATTGCTCATCAGTCATTTCCAGAGAAGAGCCATTTGGTTAACTTGTGAAATGGCTGAGAGTAATTTGTGCATCAAAATAGTCAGCGGAGGTGATTCAGTCAGGAAGTAATGAAGATCTATGGCTAAATATTTCATTTTTTGTATCTTTACAACTGAAGGAGCAAAGCTAGAATGAAAGGGTAGTCCAGGTAAGATTACAGAAAGGCTGATAAATAAAAATAAATTTTAAAAAATCTCAAATTAGCTCTTAAATTAAGCAGATAGCATTATTCTCTGTCAGTCCTCAAAGATCAGAGACACCGAATTTATTTTGTTTACGTCTTGGGTGATCAGGCATATAAACTTTTAGAAAGATGGTAAAATTTCAGTGCAGAAGTATGCTAATGGGTAGGAATTTATTACTCTGAATTCCTGACAAATTTCCAATTTCAATTTTGTGTGCTCAGTCCAAGAAATAACTTCACCTTCTTCAAGTGATTGCATGCATTTTCCAGTGAATTTATGGTTATCTGTCAGAAAGAAAAAAAAGAAAAAAAAAAAGATGCCTTAAACCGGCGGTACTTTTCAAGCACGGTCATCGAGTTTCCACTTCTATTATCTGAACTTCTGTGGATTTCTATGTAGGAAGAAGTGATCAAATAATTGATTACTATGTACATCCTACTTAAATTTATGCTTAAAGTTCATTCTTTAAGTATATCGCAGTTTTAAGACAAGCTTACAGTCAAACTTCAAAATGTTGTTGAGCATTAATCATTTGGTGAAAAATAATTGGAACTACTTGGTTATTTTAGTCATATATGTCTTGAATGAAGTATTTTAAGCCATACTAATTCATACCATCTTTTACCTCTGAAAAGGTACACTCCTTTATTGGTAGCTATATTTGGTGCTAGAAATTGAATTTCCAAGAAAAAAGATCGAGCATAAATTCTTGTAGCAGCTGCCCAGGTGTGCTTGGATGGACAAAACATATTCCAGCTGGCTCTAATGGACCCACTGCAGGACACAGCTGAGGTCTTTGGCCAAAACAGTGGCTCCTTGGAGAAAATGTATTTAAGAAAGGGAAAAATGCTCGTGGGACTTTGGCTCTTGGTGAAGGCTAGCCTGCAACAGTTCTTTGTGTTTACTTTTTCACACATTGATGTAAAAAAGGAATACATGTCATCCCTTATTTTTCTTTTCCACTTAGCTATTAAGTTTTAATTCATACAGACATAGTTTCCTTTTATGCTGTTTTTGCTCATTTACAAGTTATGAAACTTCTTCAAAATTAATTTTAAAAAGAAAACTTACAGTGTTAGATAAATGCAAATTGTAAGCATTTACAATTTTAGAACAGTTCTAGAATAATCTGTTAACCTTACATTTATAGGAAATGGACAGTACAACACTAATCCTAAAACAAAACTGTTTTCCAAGCTTTTTTTTTTTGATAACTGTATATAAAGATATATTTATCTGAATTTAACAGTCTAGAATTACTTTATTGCTTTCAAGTTAGTACTAATTGCACAAATTATCCCTGAGCTGAAAATGTATGCTCACTATACAAAACCAGAATAATTCATACTTTGCTGAACAGTAAGGTCCTCAAAATATGTTTGCAACATCACAATATACTGGAGAAATCCTGCCTTACATTCAATTCCTATTCTAAAAGTGCTGTGAAAAAAATGCTTGCCAGAAGGTGAAAAATAAGCTTCTGCTTCCTTTTCAGTTGAAACTTGAAATATAAAGGCAAGGGTACAAGGGTGATCAGGGAATGGATATTTTCATGCAAAGAAGAAGGATAAGCAGGGTAGGTGGCAAGTGAATATGAACTCTTAAGAGGCTTGCTGTATAAACACTTAAAGGAAGGGAACTGACTCAGGCAAAAGCTTTTTTAATAATTATTTTTTTGGCTACAAAAGACAAGGTCACTATGAGATCTATGTGAGGATCTGGAGTAATTTTCCACCATAAATAAAATTTAAAACAATATATAAAAATAGTAATTAGCATGTTATCTGAATTGTATATAAAAAGACCTGTATTCTAGAAGATGACTGTTAAAAGCAAAGATTTGACTTGGTAGTTCAAAGATTTCAACTCTGTTTTTGTTTATATTGTTGTTTTGGGGTTTTATTTGCATCAGGAGCTCCTCATGTACACTGGCACACATTGAGTTGTAGTGAATATGGCACTGTGGTGGGTCGACCCTGACTGGATTTGACAGGCACCCACCAAAGCTGCTCCATCACTCCCTTTCTCAGCTGGATAGGGGAGAGAAAATATAACAAAGGTTCAGGGGTTGAGATAAGGACTGAGAGGCATCACTCACCAAATACCATCAAAAGCAAAACAGACGCAAATTGGGGAAATCAGCTGAATCTATTACTAACCAAAATTAGAGGAGGATAAAAAGAAGTAAAATAAATCTTAAAAATATTTTTCCTTTATTCCTCCCTCCTTCCCAGGTTCTACCTTTTCCCCCGCAGCAGTACAGAAACCAAAGAAAAGGGGTTCTGTGTGTGGCCTTAATTAATTTTTAAAACAGTTTATTTCATTCTTAACAAAGGTTGCTCTCCATTCAGTCTCAGATTAGTATGCAAATTGCATTGCACTTTTTTTTTTTTAATTGAAACCACAATACCTTAATTTAACTAAATGTCAGGAAAATAGATTTATTTTCCTGGAAGGAAGATGGATAATTAAATCTTTCATGAAAATGATTGTCTTATTGAAAAAAACTAGTGCAAAACATTCAATTGGAATTGACTGAAAGAGTGCTGTACTAAGAGACTATAGATCAAAACACTTGGCATGCACAACTGAGATGGGCCAAATAAGAAAAAATAGTACTTAGACAAGAGGTAGACATCCACATATAGTAAGTCACCTCTAGTCTTTTGTGAGACTTCAAGAGCATGACAGCAAATGTCATTAGGAATGACACAGCCAAATCAACATGTCCTTATAACTCCAGTTTTCATCATGTGGAGTTTCTATAAAAACTGAAGTAAAAAACCCCAAAACTAATAAAAAATTATAATTGTCATGATCTCACTCATAACTCCTATTAAAAAGTCCTCTTGCTTCTATGGCATAGTAAGAATATACTGATTCTCTCATTCTCCTTTTATCCCCTTCTTTGCCTTTGCTGTTGGGCAGTGTCAGGCTACTGCTGCTCTGGGAGTTAGCTTACAAAGGCTGCTTTATTGCTCTTCACTGAACACCTTCCCACAGGGACCTTTGGTGTCACCTCGGTAATGCAAGTAGCTGCCCCCAGTCCAGTGCCCGGAATATAACATTTATTTTTACCTTTGATTTTATTTCATATTCTCATGATGTCAGAAGACATTTGCAGAAGCTTGGCTTGAATTCTCATTTTTGTTATGTTGTGTATTCTGACTGACATAATTTAAAGTTTAGGTGGTGGAAAGAAGGAAAAGAGGGAGTCTCTGAAAAAAAAAGTACAAATAGGTTTTCAAAAAATAACTATGATTACTTTTAAATTTGACATATATTAGTTAAACTAATAGTATTCAGACTGGTTCTAAACAAAGCACAAGTTTTAGTGCCCAAGGCAAAAAGCATATCAGTTCCCTTATTATTGCACATTGAGATAGTAGCAGAACTAAATAAGGGGAGCATAGAGGCATCCTTTTGAATTTAATTCTGAGTACAATCTGTATCACTTTTAAACCACTGAATTTAAACCACACACATGGGAACCTAGCATTGGATTGAAACTGGATAAAACACAGATAGGCATGAATATTCTTACATAAGTCTTTGGATCAGTTGCAATCAGTTTCTTGATCATGCCAGAAGGCAGATATTGGAATTGTTTTTGATTTGGATGCTGATATTTATACAGATCTCCAAGTGAATTAAAGATGATAGAGTAGTTCTCTTTATCGTGCAAGATATTAATTTGAAACTTGCAAATGGAAGAAGCTTCACTGCAGAGAGAAGTTAGATCAGTCTTGGTGAATACTTAGTGCAGAGAGTCACAGAATATCCTGAGCAGAAAAGGATCCACAGGGACCATTGAATTCCAGCTCCTGGCTCTGCACAGGACAGCCCAAGAATCACACCATGCACCTGAGAACATTGACTGAGTTAGGAGAGATAAAAGCTTTGTAAGTTTACAGTGTTGTTGATTTTGTGTTCCCAGCACTGCCTTTTAGGTTTTTTGTTTGCTGTTTGGATTAATCTGGTTTCAAAACAATTTTAATGGGACTATATTGCATTGTAGAGAATAACCAGAGTCCATACATCTATTATTCACTATTAGTGGTCCATGAAAGTTAGTGACCATGAAATACATCACTGCAACACTGGCTTCATCCTGACATTTCTGACATTTAGAATATGTGAGATAGTGAGGCACTTTTGTCTGACAAGGGGTCAGACTTTTTTCTCGCTCAATTTGAAAGCACCTTAATTCAGCAAGACTGTTGCATCTGCACAGTCACTTTCCCTATTGCAGTGTCCTTTGTTTCAGAGGGGTAAGGGCCTTCCTTACCTTTTTAATAATTTTCACTTACTGCATTTTCAGGTATGTGATACAGAAAGCCATGCAATGTCCTGGTTTTCTCTCCATTCATGACAGCTGAAATAAGAATTAAGGGAAATTATATTCTTTCACATATCCAGGTCAAGGTAGCGGCAAGTTAGGCACCTCTTTTTATTCAGAGGAATAATCCCAGAGAAAGCTCTTACTGCTAGTATACATGGTGATAGAATTAATGCTGATAAATTTCAGCACCTACTGTATGGAGACTGTATGTGATTAGAGAATTGTTTAATCTTCATTTCCAGATCACAGAATATTCTGAGTTAGAAGGGACCCACAAGGATCAAGTCCAACTCTTAACTGAATGTCCCATACAGGGATTGAATCCACAACCTTGGTGTTCTTAGCACCATGCTCTGACACAGTGAGCAAATCTCTTGATTTGTAGCCTCCTCTTACAGTTAACGAAGAGGAACTGGCCATTCTATGTTTCAGTTAATCTCATTCAAAAAAAATTGGCTAAAATAAAACAGATAAACCACGCTTTAGGATAATCTGTCTGTTTCTTGTTTTTTATAAAAAATGAAATTACTATCTCAGATGAAGAGAGATTTTGATTTAGTGAGAAATAGTTCACATGACTTTCCATAATGAAATGATGCTTCTGTAGTAATGGGGTTTTGTTAAGCACATGGTTATTGACAATTTTGATGTTTGACAAAACCAAAATCCATATTTTTCCTTTTATTATTTTTTCTATTGTCATTAATGCAGACACTACAACAACGTAGCCTTAATCTATAAACCAATTTTTAATTCTATTTGTGGTAAAAACAGTAGAATAGTTTAGGGGATGGTCTATTATTCTGTTTTAGCACAGGTAAAAATGCCTATCTTTTATATTTAGCCTGAAATATTGCTGAGGAGTTATAGCAAAATGTTAAAAAGGAATCTATAGACACATGTTGTTCCTGCGTGGTAAAGAACACTCCAGACTGACATGCAAAGCACCAGAAGGTCACTTCTTTCCTCATACAGGCAAGCTCCTCATAAAGCCATCATTTTATCTGTATTTCATTAGCTTTTTTTATGAAAGACCTGCAGGTGTTTTTATGTACCCAACAAAAGCTCTATTTAGCAGGTAGAGTGGCTAAAAACATTAAGAGGGACTGAGAACAAAATTATTGAAGATGTGCTTCAATGCATCCATTTGCTTCAATATGTTCTATGCTTAACTGTTTATATGAAGTTTTTTCAAATTCATAAGTCTTAATTAACATCCAATGTTAATTAGATAACACTTAATTAGTTAATTAGTTAACATCTAATGGATCTTTCATGTTACATGGAAACCTGATGTACACTTTAGAATTTTATTTGCAATACCACATTTTCATGCAAATTTGGCAATTACTGAAATCTAATTACTCATTTCCACTCAGCCAAGCCACCTTGTGATTAAAGAAGTCTAATGCTATGGACTTATTTCATAAGATTTATTAATGAGCTATTTTTAGTACCAGGGGTGTTCTTAGGAACACTTTTCCCAGCCTATGAAGCTCGGTTAGCCTGATATTAATGGAATGTTTGTGATTTACTTGGCAAGCCACCAAATGTGTCTGAGCAGCATTATCAAGTTACATATTTATGCAAAATTCCAAGACATCTAAACTCAATTTTTTCTCCCTGATAGCTCTCCAGAACACATCAAACAGATTTACTATACCTAGGGAGCACATATTATCTAAGTACTTCATAAAGATCAATACCTGAAACATGCCTATTTAGAGACATCTCTTCCTATCAGGCTCATATAAATCTGCTTATTACAGTGGAGTTCTTTCTAAGTAACTCCTGAGAAGAATCAAAACCTTAATGTAGACATTAAAAGGAATGCACTAGTAGTGAATCGTATGCAATCTGTTTAAGCTCTGGTTATTAACTTCATTGCAAAATCATGGGATATTCTCACTTATGTGAGGGATGCAAATGTAAAAAATGTGAAAAAAAAAAGATTTGCAATAAAAGGAAAGGATGTAGGCTATGAAGGTAATGTAAAAAGAAGACAAAATATTATTTATTTAAAATATAATTCAGTTAAGTTTAAAACAACTTTTATAAATGCAGGTAGCATTTGATTCTATGCTTTATCAAATTTGTCTTTGAAAAAGTTTTTAAACACTATATATAATTTACAAGTCTTCATACATTTTGCAGCTAAAAGGACTGGGTAATAAAAAATTATTTGATTTTTCTTGTGGCAGGCAGATTTCCTGAAATAAGTGCAACATGCTTTTTTTTTGAAATATGATCTATCTACTGGACATAGAGCTTATGTCTTGTTTCCTCACAATCTGCTGAAATTACTAATTATCCAACTTAAAAATCTACATCTATGGTATTAATTTTGATTTATTTAATTTTGTTCTGCTTCATCTGCTATGTTAATACAATTTTTCTTTATGGTGTCTCTGCTATACTAAAAAGCATTATTAGATATCATATTCCTCAAATAATATGTTTAGGTCATAGTTTCATATAATTTTAAAATAGTATATATATTTCTATCACATTTTTGTTGTTTTCAGCACCAATATTTTAGAAACTTGTCTAGATTATCTTAAAAGCTTACAAGAAGTTAGAGGTCACTGTAGAAACAACGGTCACAAAAATATTGTACCTAATAGTAGATGTCATTTATCTCTAAAAAACTGAATTTGAGATTTTAAATTATTTTTATAATGAATGAGACTTCACCTCAAAAAAATGTTTAGAATTTGTTTCAATAAATTATTTCCTTTACTATTATTATTATTATTATTATTATTATTATTATTATTATTATTATTATTATTATTATTATTATTATATTTCTTTTCCTTTAGCAAAAGAAGTAAGGGATTTGGTTTTCAAATTATTTGATTTGCAAATATTTACGCTGTATTTGTTAGATGGCATATTTTTGCATAATTGTTAGGTCCCATATCATCAAAATGAATTCTGTTTCCTAGAAGCATTATTCATCTTTGCAGAGCTTAAGAGGAGATATTTTCAAATGCTTATGTGATGAATATGTGTAAACAAAAGTTTGGAAGACAAAAGGACCCGATTCAGGTGAACACATGTAGGTGTTCAAAGCTATTTAAGATGATGAGCTTTCTCTGCCACTCCCTATGGATATCAATGTTGAATCTGTGTTATCTGTGAATCTCTGTTGAATCTGTGTTATCGATAACTACAGGCATGTAACCAAAGTGTTGAAATTCTTGACGGTTATAGATGGATAAGAAAACTTGTAATACCTTTGATGCATATAGCAGCATTTTGTATTTCATAGACCAGAAATCTTGGAAAGCAAGGGAAGAGTCCAAATGTGAATATGACAAGATTCTGATATGAAGAAAAGCACTGCTTAGGTCAGTTATTAATACATTGCATCATTTCAAATTTTTACATGAAGCACTCAGAAAACTGCTGTGAATTACTGTGCTTTGAAACTGAGTCAACAGACTAGCAACAATAAAAATACACAGAAATTAACAAATTTTTGCCATTTGGTCCTTAGTGTTTTTGAAAATAGCTTTTAATTATATTTCAAGATATTTTGCATTAAAAGATAAACATTAACAGGAGAAAGCTTGCTTACTGTGTCAGTTACTACTTTTGTTCTGATTTGAATGTGGCATTTTGTCACCTGATTTGTGACAGATGTGTCGTTTTTTCTGATTTGAATGTGGCTAGTTTGTCAGATTTTAAAAGACATGTATTAACATTGCCTTCATAAAGAAAATAGGTTGGTTGATTTGTTTTCAACGTGATTATAGAATGATCCATTATATAGAAAATTTCAGAAAACTAAGTTATCCTCCTGAGGAAAAATATGTAAGGATTCATTTTGTAGTTTATGTCATTATTAGACAGTGAATAGAGTGTACAGTTACGCTATCCAATCTCTAGGACAGGGGAAAACCCCCCAGATTTTCCCATTCCCTAATATGTGGGTGGGAATTAAGACCTTGATAATTTCAAGTGCTTTGGATAAAAGGCTTGATCCCAATCCATCACTGTCTTCTGTCTTATGAAGTGTAGGTCCTGACAGTGATTTAAAGCCAGGGATGTTGATACTGCTCATTGTATGTACTAAGAATGAAGAAACTCCTGTAATTTTGTGACTGCTTTGTATCCACAACTGCATTTGTACATGTGCATATATATTGACATGGAAGGGCAAGGGAAGTAAGGGGAAGTCTGTGCTGTTTATGATGCTCTCTGTGTATGCAAATTCACAGTAAAACTCGAGAATATTATTTCCATGAATGTTGCATCAGTGCTCCAGCTTATCTTTCACTGCTATAGGGAAACCCCATATAGTAATAGGGAAATTCATCTTAAACTGAATATTGTTACTATTGTTCAATGCTGCAATTTAGAAAAAGAAAGATGACAGAAATCAAATTCGTGTTAGAATTCCATTGAGGCAAAAATTTGAATATCGGTTTAGAAAACAAAAAAATATATAAAGCTTCTGGTTTCTTCAGGTTTTTGTAAAAACATAAATGTATTAAATATTTCCACTGAAGGTAACAGTGCAAGAAACTTATGGTTTTATTTCCTTGTCTCATGCTATACAGAAAGACGAGGAGGGTGCCCAGCCACACTAAGGAATAGATTTCTGTGAAGATATGAGCATTAACCAGGTTTGTGAAATTTTGCTTGTGAAGGATACAGACTTTTATTTTAAAACAGAACTTTTAATTTGACAAATACCCTCCCCAAAAAAACCAAACCCATAAATCCTTCAAAACTCAGTTTATTCTTCTTTTCACTTGTCATGAAAAAATATTTAACACAACATCCAAGAAGCCAACTCACTAAAATACAATGTTTCTCAAGTCCAAGGCTGAAGAGATTGTATTGTGATTCGAACATTCCCAAACTCAACTCCATAGAAGTATTTTGCCGCTATATTGATTTTGTTTCCAATTAAAATAACTCAAAAATCACATGTAAGCATCCTAAAGGAGTTTTAGACAGCCATAGCAAAAAGGCTTTTCACAGTTTTCCAATAGTCTTGGACAGGAAACTTCTTGAAAAACAGTTGAGTAAAAGACCCCGCAAAGAAAAAACAAATTAAAAAACTACACAGAGAGCAATAGAAATACAGTATTTCAGCATGGACATGTATGTACATTATGCTAAATTTTCTGCAATTTCATTGGAATAGAATTTCATATACACAGAATTTAAAGTTCCACTGAATCATGAGTCCAGAACAAGAAAAAAGATTTAGGTGATGTTGGCTGGCTGTCACTTTTCAAATTTCTATCACTTTTATGAAAGGAAAAAAGATGCAAGTTGGAAAACAGTAACTATTAAAAAAATAATTTTAGTACACGCTCCATCCCCAAAAAAATATTCAGAAAAAATATCCCCAAGAACCATTATGCAAGGTAGATGAAGCTCCAGATATTAAGAGCTTATTAACTACCACAATAACAAGTGTCTTGATTGCTTCACAGTAGTATTACTGTTCACTTTCAAAGCACCCACTGATATTTGACCTTGGTTTTCAAATGACCATTTGAGTGTCAAAAGAAACACTTGGAAAAAAGTCAGAAATAATCACCATCATGAGCACATCTTTCCTCAGTGAGAAAAGTGATATAAAATGTGACTAATTAAAAACATTTATCATCTTTCTGTTCTCTCAATTTTTTGTCCTTAACTACAATACAATCATTTTAGTGATTGATGTCTTTAAATTCCTGTGTTTAACTTAGTCATATGACTAAAAATGAGTTAAGTACTTAGTGGATAAAAACACTTCACTGAATGTTAGAATATTATCATGTGATAAATTATATTAATTCTTTTCTCTCTTATAATGCTTGTCAAAATTGTATTAAATTTTCTCTTGAAATACCTCTGTCAAGTTCAAATATGTGTGGAAAACCCACAAGTAGTGTATGCATCACAGTATTTCAAGTTTATATATATTGAAATTAGTTTTCTTAAAAAATGCTACAGAAAAAAAGTTGAAATCTTAACTTTGAGCTAAAACCAAAATAAATGTTTGATCTTGATTGAATCTTTTTTCTACACCTTCTCCACCTTCACTGAGGAGTTAGAAGAAGAAGTTAGGTTAGTACTTTAGGAGGAATCTATTCAGTATGTAAATAAAACTGAGAAGCAAATTATATGGACTTGATTTCACAAATAGAATAACAGGATTTTCTGAGTTGGAAGGTCCCCACAAGGACCAACCACCAAGTTCAGCTCTTAAGTGACTGGTCCATATGGAGATCAGCATTACCACCTTGGTGGTATTAGCACCATGCTCTAAAGCAACTGAGTTAATCTCAGGGTCTTATTCAGTATTATTTGCAGAAGCTTTGGGAATTCAAAAGGGATGCAACAGAAGACAGAAATTAATTCTCAGCAGTGAAACCATTTATTTAAAAGGGCACAAGAAATTTCCCAGAGAAATATGTAATTGAAGGATGTGTAGTACAATTTAACAACTCTCTTCATAAAATCTGTGGTCATTGAAATGAACCTATCTAATTGTAGTCTTAAAACACAGATCTGATTCCTTTCTATTGGGTAGCTCTTACTAAAAATTATTGAAATTAAAAAAAAAACTTGCTTTCAAAAAGAACGTAGAAGAGTTCATAAAAAAATTCAAGAACATGATTACTTACATAAAAATCATATTAGGAAGTTTTTGAGCCAAAAGCTGTCTGACCTTAGAGAACATTCTGAACATTATCATCATATATTTCTCCTACTCTCACAGCTGGGCAGATGTGGTGCATAGGACACGGTTTAGCGTTAGCCTTGGCAGTGCTAGGTTCACAGTTGGACTCCACTGAATTGAAGGTCTTTTTCAAACTAAATGACTCGATGATTTCCCCCCAAAAATCTACTTTTGGCCACTGTAATAAACAAGGTCTAAACCCTTGCCTGCTGCTTAACATGGCTTAATTGTAGTGTTTACAGCAGTGTGAGCAGCATGGCAAAAAAAGTCCATCTATTACTTGTTTTCCAGGTCATATTAGTCAAGTAGTGCTGGGAGGATGTAATCAAGGTCTTTTTTGGGGGGAGTGTTTTACTGCAGGCTTCAGCTATGACATTAATTCAACCTGAATTCATTCATGCTTTCAAAATAATCACTCAAGAAATAATTGGCATGATTTTAAGTCAAGAGTTTAGTTGTTTGGTTTTTTTTAAATTTCATTATGTTCATTGATTTGGAGTGCTCATTCTAATCATATTCTTATTAGATGTTTCCATTTCTGAAAATAGACTTTTAAGTTGCTTATTTTTATTACATTGTATTTATTGTGTTAGGAAAAAACTATATTGAGGCACAGGTTGGGGGTAGCTATGGAATTTGTAGTACTTCACAGTGTAATCAATCCTATACTCTATGATTCAGAGATACGTAATAAAAGTAGCTCTATTGCATAGAAATATGTCTTTTAACCTGTATGGTGTTGGAGAATTTTGCTCAGAAATGGCTTAGAAGGCAGCTGTGAGGAGCAAATTCTCACAGCCTGTTTCTGTAAACAGCTAAGTTCTCAAGCCTGTCTTCAATAACATGGAGGCCTTGAGAACTTTCATAACAGGGTGAGAAAATAAATCTTGGATTCAATAACAAACCACAGGTATTGAAAACAAAGGGAGGGGTTAGTGTTTGTCTGTAGTCTATGGTGAGCTCGAGTTTTGCAATATGTATGATCTTAATTAACACGGTTATAAAAACGTGCCTTTTGGATCAATAAATTTGGAGTTCGATGCTGATCAACAAGGATGGGTCGTCTCCCTTCGCTTTCAACAGTATGGATTTGTGATCTGGAACTAATGAGATTTTAACCTTCAAAAAATGGTGAAGCTCTCAATTCTGTGATGCGGCCTACACACTGCAGTGTCCTGTTTTTATGTGCCTTTCCTTTGTAGTATCCCAGTGTCAGTATTTCATCCCATAACTGTGATACCCACACAGCTGAAATATTTTTTTTTGTCTTCCAAAATAGTATAAGAAATATCCTGTGGAAAACTCTGTATTTCATGCATATACTATTGAGCGATCATACTTTTGCCAAAATTAACATAATATACTTGTATATATTATATTAATTATGATTTAACACCGTAATTCTAAATATCTAATTTTGTTTAATAGACTAGAAAATTTTTTAATCAAGTGATTAATATCTTCTTAAAAAAGTTATATTACTAGGGTAAAGTTTCAATCTGTTTTGAATTATTATCAGGCCCTCTGGCAGTTTATTTGTTTGTAGAATAAGAGTGTCTAAGCACAAAGCACTGAGTAATAGCAATATCGTAATCGTACTGTGCATCCATGAATCCCCATAAGATTTTCAAGGTATTCCTCTGGGTCTGTTTTTGAGTTTGCCTGTTTGTTTGGCTTTGATTAAGTACCCAGAACCTCAGGAATACATTCCCTCCAGTACCTCTGCTTGTTACCTCTGCTCTGCTCTCACAGGCATGCGCAGACCACCACAACTCTGCCTGTAAGATGCCGAGATATAATTGCAGCGAGCTGAGAAGGTGGGGGTAAAACTGCTTCTCATACTGTTCTACTGCTTCTGTCCACAAGTTACCCACGTCCGTTTTGCCCATGACTGTGTCCAGGCTGTGTCTCAAGTTGTGTCAAGTTGTCTTCAAGTACCCAGTAATAACATTGATGTAATTAAAATGTGAACTCTCCGCATGGCATTTTATTCAAAGTGTAGGGCAGTCATTTTGGAAGGCTTATGAACACTGAAAAGGAGGATCTTTATGAGATAAAAATGTATCTATATTACTTTTCTTTGTAAAGTGGCTTAGTTCTTCCAATTTTATTCATGCCCAGATATTCATTAATTTGAAATAAATGATAATGGAAGTAGTGAAAACATATAATAGTAAAATGTATTATAAACAAGATGAAACAAATATTGAGGGGTTCTAGATTTTTTTGTCCAAAATCAAACTAGATATTCTTCAGTAAAAAATATAGCTCTTCCCCTTGGAGAAGGAATCTGACAAAAATATATCCCTCAGAAAATCGTTAAAAACATAAAAATTATATAGAAAACAGTTCAATTCATTCAATAAATCAAATAATAAATATTGAAATCAAGCATTTTAAAGTGCAAATGAAATACAAGCTTTTCCAATTAATTTCTACAAACATTGAAAAATACCTGGAATACATACATGCAAAACGAAATATTTTGTCTTTATTGCATAAATCAAAAAAGTGACATTTTATATATTTAAGATTCTCTAAGAGAAAACCTAACTCAAGAAGGAAAAAACTGTTAAGCTTTTGTTCTTCTGGTTCGTGTCACATGTTCATGTATACTTAGTTATTTTTGTGGGGAAGCCATTGTTATTAAGCAACCTTTTGAAATTCCAGTTTGTACCTGCCTACTTTTTTCATACATCTGACACTAGAAGATAAAATTTATAGCAATTCTTTTGTCTAGCACCATTTCCAGTTAAAACAAGAGAGAAGTTGTAACTGCATATGTTAATAACAAAAAATGAACAGCTCTACCCCTGCCAAAAGTTAGACATCAAACCTGATCTTTTCAGTTTTACTTTAATTCCAGGTGGCATTTTTATTTGATTTTTTGTTTTCTGGTTGAGGCTTTAACTATTGGGTGTTTTGCTTTGTTTTAAAATATTTTATGGTATTCATTGTATGTATTAATGAATATAATTTTCCATAGAAAATTCATTTACAATTTTCCATAGAATTGTGGAAATAACAGCTCAGGAATTAAAGTAATAAAATTTTTTACATTATTTTTGAACTTCCTCACATAGTTTCTAATTTTGTATATCATTTAAAAGATAATATAACATTTCAGAATAGGTCCATATTTCAGAGTTCAGTACTTTCAGTTCAATATTTTTTTACAGAAAATTGTTTCAAGGTGTTCATTCACCAAACAAAGCTTTGCTTTCACACCAACATAAGTTTTATTGAAGATGATAAGTTCAACTGGGACATGAAAAAATTCATTTAATTAGAAATCAAAGCCTAACTAAGTTTGTCTAAAGAATTTCTTTTCACAATCCTCTCTCTCACTCTCTCTTTCTCCTTTCCTCTTGCTCCCTCTGCTCTAAGATTATTTTGATTATTTTTCAAAGAGAGTAATAAGATTTTAAATTAATCAGTAAAACCACACAATGACACTCAAGTGGGCATACTTGTTTATGTCCATATTTTTCATTCACAGCATCCAGAAAAACTTTAAAAAAAAATTCAAAATGTAATTTACATATTATCTATTTTTTTTTTCTTTGGTATTTTATTTTTGTCATAAAATCAAAATATTAATTTTTGGAATAAATGTAACTTGAAATGGAATTTTATCATTACACAGTCAGCTGTGATGCTAATAAATTATTTTTATATTTCTTATGGAGTACAAGACTTTGATCCTATTATACGTCTCAGGGGAAAAAAGCCCCACCTGTCATATCATAATATAATTCATAGCAATTAATTACATTAAACAACTGCATTAATAGATTGCTAAAGTAATTCATAGGGAGTACAATGAAAAATAGTAAAAAGTTTTCTGTAATTACTGACATAATTTGTGGTTATTGACATAAATTTAATTAGTAATTTTAAAGTAACACCACAAAGTCTAATATTTTTCTACTTTGTTAATGTTAAAATTATATTTATATCTCTTACTCACTCTACCTCTTTACCCAAACCCTTTATCATATACAACTAATGTAAATACTATGTTCATTTGTCACTATTTGTGTATATATACTGTCTTTACAGAAATATGTGTGTGTGTGTATGTAAATAAAAAAATATTCAGTATATTGGGCATAGATCTTGTGCACTATAAATAATGATACGATTTGATTTAAAATTAAATTAAAACTTACTTTTATTCCAAATTATTGAAAAAACCTATTATGAACTTTAGAGGAATGATTGCATAAGCATTTATTATGCAGTCATATTGTGTAAGTAATTTTGCAAGAAAGAATATTAACTTTTAACAATCTATCTAACATTTTAGAAGGACCAACTCAATGATAATATTGCTATACACATGTTTAAATCATGAAAAATAAAGTTAAACAATGGAAATACAGGAAGACCTTTAACACCAAAGTGGTTTGGGTTTAGCTAACATTTACCTCCAAATATAGGAAATAACCTGACTCCCTTCCTGAACAGGTGACATGTTTATCTTACCTCGTGCCCTCCTGCTCCTCAGTAGTCTTTGACTTATCATCATGTGACCTTTATAATAGCTTTATAGAGGATCAATCAGGCCAAGACAGAACTGTAATACAAAGAAGTATTCATTATTTTATATTGGCTTAAACTAATAGAGATGATAAGTAAAACACAGGTGATTGATTTCCTGACCTTTAGAGTGTTTTATATGTAAAGTGCATAAGTTCCAGACATACAAGATATTTAATGTTAAAAAGTGAATTTTAATGTTTAGCTATATTTGTTATATGCTGGTGATGGAAGTCAAATTTCATGACAGCAAGGTCTACTATTTCATCTCTTTGCAAAGGGCCTTCATGAACTTCTCTACTTTTCCAGTTCTTTTGAGCATATATTGAATTTTCAAGGAATAAAATCTCTTTTAAGAGCTATTCATTTTACATGACTATGAACTGAATTGGAATCAAGCCAAAATCAAGTTCAGAAATTTTTCAGAGGCTAATTTTCCAAACACCTACATAAATTACTAATGTGTTTTTGGGACTGAATATAAAATAACAGCATTAAACATTGTGTGGCAACAGGAAAAATTGGTGAAAAATCTATTTTTTCTTGTTTTGACAAAAATTAGAACCCACTTCAGAAAGAAACTAATGATCTAACAGCTTAAATTCTATAAGGAATTTATTGAATCTTTACTCATTTTTACACTACAGAAAGTAAATTTTGAGTACCCGCTCATAACTTGAGACTTAGTATGTAGTTCTTGAACTCCCTCCTATATTCTCTGAATCTTAGCTTTCATGATCTTCGAAAAATCAGTACTTAGGCTAACATCCAACTACACTGATTCTCCCTAGAGACCAAAATATGGATCTCATTATCAAACAAAATCCAAGTGACTATCCTCGTCTGCTCCCTAGTAAAAGAATTAATTTTTGGCTTTTTGTTCTACCACTACTGTGAATCTGAATAGAATCATATTGATACAAATATATATATATATATATATATATATATATATATATATATATATATATATATATATATATATTAATGCATGCATTTCAAAGTTTGCCTTTTTTTCTCTCTACTAGCTATTGTCATCTGCAATTTATCCTTTTGATGCATTCAGTAAGCCAAAAGAGTCTTAATTTTGCTGAAAATACAACAGGCTTTAAGAACAGTTAGGTGGGTCATTTAGCCATTATAATTTAAACATTATCTTATCAGCTCCCTCCCCACAAAAACAAAATCAAAACATCAAATAATTTACAAGGCCACAGATTAGAATGGACTCTTCTAACCATCATCCTTCTTGTTTCTGAATTAAAAATTTCTTAGTCACTAAGATAACTATAGATGCAGAATGAAATTTTATTTATCTCAAGAAATAAAAACTGCTGTCATTTATGCAAAAGGAAGAATAAAATTGTGACCATTAATATTAGGGAGACTAGACTTAAGTGGATTTCCTCAGCTTGCTTATTATTGTTTTGTACTAGTACTCTAATTTGTAGTAGATGTATTGCCATCTCAAGCAATATCTATCAACCATACCACATAATTATGCAAATTAAATATACATTTAGCAGTTCTGATGTTTAGTTGGTGACTAATACTTAACTAATGAATGTTAAATAATATGGTAAATATGTCTGTTAAATTCCCTTTCCTGGGACAAACTGGAATATTCACGTCCTACACAGTGGTAAATGAATACACAAATAGCACATGAAGTCTATGAGTTTCTGTATTCATCCTGCTGGATGCCTAGATGTCAAAAAAAATAAACCTGCAGGAATGGGGTTGAAATTACCATGATTGTCTGCTGTCTCCATGTTCTGAAACTTTCTTCCCCCTTTTCTTCCTTCTTTGTTTTTTCCCCTAGTTTTTTCTTATTAAAGTGTGTTTTAGGAAAACTAAACGAACAAAATCAATGTGCCTTTCAGAGACTCATAGAATCTGTAAGGTTAGAAGTGACCCAGTGGGCCACCTGGTCCAGCCTCGCTGCTCAAGCAGGGTCATCCTGGAGCACATTGCGCAGGATTGCATGTAGACAATTCTTGAATATCTCCAGGGATAGAGATTCCATAACTGGACACAGTAATCCATCATCGACAGGAGATGTGGTCTCCTTTCTTCAAATCTGGCAGGATTTGATCAGAATTATTATTGAAATAATTATTTCTTAAGAAGTGGAAAAAATTACAAGGATTTCTGATTTCAACAAGAATTTTCTATTGTCTATTTAAAATTTAGACCTCCTGAAATTTTCTCATATGATGAGAAATAATGACTGTTAAATAATGACTGTTAAACTAGTATTGACTATCCTTGACCTCTTTATGATTCTGTTCTCTTTCAGGATATTGTCTCTATCCTCAAAGCAATCAAATGTTACATTTTCAGACAAGAATTTGCAATTGATATATTTGTGCATTTCCATACCCTCTAACAGAATGCTGACTTAATATTCCTTAACATCATTAACTGCATATTATAATTATATGTAATTTTCATTTTCTTTTTTTTTTTCGGAATAGGAAAAGATCAGAGCTTGCAACTGTAAGCAACAGAAGTCTTTCAGTTATCAGCATTTTTCTTGGCATCTCAGTCTCACTTCAATTAAATCCTTTGGACAAGTCCTACTTGAGTGTAGGTTACAGAACAGGAATCTTAGATTTCATATTCTTTACAGAAATATCATGAAAAGCACTTTAAAATTTGCTATAACTATGTCACATAATACATGATTGGACATGGAAAATCTGCAGTCCCTCTAAGAGTAAGAAATAGTAAAAGGTATCTAAGAGGACTAATACATGAGGAAAACATTAAAAAATCCCAATGCAGAAGAAGAGAACAAAAAAAAAAAAATTATAATGGAACATATCTGCTGTTACAAAACATCAGTCTTTGGAAAGGTAATAAATTTTTTTCATATTCAAACATTCAAAAATACTATTATCTGATTGATAGTTCTCCACATACACTATAGTATCATCAAAGGAAAAATAAAATAGTCATGCAGGAATGTAAACAAAGTAAATGTTTTGTCCACAACCATTAATAATCAAAACTCAAGATCAACCTGACACTACTGATCATTACCAATTTTAAAATTCAAATTGTACTACTAATAAATCTTTAATTTTATGAGTATGTGTATGTTTATGGATTGGTAGCATGTACTTCATCTTTGTCCATAAGAAAATATTTTTATTAAAATTACTCCAACAAATTAATTTTTATTTCACATTTATTTGTTTAATCTGAAATATTTACAGAATTCCAGTTTCAGGAAATTATATTGTGGTACTTATTCATGTTTTAGTCTTGTTCAACAGAAGGTTTTCTGAAAAGTAAGCACTGACTCAGATTGTTTGTTTTGCCATCTTCCCAGAAGAAATCTAGATCATGCTGCCATGGGCTTAAAAGAAAGATTAGTATTTGTGACATGTACAGGTATGTCGTGTAATATCTGATATGAAATATATTGAGTATCTTAAACTTATTTTCATCCAAATATACTTTCATATGAACATATATATACACATATATGTATATACAGATATATGTGCACATATACATATATATATGTATATTTATTTCAATCTATATAAATATATATTTTGCATGTATGCACATGAAAGCTGTACTATACTTTAACACCTAGTCCACCTTACCACATGAATCTTTCTATATCCTTCTAAAAATCTTGCTTTCTTCTATTGTCAAATCCTAGTTGACAAAAAGCTCACACAAGGTATTTTCTCAAGATTTTTGTAGTCCAGATTTTTCAAGTTTAAGAACCTTGTTTGATTCTCACATTTTATTTTCTTTGTATCACTGGGGGTTTTAGTTGCAATTCTACAGATCCTAGGTTTGGACTTCTCTCTAGAAGATGTTTATTATTATTTTTAGTTGAATACATTTTAAGTCACCCTAACCATAGTTTGCAAACCTGGAAAGATGCACTCATTAATAATTAAAAATATTAACACCAGGTACTTCAGAGAATATTAATTTTTTTGAAAACCTAGATAACAGCCTCAGCCAGTGATTTTTTTAAAAATAATTTTCTTAAAGATATTTTATGAGAATTATTTATTTACTATAATTGATGCATAATTTTAGTTTTCTGTAACAAGAAACTTAGTTTTTGTGTCTTGTTTACAAGATGCTTTCTTTACACTTAGCTTTTGGTATCAAGACTAAGAACACCCTTCTGAATTTTAGGGTGAGTAATTAAGATAGACTTTTCAGAAAAAAACTATTGCTTATATTTGAAATGCATCTTATCTTGTAACTTTAGAAGTCTACATGCACAAATTGTGTCGTTTATGACATCCAAACGACAGGAAATAAATACTGGATTGCTTTAAAATCTTTAATCTCTCTTTCCCTAAAACATTAACTAGAAGAAATAAATAAGTAAGGAACCAAATGTAAGAAATCACAGATAAAGTTAAATGAAAGTTAGTCTCTGTGCTAACCATATTTCAGTTGAAGAACTGCAAAAGGAATTTTTCATTCAAGAAAGAAATAAGGAAATAATAATGCAATATTAGGAATAAAAATAATAATAATATAATGCAGTGGTGGGAATAAAAATCTACCCAAAAATCACACTGATCTGATAAAAAGGGAAAAAAGAAAAATTTTAGTGGTTGGCTATGCCTGAGCTCATCCTGATAGACTCTGTTACTCTGCTCACAGTCAATGAAGAGAAGTAAACACTTCCAGGCATGATTTATTTCATTCCAATATCAGGCAGGTCAACGATGACCTAAAAGTGTAAGTATTCCATTCCCCACTAGTTAGAATAAGGACACACATAAGACTGTCTCATGTCAATGTCTGCAATGTGTATGTTCAATAAAAGTCATCAAATTACTATAGTGCATTTGCACGCTTTTCCATGTATCTAGTCAGATCCTATTTTCAAGAATGTTCAAAAGTAGTTACAAGATGGAAGGATTTCAAAGGAAGTGAACAGACCTAAATGAACAAATCTTAATGAAGTTAGCAAAGTTGTTTGCCTGTCTCTAGAAAATCTCAAATTAAAAATTAAATGAAATCAAACAAATACATTCACATACACACTCAGACTTTGTAAAAAGGCAAATATGACAATATGATAGTTAAGCAAATATTTGTTTAACATTTATACAATCTCTCAGGCTGAATAAAATGGAAATTTACAGGGTTGAGTCCACTACAATAGCATGTCATATGCTTTGTCACATAAACTAATTGACATTTACAATGGACAAAATAATACTTATTTCAGCAGATACTCGAAGAACACTTAGTATGCCACATTTTCCAAATAATTGACTTTGATTAACTGGTTAGGTATCAGTGTTTGGTTTTTTTTCTCTTCTGTTATCAGATGTGATTTTTTCTCAGAGTCTGTGTCTGTCTAGAAATTTTCACCACAATGTTTGCGTGTACTAGAATAATAAAAAATCATTGATTAACCACTCAGGGTGGATATCAAAAACTCTGAAACATGAATTATAAAGAAGCAATCTTTTAAAGTTTCAAGGAAAAAAAGAAATATAAAACAATCAGTAGAAAATGAAACTTTAATTTAGAACCTGAATTGCCTCCAAATGTTTGAAAATTTCATTCATTATATTAGAGAATGCTGTGGAAAAAGAGAAAGCCAAGGTGCTGCTTTGGTCATCTTTAAACCACACAAAAATATTTTTAGCCTAGTTGTCACAGTGAATACCAGGTGGGCTGTTTTCAGTCAGGTAAACATATTTTTGTAAGGCTATTAATGACTGTTTAGAAATTCTTGTGGCTTCCAGCTGCTGCTTTTGAAATCTGCAGACTTATTTAATTCACACTTGCTATGTTTGCCAGCCCCATATTATAGATCTCTGTAAATATCTGTAAACCCAGCTGCATTGGAAACGGTCTGTTTTACCCAAAGATTACCATCTACAGTCAGGCACCTGATCTTGGTTGTCCACAGGAAAAGAATTTAGCTTTAAAAACTGTTAAGGATCAAAATCTTGTTTACAGGCAAGGAGGAATCAGCTTATATTATTGTCATTAATGTTATTGAAATTTTAGCAGTTTAACCCAATAATAATTATTAGTTCAGATCTGATTGTTACAGAAAAAGAAGGAATAGTTCTACAGAGGAAAAAGTCATAATAAATGTGCATGGTTGACAGTTGTGGGGTCTTCAGTGTTAGCTTATATCCCATCCCTTTTTATCCACAGTTATGCATCTGTAGCCCACATCATGTGTCCCCACAGACACAAGGCCTATAGTCTAGTACCAGAAACCTCTCTACACTCATTAAGTTCTCTATGCTCTCATTAAGTTCTCATCCTAAAATGCTGGTGACACTGTTCATAAGTTATTCAAAAGCAAACCAAATTGGCTGGTTAATTAGAAAATTACTGTCACAGTTGAACCAAGAGAAACAAAGCTGCAGGCAGGTTAATAAAGGATGAGAGAGAGAAGGTCCAACAGGCCTGAGTCCTGAGCCTTTATACAAAACATGAGCCCTGTTTCTAGCAGTGTCAATGGCATACTTTGAGCAATAGGATATTGAAATGTAGGGCTGTTCAGGTACAAATAAGCATCCTGCCTTCCTCCAGCTCTTGATACTCTAGGATGTCTGAAAATGGAGACTTGGAGGCCATTTGGAGATTTGGAGTTTGGAGGCCAGTTGATGACACCTATGACACAGTCTGCATAAGTTACATGTTCTGGAGGGGCAGCTGGTTGGCAAGGAGAGCTGCTTTAAGGCACAGAGGATGGCATAAAATGCTGACATTAAACTTGTAAATTAAGTTAACAAGTTTAAGAAAGAAAGAAAGAAAGAGAGAAAGAAAGAAAGCTTTTTGAGATGGCAATTCATCCCAACCAGAGACAGACTCAACATGAAGAGGTAACCTGTGACAAGGTTCTTATGACTACAAAGGGTAAATACACGGCTACCTTAGACTTAGAAACCTAAATTTCAGACAGCAAAATCAAAATGGAATAAGTAATCATTCATACTGCAATAGCAGCAAATATTTTGAGTCATCCTTGATTACATGTTTGCTCAATCACTATTACAACACTTAGGATGAGAGACTTCTCTCTTTCTGAATTCACATGTCCATGCTAAACTGGCAAGGCTCACTAACATGCCCCAACACCATGCTAGCAAGTCTATTCGTCTGTGAGCTGTTCCAGAAATAGCCTCTATGCTTGTTGACGATTGTCTGTATAGGCATATTCTCTCTTTTTAAATCTAAAACCCCTTACTTGTTTACATATTTCTTTTAAATATAAACCAAAAGTGTGAAATGGAGACTTTAACTGTCACACCTCTTAATTAATTTTCCTTTTTCATGCTTTGTGAAACAACTGTTTCAGTCCTAGCTCCCTCCCATTCCTTACTCCAAAGAACTTCTCTCAGAAAATAAAACAAATTCTTAGACAGTGGGTGCAGAGAATGACATCCAATGGGTTTTCTTTATAATCACTCCTAAATGGTTGATCAGGGAGTATATATGGAGAGGAACTGATTAAATAATGATAGCTATCCTTCAGCTAGTACAGTTAGCTGAACTGGATTAATCATAAGTTATTCTTTTTGAGTTCAGTAAGCATACTGGTCTAGAGAGCGTGCATCAAAGGTCAGCATGCTTTTTGGGTTCTCTGGAGTCCATTTGTTGGCCAATGGCTCTAAGCTGCTCACTTTTAAACTGTCTTTTAGCTCTACTGAGGATAAATTCTGGTTGCTCTAAAGTAGGTTTTGAGTTGGTTTTTAAATTGTTCTTATGAATTGTCATCAATAGGGACACACATGAGCTTAAAAAAAGACATCTGATTTTCAAGACACTTTTAGTGCCTTAAAAATTCTCACTGCAACAATTAGTTGCATTTGATATAATGAACTGACTAGTTGCTGTCTTGCACTTTTTTGTAACTTTATAACCTGAAGGATCCTGAAAGACTTAAATTATGGATATTTTATCTAGAAGTTTTTCTTTTCTGACAAACTGGTATTATATTCTGACCTTGGTAACACCTCCAGAAAAATGAATTAAGACTCCCTAATTTATTAAACATCTCATACTTATCTTTTGTTTTATTCACCTGATAGGTAAAAGATACACTCCTATATACGCTGACTCACTCTTTCCTGTCTAGCACTGGATCAAGTACACCTATAAGAAAGATGGGAATGAAGATTTTAGCAGTGCCCATTGTGATGGAAAACGGGACAAGGGTTTTAAATTAAAAGAGTGATGATTCACACTAGATATATTAAAATAAAAAAGAAATAAAAATCTTTACTGTGAGAGTGACGAAAAAATTAACACAAGTTACTCAGAGAGGTGGTCAATATTCAAGGTCAGGTCACATATGGCTCTGAGGAACCTGATCTAGTTGAAGACATCCCTGCTTATTGCAGAGATGTTGGATTGGCTGAACTTCAAAGGTCCCTTTTGACCCAAAACATCCTATGAGTCTATGATTTAAGATTCATCTGATAACATAGATTTGTCTGCTGTCAAACATTTGAACTGCATTAATTGCGCTCTTTGGATTCTTCATTAGCTAAGGTCATTAAATAAGTGGTTCATATCACCATCTACTAGTAGAATATGCAATTTCAATGAGTTTAAGAGTCTTCTCTATGGCTAGCTTTGAAAATTTACATCATATAACTGAGTTAGGATTTTCTACATCCAAATAGTGTTAATAAGCTTGAAATATTTTTTATTTTTTTTTAGAAAATGAATTCTGAGCTTGAAATCATAAAATATTCACATTTTAGCTACTATGATGTACTCCCTCAAATGCAAATGCTAATACTGCTGTAAGCAAGACAGCTGAAGGATGTGAAACAAGGTCTGTACAGAAAGATAATATCCTTTATTAGGAAAATGTTATGAGTGGAAAAAAATTGACTTTTTCATATATTATTTCTTAGTCATGTTTCGTGTTTGCATTTTCAGTATGTTGATCTTGTCTTGGTACAAAGACTGTTTGTATTGTTTGTTTTCTTTATTTTTCTTGTTTGTTTTCCTAAAGGCATTATCTCTTCTCACACGCCAAGATACATGAAATAAATGGGAGATTGTGGTAGAGTTACATGTTGTAGCATGAAAAGCTGTAGCATGATGATGGTATAATATACAGTAATGTTTCAATATGAAGGATCCAAAATACTGCTTTTAGGTTGCAGAAATCAGCCAGGTTTCATGTCTATCTGTGTGTTGAATTGGCCTGTGTGGGGTCTATCCCACTCCCTTCTTTGAAATACAGAGCTACTGGCAAAGTCCTTTACATCAACTAATAATTTTCATTTATGGCCTGACTATTAAGGACATATTGAAAATAATTTAAATGTACTGTCTAGCTACTTCTTTCTTGGTGTAACGAAATGAATTATGAATTAGCCCCAGTGAAACAGACAGCCAAGCTGCCCACTTCAAGGACCATCCATTCATTCGGGGTTCAGCTTTAACAGTTATGTCTTTAACAGAAAAAATTATATCCAGATTTTAATATTCTAATTGTTCTTCTGTAAGCTGTCTTTGGAAAGTAAAAAGAACAAGAGGCAACTAGTGAAGTAATCATAGGCTTTAATACTAAAAATTGCCACTGTCCCTCATCATAGCCCTAATCTTTCATGTATGTGAAGGTTTACTTCCCCTGATATTGCTTGCTATCCAGATATCATATACGTACAATTTCATTTCATGCCAAATTTTCCCTTGATGATTGGGTCTTACTGGCTTTTTTAAGTTAGTGGAAGTAGCTTTATTCACTTCAACAGATCTTCCACAGATTAGATTAAGCACAAGCTCATAAAGGACAAGTTATTCATCAGGAGTAGTCATCACAGATTCAACTAGGGGAAATCATACTTGATCCTCTGGATAGATCTCTATGATGAAATAACTGGTGGGGGGGGAAGAGCAGTGGATATTGTCTACTTGGACTTCAGGAAGGCCTTTGGCATTGTGTCCTATAAGATCCTCACAAACAAGTATGTCCATTTAAGATCAAAGACATGAAGTCTAGTCAGAGTCTGGTTAGTAGCAGTGAACCCATGGGTCAGTAGTGGGTCAAGTCCTGTTTAATATTTTGATCAATGAACCAGATGATGGGGCAGAATGTACCTCTCAGCAAGTTTCCTGATGACACAAAACTCTGAGGAATGGCTAATATGCCAAATGGTCATGTTTATGTCTGGAAGGACCTCAACAGACTGGAGAAATTAGCCAGGAGGAAGTTCACAGAGGAAGGGGAATTGCAAAGTCCTATACCTGGCAAGGAACAGCCTCGTGCAATAATATATGCTTAGGACTGTCTAGATGAGGAAGAGTTTGGCAGATTACATCCTGGAGAAAAGTTGGGGAATACCAACTGAAACAGGAACCAGCAATGTGCCCTTACCCCAAAGAATGCAAAAGGAATCCTGGGCTGCAGTAGGAAAATGATTGCCAGCAGGTTGAGTGAGGTGGTTCTTTAATCAGCATTTGGCAGGACACATGTGGAACCTGTCTGTAGTTTTGGGATCTTCAGTACAAGACAGATGGATAAGACATGGACATAGTTGAGAGTGTCCAACAAAGAGCATATGGATGGAGGAGGCAAGAACAGGGATAGCTCAGTCTGAAGAAGAGAAGGCTCTGGGGAGATTTTGCTAATATGAGAATATCCAAAGAGAGGTTCTAAAGAAGTAGCCAAGCTTTCTTCCAGTGACACGGGTGGCAGAACCAGAAGGCACACAGGGAAGGACAGAATGTCCCGCCTGAACATCAGAAATGTGTTTCCTGTGAAGGTGATACTGGCATAGGGAGCCCAGAGAGACTGTGGAGATAGTCATCTCACCTTGGAGAGATTTAGACGTGGTCCTGGGCATACAGTTCTAGACAGCCTTCCTTAAGCAGGGGAGTTTGGATGAGATGACCTCTAGAGGTCCCTTCTAACCCCAAACATAATTTTATTGTGGTAATAATAAATACAAAAATATTGCTATCCACTTTGTGTTAGCATGAAGGAGATTATGTAAATTTACTGTAAAATATTGTTATGAGTAGTACAATTTGGATTTAATGTTTGAATGTAGACATAAAGGAATATGTGTCATTTTATTATTAAAATTTCACCCTTGAAATATATCTGTTCATCTCCTCATCTCAAAATTCTGTCAGATATGTTCATTGAAATGGACAGAAATTAAATTCAGAGTAATGTCAGTCCTTTTTTTATGTGTGGAACAATTTTTCTTATTTAAAGATCAGGAAAACAAAATACTAAAATCACTCACATAATTCCAGAAGAAGACCATAATGATATTGCTAGATTCTAACTAATCTTTATTATTTCACAATTTTGCATACGAAGAAAATAACTGTGCCCTGCTATCAATTCTCATTAGAAGCCTTTCATATGAAATGGATATGATTCCACTTTTGTATAATATTTAAACTAAATTACTGTGACCCACAAGCGTACACCATCCCTGGTAACTGGATGCATTTTCATTAGCTGGACAACTCTTGCTTACACCTCAGTAACCTGTTGGGGGAAAAACCAAAATTGGCTAAGCAATTAAAATTCAAAATAGCTCACAGTAGTGCAATACACGAACCTAGTACCTGATTTAACATAACGGACTAGACATTGAAAAATTCCAATACCTCATTTTTGGACACAGATTTTAATGAGAACAGAAACTGGCATGATATTAATCAGTATGACATGATTCCTTGAACATAAAGGGAATAGGAGAAGTGAAAAATTAAAATCTCAAGAAGTTCTCATTAGTCTGATGACTAAAAACTGTGGATGTATTGGGTCACTGTAATGCAATCCAAGAGGAAAGAACCCTCTCAATTTCTCAAGCACTTTGAATAATAAACTAAAATACTAAATTGCAGAGAAATACAGAGACTTTTTTTATGTTATATAAGTGAGACATATTTCATCTTACCAGTTTTCATTTCCAGCGGCCTGATCTGGAATGGGATCTGTGTCCTTGAGCAATGCATCTGGATGTTCTGAGTAATACACAGAGCAAGGTAACTTAGCAATAGTAGTAAATACTCTTTTTTACTTGAATCTTCTCTACTAAGTAGAGCAAAAGATGAGGAATGCCAATAAAAATTTTCACTGATAAAAAAAAAAGTCATAACACACTTTATTCTTACTGACAGGAAAAACATCTTTTCTTGCGGTTCTACAAAATAAATTATTCTCAAGTATTTTGCTAGAACACATCAAATTTCTCTAAGTAACATTACATTATGGTAATAAAAATTCATATATAGTTTTGTTATTTATAGTAATATTCATTAATAAACATAAATAGTTGTATCAGTAGGATTTTGCCTGTTATCTTTCTGGTTTTACTGCCTTAATACGATAAAATATAATGCAAGTGAACATAATTTTGAGATGCTTATGACTACTTATGAGCAGTAATTTTTGATTTTCAGGCAGAGATTATATAGCAATTTGTGACATTTGTTGTATTAACTTTAAGATTCATGTTGCATTGCTAGAGTGGTAACAGGGCCTCACCAACATTACCCAGTGTTTCTGAGGAGGATTATGTTTTTGTTATTTCACTTATTTATACTTCTCAGCTGTGCTCAAGACCTTTCAATTCTATGCATTAAGAGATTCTCAAGAATGTTTTTGAGTTGCTTAATAGTGTTTTTCATTTCCTAACACAGATGATTTCATGTTGTGTGTGGGATTTTTGTCCATTTTTTGCAAATTTAAAGACATGTAAAATCCTATGTTTTCTAGTCCAAATCTTCTATTAAAATCTTGTATATCCAGTTATATTAGGGAAAGTCTAACATGGTAAGTCCAGCAATGCTGAATTTTTAAACTTAGAGGGAATGAAACCAAAGCCAAAAGTCTCAGACACACATGAAAGTTTTTGTGTTGTAAATAGTTGCTAAGTATTAGCTGAATGATCAAACTAAATTTATTTCCTTGACATTTCAGCAAAATGGTATTAAACTGAATTCTGCCGCTTAGAATTTGCATTGACTATGGTCAGACAAATAATTATTATTATAATAATCGGTTCTTATTGGCTTACTGGAACATTTTTTAAAGCATAAGATGCACTGCCTCTGCACTACTTGTGAGGGTAAATAATATTTTTTTTAAATGTAGTTTCTATCTTTATGGGGTTGACTAACAATGAATTCCACAACTGACAGGTGGAAGCTGAAATCTTCAATGCTCTCAATAATGGTCTTCTAACTGGTAGGTAGGAGGACCAAGAAGAAGAAGAAAGGGAAAGGTGAGGAAATGAAATTGTTGAGAACACCCCATATAAGACTCCTCATATAATCTTTAATGCTAACATAAATTAACATCAAAATAAACATGTTCCAGAATATCCTGAGTTTTTGATTTAGTATTTTGACTTCTAAATTATGAGATTAACCATAAGAGATTACCATATATCCTTATACTTTAAAATGTATTTTTTATGGTATTTCTATAGCCCATTGTTTTCTAATTAATAGAACAGTCTGAAAAATTAAAACAACTACTAACAATGAAAATTTAAAAATTACTCTTAACTTTGCCATTCAACTAAATAGTAATAGAATAAAACTGAAAAATTTTAAAAATTACTTCTGATGACACAGCTTTTTATACAGTTGCTATTGACTACAACAAGTTTCATGAGCACACTTCCAAATTGTGACAGACAGATGAAAAATACAAAAATGAAATAATAAGCTGTTATTAATCTTTGCACATGATAGTTTGAAATATGAACTGTAATATTCTAGAATATATTTTCACTGAGAGTAAGGAACAGAAATAAATTAAGTATGTGTCCTTGGTCAGTTAACTGCTCTAAAAGGATGGCAATATCTTGAAGATCAATGTATTGAAATGCCATGGCTAGATTTATCAGGTGATATCTGCTGAAGTTCTGAGAAATAATGCTTGCACTGTTTTCACATAACAGAAGTTGTCATTACTGACAACTGAAGAACTCCTAGTCTTCTGCACACCTCTGTTTCCTTTTACACTGTTTTGTTGTAACCTACTAAAAGGTTCAAAGTCCTTATTATTCTTTGAGAGTGAGTAAGAAAGGGGAAAAAAGAAAGCAAGTAAAAAAGAAAGAAAGGAAAATGAAAGTGAGAAAAAGTCAAATAGGCCAAATAAGCCACTCCTCTTCCCCTCCCCACCCTTGCAGGAAGAAAGGGGCAAAAAACAGAGATTGTGGCTTGAAGTATCAATTTACTGAAAGCACAAAGCAAAAATAACACATCCACAATAAACCCAGCAAAAATACATAAAAAAGAGAAGGCATTTTCTTTAAAAAAATGTTGTTTACCACCATGAACAAAAATAAGATGGTAGACAATCCCTGTAGGTGGCATCCACATGGCTTCCAGAGCCAAAGGCAATATGGTGGCTGTACCCACACTCCACCCATGGCGACTTTGGGAACAAAGGCAATATGTCAGGGGGAGTTCCAGTGGCTACCATTTCCTGTTCCCCAGCCTTAAAGCAGTGTAAGTAAGACAATGACAAATCCCTGGAGACCAGGTCATCCAAGTAAGGGTCAGGTTGCGTCTCTCTTGAGCAGGTGCCAGTGCTGCCACTTCCAATGCTCCTTCGCACAGTGGGGTCTCCCTGTGGCTCGCTGCAATTTTCCTACTGCTCTGCTGGGCTCCCCCTTGGTTCAGCTGGCTCAGCTGCTACCTGCACTGCTGGTCCTGGTCGCTTCACCTTGCTGGGAAGAGGGGGAAAACAGTCGTGCCAGGGTGCCAGCTCCACACTGCCACGGCCCCACTGGGCTCAGCCACACCTTGCCACTGTCCCTTCAGCACCATGCCCCAGAGCCGCATCTCCACCTCTTTTCAGCAGCACATCCCACAAAGGCATCACAGAGAAGGGGACGGGGAGAAAAAAGAACAGGGTGAAGAGGACGGGTCTGCAGATATTATGCCAACAACCTCCAGCTAGAGAGAACCATGAAAAAAGTCTGATTTTTGGATATTCCTCCCGGCCCTCCTGCCCCAGTAGTGCCTGGGTGGCATAGAATAAAAATGGCACTAAACTCCTGCCCAGTGCTCCCCCCAAAACAAGATACCAGATATTATTCCATACTAAGTAGCCTATGCTCCTGTTAAGTTTCCAGTCATTTAACAAATGTATGTATACATATATGCATAGATATTCATTGACATAGCTTATATAAAGAAACAATTGCTGTCTACTTAGTAGCTTCAATTCTGAATATTACCTGTATCTATTACATTGGCCTGTTCCTGAACCAAGGGAGTTCAGATCTCAGTATCTGGGAAGGAATATCACAAGGACTTTGATGCCCACAATTAAAATATCCAGAAGAAACAGATGGCTGATGGTGGAATAGTCAAATCTCCACTTGTATGCTTCTGTTTCCTTCCAAAGAGAGTCAGACTATAGACTGAATTTGATTCACATAAATAGTGAGAATTATTTCAGACTTTGCATACAGAAAACAAATTAGAGAGAATCCTTTACAAACCAGTAAAATAAATTATCAAAAAGAAAGAAAAGTACATACTCATGAGAATGGTTTCAAAATGTAGATTTCAAGCAATTCAATGCATTGACAAGTAATGACCATTGAGAATTATTTTTAAGTGGAAAAAAGACTTACCAACTCCTAAAAAAATTGGTAAGGGCAGGTAGAGTTGTCCTGGCATTTTGCAAGGATTCAAAAAGACAGAAATAGAAGAAAACAACAGTTGGACAACTTTACTAAGTCAGAAGCTAAAAAAAAAAAAAAATTAAAAAGAGGAACTATACACACTAGTAGAAATGACAGCAAGCTTAGATGTAAAATCATAATGATAAAGGCATGAATTACAAATATCAAACAATATAATTGAAAACATAATGGTTCTATAAACATATTGAGGACAACATAGTCAAAATTATAAAATCATTTTCATATGGACACTCTACATTTTCTTAACCTAAAAATAGTAGTTGTGATAGATAACAACATAACTACATTTGCAAAGTATTAAAAAGGAAGACCAGTACAGATTGTATGCATAAGTCAAAAGAGACTCAAGGAATTCTCTGGCAGGAAAAATATGATCTAAACAAGCATTAGAAATTTCCTGTAAATATTGAGAAAAATTTTCCCAAAAGTATTTAAGAAAAAAAGTAGAAGCAGCATCTAGTGATAAAGAGTGTTGAAGATTGAAGAAGTCACAGAAGAATAAAAACCAAACATAGTACCCATCTATGGAAATAGTAGGAGAAAGGATTTAGAAGGGTGTGAAACTAAAAAAAGAGTCTAACTGATTTCCAAACGAATAGTACAGGAAGTTATTAAGCAAGAGATTGTTGTAAACATCTATATAGCATCTATATAGGATCTGATGTGGATTTTTGAAGGACAGCCCACGTAAAACTAACTTACCATCTTTTCAAGGGCTACAAGTATAATGGATAATGAAGAAGTAAATGTGTTCTATGCTTTTTTTTAAGTTTTTTAATAGATATTCTCAAATGACTCTTTTATAAGGAAAATAGTAAGTATATATCAGACACTATTGTGGAAATATTATTTAAAAACTGGTTGGAAACTTAGAATATGACTTAGAAAGATTATTTCTGTTCCTCAATTTCCAGAGTTATTTAGTAGAAGAATATTTACCCTTTTTTTTAATATTTTCTTCTTCTCCTTCTCCTTTTCATAACCTGTAATAGCATAAAACACCTTTTCTTTGAAATAAAACCCTCAATTCCCTTACTCATCCCCACAGTTAAATTGAAATAAAGCAGTTTTGGTTTAGTTGTTAGGAAGGTATTATTTTCTGTGAGAATGGTGAGTCACTGGATTGCCCAGAGAATCTGTAGATGCCCCACCCCTGGCAGTACTCAAGGTTGGATGGGACTCTGAGAAACTGGGATGAGTCAGAGGTGTCCCTGTAAATGGCAAAGGTTTGGGAAATAGACAGTCTTTAAGGTCCCTTCCAGCCCAAATAATTCTATAACTCCATGAAAGTGAAATTAACTAATTTTGAGGCTGTAGTTCCTTTCAGTTATATAAAATATCTCTTGTTTTTAAAGTCAAACTAAATATGTCATTTCATATTCGGTGAAAACACATGGATCCAGGAAACCACTATATCTACATTTTTTCCTCTTTCTTATTTAAAGGATAATCTGGGCTTTTTGGTAATAAATTAATCCTTTCCCTCTATCTTGGTAGCTGTATTACTGACTGTTTCAGGGATATAAAACTTTAGTTCATTCATTTTGTGTGTTTTTCTACTGTTTTCCACAGTTATCTGTACTGCAACAGGAATACCTGTCACTAATGTTTTGTTCTTTTATTTATCTTAAATCTGGTTTCTATCCCTTGGTGTTATTTACTTTTTCTTACTGTTTTGCCTCTCTCTTTTTCCTGACAGAAGTCAAAATGCTCAGCTGCCCCGCTGCAGCAAGTTCCAAGAATCTTTAAAATGTCTGATAGGGTCAAAAGAGATAGCTGATTTGACTCTAGCCTTGGCCCATCACTTGTTTTGTTTCTCTGGGTACCTTAAAACATCAGGCTCTCACTGAGATTTTTGTCTTCCATTAGAAAACTATAGGAATGGGAACGGTATTGAGATCTTTTTCTTCCAAATTTCCTTCATATTAGTAAATGCAGCTACCATAAATAACTAAAAATGATTATATGGATAACAGCATGTAGTTTATGAGTCTGGGTAAAACTCTAACAGAAATATAGATATTTTACATAGATACACACACAAACATATATATATATATATATATATGTATGTATATAAAAACAAGGTAAGTATGGAAAAAAGAAAGGTTCCTTCCTTCCTTCCTTCCTTCCTTCCTTCCTTCCTTCCTTCCTTCCTTCCTTCCTTCCTTCCTTCCTTCCTTCCTTCCTTCCTTCCTTCCGCCACTTCCTTCCTTCCGCCACTTCCTTCCTTCCTTCCTTCCGCCACTTCCTTCCACCACTTCCTTCCGCCACTTCCTTCCTTCCTTCTGCCACTTCCTTCCTTCCGCCACTTCCTTCCTTCCGCCACTTCCTTCCGCCACTTCCTTCCGCTACTTCCTTCCGCCACTTCCTTCCGCCACTTCCTTCCTTCCACCACTTCCTTCCTTCCTTCCTTCCTTCCTTCCTTCCTTCCTTCCTTCCTTCCTTCCTTCCTTCCTTCCTTCCTTCCTTCCTTCCTTCCGCCACTTCCTTCCGCCACTTCCTTCCGCCACTTCCTTCCTTCCGCCACTTCCTTCCTTCCGCCACTTCCTTCCTTCCGCCACTTCCTTCCTTCCTTCCGCCACTTCCTTCCGCCACTTCCTTCCGCCACTTCCTTCCGCCACTTCCTTCCGCCACTTCCTTCCGCCACTTCCTTCCTTCCTTCCTTCCGCCACTTCCTTCCTTCCTTCCTTCCTTCCTTCCTTCCTTCCTTCCTTCCTTCCGCCACTTCCTTCCGCCACTTCCTTCCTTCCGCCACTTCCTTCCGCCACTTCCTTCCTTCCGCCACTTCCTTCCGCCACTTCCTTCCTTCCTTCCGCCCCTTCCTTCCTTCCTTCCTTCCGCCACTTCCTTCCGCCACTTCCTTCCGCCACTTCCTTCCGCCACTTCCTTCCGCCACTTCCTTCCTTCCTTCCGCCACTTCCTTCCTTCCTTCCGCCACTTCCTTCCTTCCTTCCTTCCTTCCTTCCTTCCTTCCTTCCTTCCTTCCTTCCGACACTTCCTTCCTTCCGACACTTCCTTCCGACACTTCCTTCCTTCCTTCCGACACTTCCTTCTGACACTTCCTTCCTTCCTTCCTTCCTTCCTTCCTTCCTTCCTTCCTTCCTTCCTTCCTTCCTTCCTTCCTTCCTTCCTTCCTTCCTTCCTTCCTTCCTTCCTTCCACCACTTCCTTCCTTCCTTCCGCCACTTCCTTCCGCCACTTCCTTCCGCCACTTCCTTCTGCCACTTCCTTCCTTCCTTCCGCCACTTCCTTCCTTCCTTCCTTCCTTCCTTCCTTCCTTCCTTCCTTCCTTCCTTCCTTCCTTCCTTCCTTCCTTCCTTCCTTCCTTCCTTCCTTCCGCCACTTCCTTCCTTCCTTCCTTCCTTCCTTCCTTCCTTCCGCCACTTCCTTCCGCCACTTCCTTCCGCCACTTCCTTCCTTCCGCCACTTACTTCCTTCCGCCACTTCCTTCCTTCCTTCCTTCCTTCCTTCCTTCCTTCCTTCCTTCCTTCCTTCCGCCACTTCCTTCCTTCCTTCCGCCACTTCCTTCCTTCCTTCCTTCCTTCCTTCCTTCCGCCACTTCCTTCCTTCCTTCCTTCCTTCCTTCCTTCCTTCCTTCCTTCCTTCCTTCCTTCCTTCCGCCACTTCCTTCCTTCCTTCCGCCACTTCCTTCCTTCCTTCCGCCACTTCCTTCCTTCCTTCCTTCCTTCCTTCCTTCCTTCCTTCCTTCCTTCCTTCCTTCCTTCCTTCCGCCACTTCCTTCCGCCACTTCCTTCCGCCACTTCCTTCCGCCACTTCCTTCCGCCACTTCCTTCCGCCACTTACTTCCTTCCTTCCTTCCGCCACTTCCTTCCTTCCGCCACTTCCTTCCTTCCGCCACTTCCTTCCTTCCTTCCGCCACTTCCTTCCGCCACTTCCTTCCGCCACTTCCTTCCTTCCTTCCTTCCTTCCTTCCTTCCTTCCTTCCTTCCTTCCTTCCTTCCTTCCTTCCTTCCTTCCTTCCTTCCGCCACTTCCTTCCGCCACTTCCTTCCGCCACTTCCTTCCGCCACTTCCTTCCGCCACTTCCTTCCGCCACTTCCTTCCTTCTGCCACTTCCTTCCTTCCGCCACTTCCTTCCTTCCTTCCGCCACTTCCTTCCTTCCGCCACTTCCTTCCTTCCTTCCTTCCTTCCTTCCGCCACTTCCTTCCGCCACTTCCTTCCGCCACTTCCTTCCTTCCGCCACTTCCTTCCTTCCGCCACTTCCTTCCTTCCTTCCTTCCTTCCTTCCTTCCTTCCTTCCTTCCTTCCTTCCTTCCTTCCTTCCTTCCTTCCGCCACTTCCTTCCTTCCGCCACTTCCTTCCGCCACTTCCTTCCTTCCTTCCTTCCGCCACTTCCTTCCTTCCTTCCTTCCTTCCTTCCTTCCTTCCTTCCTTCCTTCCTTCCTTCCTTCCTTCCTTCCTTCCTTCCTTCCTTCCTTCCTTCCTTCCTTCCTTCCTTCCTTCCTTCCTTCCTTCCTTCCTTCCTTCCGCCACTTCCTTCCGCCACTTCCTTCCGCCACTTCCTTCCGCCACTTCCTTCCGCCACTTCCTTCCGCCACTTCCTTCCGCCACTTCCTTCCTTCTGCCACTTCCTTCCTTCCGCCACTTCCTTCCTTCCTTCCGCCACTTCCTTCCTTCCGCCACTTCCTTCCTTCCTTCCTTCCTTCCTTCCGCCACTTCCTTCCGCCACTTCCTTCCGCCACTTCCTTCCTTCCGCCACTTCCTTCCTTCCGCCACTTCCTTCCTTCCTTCCTTCCTTCCTTCCTTCCTTCCTTCCTTCCTTCCTTCCTTCCTTCCTTCCTTCCTTCCGCCACTTCCTTCCTTCCGCCACTTCCTTCCGCCACTTCCTTCCTTCCTTCCTTCCGCCACTTCCTTCCTTCCTTCCTTCCTTCCTTCCTTCCTTCCTTCCTTCCTTCCTTCCTTCCTTCCTTCCTTCCGCCACTTCCTTCCGCCACTTCCTTCCTTCCGCCACTTCCTTCCGCCACTTCCTTCCTTCCTTCCGCCACTTCCTTCCTTCCTTCCTTCCTTCCTTCCTTCCTTCCTTCCTTCCTTCCTTCCTTCCTTCCTTCCTTCCTTCCTTCCTTCCTTCCGCCACTTCCTTCCGCCACTTCCTTCCTTCCGCCACTTCCTTCCGCCACTTCCTTCCGCCACTTCCTTCCGCCACTTCCTTCCGCCACTTCCTTCCGCCACTTCCTTCCGCCACTTCCTTCCGCCACTTCCTTCCGCCACTTCCTTCCTTCTGCCACTTCCTTCCTTCCGCCACTTCCTTCCTTCCTTCCGCCACTTCCTTCCTTCCTTCCTCCACTTCCTTCCTTCCTCCCTCCCTCCCTCCCTCCCTCCCTCCCTCCCTCCCTCCCTCCCTCCCTCTCTCCCTTCCTCCCCTCGTCCCTTCCTCCCTTCTCCCTCTGCATTCTGATTGTAATAATTAACAGATCTAGAAATAAATTTATAATTTAAGATTATTTCCTTATAGTCTGATTCTCAACACAAAAAAATCAGATATATCATTCTCATGAAAAGATTTTGAGAGGTAAAGTAATATATAAATGCCTTTAGACTGAAATGCACCCATATGAATGACAACAACTCTAAAGAGAACAGATCTACTTCTGTCAACAATCTTAAAATTTCTATTCATGAATAACTTATGCTCCATTTATGCTCAATTTCTGCCTAAGTTCCACTGGAAACTTATGCAACACACCTTTTGCATATGAAATTGTGGTAGAATAAAACCCTACACATAGTCCAAAACTGAAAAAAATATTTGAGGATGTCCCAAATATTCATGAGCAGCCCGTTTTACCTGACAAGTGAAAAACCAAGTCAAGTGTGTGGTGTTCAGATTAATGACCCTGCAGTGCCTTTCACTGGACTGGCACTTCATTAGGATTTAGCAGCTATTGTAACTTGGAAGAACAAGGATAAACTAGAAGAAAGGGAAACATGCTGTTCCTTAACTGTGCTATGAACTTCTTGTGGAAATGATAACACTCAAAATAAAACAAATGAAAACGAAAAGATTTTATATAATTAACAGCAATGCTAACTTAAAAAAAAACAATTTAATGTTTGTTAGCGATCATAGAACATAGCTGAAGGAAAGAACAGAGCTGAGAAGAGGCAGAAAAGAAGGAAGAACTGCAAATTACAGAGGAAAAACCAGAACATAGATAGCAGAGAAACATTTATGGCTAATTGTACAGAGAGAGTGTGAGGAAGGGAAAAAAATCTGCAAAAAAGAAATCAACAAATAGAAACACTTACAGCCAAAATTCTAATATAATAAGAGATATTAAAAAAAATATAATGCTTTCCTGTACTAAAGAACAGCTACTGGCATTCGAATTCTCTTTCAGAAATAGGAGTGGTTTATCATGACAACAAATTGCTGCCACACATGCAGAAATTTGGGCTGCTTCTTTCCCAAAAACTGAATAAGTTGATGTTATTCCTCATATTGTGTACTTTTCTATTAACTTCTTTTTGTTCAAGTCTGAAATATGAAGCTATCTTGTGCAATAATACTTTAACAACATTTTTCTAACCATTTTCCGACGTGAAAAAATAATGTAATTGTATATATATATTTGAAGAATAAATAAAGTATATTTGTCCCTAACCATTTTCAGAATGAAATGAAATGTTAAAACAGAACTTCTCCCTGATATTAAAAGGCATGCTGGATTCTGAATTACACTTAATTGCACTATGTACTTTGCAACACAAAAGTGTCAGCAATTGTTTCAATAGAAAGTGTTATCTAGTTATTTTTGCAGGGAAATGCTTAGTGTGTGCCAGTGAAACCTGTAGCTTTGGAGTAAAATCAATGTAATTTTTTCTAGCAAGTACTTATATTACTCATAAATGCCTCATTCAGGATCGCTTAAAAGAACCTATGACTCTAATCATCTTCATCATATCTTAACAAGAAAAAAACAGCAGAAACTCACATTGAGATCTTGCTCTCCTTCTTTCAGAGCAATGTCTTAAAGTTGTAAGGGAAAAAAAAAAAATCACATACAATTCTTAAAAAGCAGAAGTCAGTCTAGAGAAAGTGTATGGAGGCCTAAGTATTAACCTTCTGATTCAGAAGATTTAATGTAAAGAAACGCATAAAACCTTAAACAAAATTGACAAAAAACCCAAAAACTGTACAAATGAAAAATAACACAAATCAAACAAACAAATAAACCAACAAAAAAGCCGCACAGAGAGTATATCTGTGTGTCACAGTAATTACAGAGTGATGAAAGAGTAAAGGCAGGGCTAACTCCAGCTTCCTGTGTTGGAATATCAGCCCTGTGCTGCTCAGGATAGTGCCTCACAGACGTACAGCACAGCAGCACCTGCACAGGTATTCCTGTCTGGATATACTTCTTCATCCAAGAATTTGGAAGCCCTGGAAGGAAGCTGCAGAAGGCTCCAAGGCCAAGCTGGGCTGGGCTGAGCTTAACTTGGCTGGCAGAGACACTTCTGGAACTCCTTTGCTGGTTATTTGCAGCAGGATAATTTAAAGATCTTTTTACCTAGCCCAAGCTGTAAAAAGTTGCCAGATCTGCACGAATGATAAAGAAACTGTGTTGGTTTTGACTGTGATAAGAGTCACTTTTATTCACAGTAGCTACTATGAGGTTGTGTCTTGGATTGGTGCTACGAATAAGGTTAATTAACAAAGTGTTGTTGTCTTTGTTGTGGAGCAGTGTTTGCACAGTGCCAATGCCTTTTCTGCCTCTCCCCATGTCCAACCATCAAGGAGCCTGGGGGTATACAAGGAGCTGGGAGGGGATGCAATCACTACATTTGACTCCATTTGATCCAAGGTTCATCCCAGACCCTATGACATCGTGCTCAGAATAAAGTTGGGGAAAGGAAGAGGAAGGCAGGAACATTCAAAGTAATTAATAGCGTTTGTTTTCCTAAATCGCTGTTACAGGTGATGGAGCCCTGCTCTCCTGGAGATGGCTGAACACCTGCCTGCCCATGGGAAGCGGTGAATGAGTCCTTTGCTTTGTTTTGTTTTGCTTGCATGTGAGGCTGTTACTTTATCTCACCCCATGAATCTTCTCACTATTACTCATCTGTTTCTCAGCCCCATCTGACCTGGAGGGAGGCAGCGAGAGGCTGTGTGGTGCTTTGTTGCTGGCTGGGGTTAAACCACAATAGAAATGCATGATTCTTGAATAGCTTGGCACTTTGAAGGAAAGGCAGGATTTTCAGATTTTTAAGAAATCTTTTTTTTAAAGGACGCTGTCACAACAGCTGATACCATGATTTATTTTACTCTGCTTGCTCAGATTTTTGTATATGTAATAGCTGAACTTGAACGCACATACTTTTTACCATTTTAGCCAAAGTGGATCAAAGTAAAGTTTATTTTACATAGGAATAGCCACTATAGGAATTACATTGCTATAGGAATAGTTTATATTACTATAGGAATAGCCACAGGCTTGTCTCTTTCTTTTTCCTAATATCAGTTAGGCTATGTCATTTTAATATTATGAAATGATAAAAAAGAGTAATTTACATACAGAGAAGTCATATTTCAGTTCTTTTTTAGCTTGTCGAAGATGGATTTTCATTATCCATAAAAAATTCAAAGATAAAAAATATCAACAATACCTAAACTGTATTAACAGAATTCACATAAGCTGAAGTGTAAGCAATGTTTTAATTATGCCTAGAAGGCGATGTTTTAGTTTTATGAAGCTGCATTCATCGCCATGGATCTTTTCTCTAAAGCAGAGAAGTCCATTTTTCATATGGTTTGTTGTTATGTGCATTGATAAGACATGGCAAATAAAGAAGTTATCTTCTATGTTTATGCCCCCACCACAGCATTTGCAAGATTTCTGATGGAAAACAGAATAAGGATTAACTGGAATGATAAATTAGCTCATTCTAAGGGAATATTTTCATAGGTTGAAATAAGGTTTTTAAAAGAGGAATAGGCACCTGGAATAGGTGTAGTGGAATAAAAGCAAAAAATAACCAACCAAAAAACCTTCTTGTAGAAAATATTACAATGTAATTCTTTGTATGATAAAAAATTCTAAATTTGTCTAAAATAATATTGTGAATTACTGCAGAATTAACATTTAAATACCTTCCTTTGTATTACAATGCTGGACTTTTTATAAAGATTATTGACTATTGTCAAATTTTATTCTTAATTTCTTTTTGCTTTGGGGACTTCAACTCTTCTAAATATACAAAAGGAAACACTTTAAAAGCTTTACCCTCTGAAGGTATAGAAGTAAAGCATTTCAGTACTGCTAGTAAGGATTATAGGATTTGAAAAAAAAAAAGAAACACAGGAATCTTCAAAAGGAAAAAAGATAGATAGATTTCACGGGGCATCTGTTTAGCCCACTCTAGTTAAAAATGGCATTCAGCTGTAAAACATCAATATGTCAGGCACATTACTAATATAATTTTTATGACAGCATAGCATATTGTGAGGATATTATCCTTTTCTGTCTTCAGCCCCATTCAGCAGACTGTCCTATTCACAAATCCTCTTTCAATTGACAATGTTTTGGTGAAAAACTAAAGCCTCTATAGTAGTAATTTAGGTTAACTAGCATATTTTCCTTATATTTGCAATTACCATTTGACTGTTAAATATTCTACAAAACTACTCATATCCCAGTGCAGCCCAGATGGTAGCATGCATTACATTGCACTTTTGTAATCCCAGAATTTCTGTGTCATTGCTACCTGCAGGAATTTAGACTGCAGCATGGAGAATGTTGTGTACTAATGAGTTTATTTGACCTGCATATTGTATATAAGTGTGATTTAGTATAGGCAGGAAGAATTAAATATTCTATAATTAATTTTTTTCACTAAAAACTCTAATTGTGCTTCTATGCATGCAGCCCACCATATTTATGTAATAATCTTAGTATTAATCACAGAAATATGTATATGTGCCGAGGTAACACAAAATTAAGTTTAACATTTTTTTCTTATAGGATTCCTGCTTCATGTCTCTCATAATTCCTTCAAATCCCTCAATCACTTTCTCGCTGATGCTTCCCTATCTTTCCAAAATGTCTTTGTACCTGAAAGGACAAAACTTCCCCATGAAAGGAAGGCAGCCAAGCCCGCCCTCTCTGCGTTTCTACAACGACAGCAGGTATTCTTTAGTGCTCACACGTGGTGGGCATCTTACAGTGATGACTACTAAGGAAATGATCACACTGATATCCTCACCAGATGCCTTGGAAACCTTCTGTCCTGTCCCATTCGTACAAACCAGGCAGCTCTAAGCACCACAGCAGAATTCCACAATCTAATGGAAAATCTCCTTTTCAATTATAGCCTTATTAAAGCCCAGCCTGCATTTTCATGTCATAATGAACTGATCTGGGAGAACCAAAGTGTTCACATCTTGGGATTGGAGCCTCTCAAACACCACCAGCCCGGCTCTTCCCGTTGTCTCTGTAACACTGCAAGGCAATGCTCACCACCTACTCAGGGCATTACTCCTCCCAGCTGAGTCTGGAGGTCTTCCTCTGCCCACTAAGAATTATGTCTTGCAAAAAAGAAAAAAATAAGCAGAGAGATATTTTTTATATCTTGTCTTTGAGGTACTCTGCTGATACCGTGAGTCAATTCATGGCAAAGTGCAATAATGTTGTCAAGCAGAACAAATAATTCTACTCTAATGTTTTATTACATTCAAGCAGCATTATAGAAATAGCTCTTTTGTAGAAAAGTCAGAGAGATAATGAGTATTAAAGGGATGGAAATCATCAAGAAGAAAAATTTACATTTTAGCATCAGTTGTCTCTCAGTTTTTACCTAGACTCTTAGAAACAGAAACTCAAAAATTCCTACCGTCTTCCCTTTTAATTTTCATTCTTCTCTTCTCACAAACAATCACTGTTGGTAGACTTGCCAATTTCCAGTTTAATGATTTTTAAAAAACATCAGAGGAAATTTTTTTAAGAACACGGTATTGTTTCTTTGCTGTGGTAGGTTGACCTTGTCAGCTGCCAGATGCCAACCCAGATGCTCTCTCACTCCCACTCCTCAACGGGACAAAAAGAGAAAATAAGATGAGAAAGCTCATGGACCGAGATAAAAATAGGGAGACAAAACAAACTCAAACTGGTGAAAAGATAATTTAAGTTATTATCAATTAAAATAGATTTGGATTGTGAAAAACAAAAATGAAAGCTAAAATCTCTTCTTCCATCTTTCCCTTTTCCCATGTTCAACTTCACTCCTTCATTTCCAATTCCTCCATGGCCTCTTCTGAAAAAGAAAGAAAAAGATTAAAAAGTAGACAAAAACCAATACCAAAAAAATTAAGATTATATTCTTTATAAATTGTCATGCTTCTGAAATAATCTCAGGAGTTTTGAACGATGCTGGTTAACTATCCTAGCAGAGTTTTATAGCTCATGTTGAGTCCATGAATTACTTTGGGTGTTATTCCTGGGAAAGGCCGCATTGTCCAGATCCCTGGGTTGGAAACCACACACTTTCACAGTTATTTCTAAACCACATATGGTTCATAAATTTTCCAGTTTTGGCTTCAGTTTTTCTTCTTTCCCTTTGAATTCATGATAAATAAAATAGGTGATGTGCAGGCATTATATAAAAGATACACTACACAATCTAAAATCTAATAACTGAAAGTAACTTCCCTAGAAATTAAAGTTCATTCAAAGTTTTATCAAAATTATTCTCATCCCTGGATAACTAAAAAAATTAGTTTAAAAAGTCAAAACATTTATTAGGAGCTTCTCATCTTCCTTTTATAGGGAGATAATAGGGAAATATTGAATCAATTAAATCTTTATATACAAATATATTGATTTCACAACTACTACACTGAAGCCATTGTTTGATAGCAGAAAAATATTCTATATGAATTAAACCAAATTATGTATTGAACATTAGAACTTTTCTGCTCAATATTTTAAAATATTATTTCAAGTTCCTCAAACTGGCAGCTATTCAAGTGCCTCAAATCAATTTTAAAACTAATATACTTGTCATGAAACATTAAATGGAGAAGTTATGTAAATGTATAACACACCATCAATTTTCAGAAAGAATTGATGGAAATTAGAAATAGGTAAATCCTTAGCTGGGAGAGGCAAAGGAAAGTATACAGAAAGTGTTTGTAGAATTTCAGTATTGAATATTTCTAGTCCTGTATTGATTGCTCAAATTAATATTTAATCTGCAATAACTTCAGCAGAAGTTAGATTTCACAGTTGTGATTTAGGAATGGTATTCTCCAATTTGGTATTTTCGCTGAAACACTCTGACCCAAGTACTTCTTGCTCACTTCCCCCTGCTCCTCCCCTTCCCCTGCCACAGGATGGAGAGAAGAATTGGAAGCACAAAAGGTAAAAATCTTGGGTTGAGATAAGAACAATTTAACCGAAACTACAAGATAAGAAAATAAACACAACAATGGTAATGAAAGATTGTAGGAGAAAAGAAATGTTTTTACTCACCCCACTGAAACCCTCAATAATACCTGACAATTCTGACCATCCTGCTGCCTGGCTCAGAAGGTGAACCTTGTCTCTCCTCACAGAGTGATAGGAGGCACTATAAAATATCCTCTGGGTCCTTCAATGCCCTGCCTATTGCAAATATCAACCCTGTCCCTGCTGGATCCTGGACAAGAGTTTTCCTATGTGACTGCCCTCACCCCAGCTCAATGAACTTTTGCTTTTTGGTGGAACTGTCAGGTGTATCACAATACCAGGAATAAAACTCATGACATTAATGCTTAAGGTAGATAGGGTCATAACTAATAACAAAGTAGATAAAGGGGACGGAAGTTACATTTAATTTCTACAGAAATTCTATGCATGAACCAAAATAATACAAAAACCAAGTCTACCACATATGGTTGAGAAAATTGGGGTTGTGCAGTCTAGAGAAGAGAAGACACTGGGAAGGCCTTATAGCAGCTATCCAGTATCTAAAGGAGGTCACCATAGAGCTTGAGAGGGGCTTATTACTAGGGCATGGAGTGATAGGACAAGGGGTAATGCTTCAAACTGAAAGACTGCAGATTTAAATTAGATATTAGGAAGAAATTCTTCGCTGTAAATGAAGAATGCTGGAACAGATCGGCCAGAGAATTGTGGATTCCCCAAACCTCAAAGCCAGGTTGGGTGGGGCTTTGAGGAACCTGATCTAGTGACAGATGTTCCTGCTGATGGCAGGGGAGCTGGAACAAGATGATCTTTAAGGTTCCTTCCAACTCAGGCCATTCTGTGATTTTGTGCTTCTATTATTTCATTGTAGTTCATATGTAGTTGAATTCAATCTGAAGATACAGAGGGAATGGAACAGAGAAGAGGAGAGATAATATTCTTAAATTCTTACATTTTTAAAGAGTTTAAGAATACAGACATGTCTAAATAACCAGAAATAGATTCTTGGGGATTATAAAATAAATTCCACATCACCTCTGACTCAGCTCTGTGTGAGGAGAAAGGGGTGCTACTGCATCCACAGGCAAAGCAAGACCCCCATAATAGTTTTAGTCTGTCTAACTTTAAATCTTTGGAATCAGTAAATGTTAAATAAGCAAAATCAACAAAAACTCTGAAAGGATTTTAACAGGCTGCATAGTACATGTCCTTTACAGAAAAAGATAAAATTAAATGTTCTTAAAGAATTCACATTAAAATTTTAGGCAATAAAGAACTGAAGTAATTCCTCTGTATATTTCCTTTTCTCATGGCATTAAAAAAGATACTTTAAAATATGATCATTTATCAAAAAATAGAGATTATAACTTGAAAATGTCATCACCTCTGCGTGTCCTGTCCATGTAAAGCATGGCCACTGTAGACAGTATATTTTTTATTGCATAGATAAATTTCCTAGAAAACGGAAGCTTTTTTTGTTGTTACACATTATCAATTCACTGACAACTCTGCACTGTTACAAAAGACTGATCTTCTTTCCTTCCATTTTCATACACTTTCTTTTTTTCTTCCATTTTCATACACCTTTCAATATTTAACAACAGATACTAAGAAAGGAAGGAATAATTTAAGAATGTCTCAGAGAAGCCAAAAGAATAAGCTCACAATGTATCTTTAAGACATGATATTTAATGGAAGATGCTATTTGGTTTTTTATTTTAAATTCTTCTTTTCAAAAAGGTGATTTTTTTCTATTTGTCAAAGTATCACTCCATATATTTACCCCTGTTACTGGAAGATTTCTGGATGAATTATCTTGGTGAATAAGGATGGCTACTCCTCTGAGTTGTGTGTAGAAGGAAAGGTAGAAACTTTTTAAACGTTTTTGGCACTTCTGAAAGCAGAGGACATCTATTCCCCTAACAAAGGAATAATTCAATTTTGAGAGTTACAATATTGTTGCATATTTGCTGGTGAGAGAAAGGTTAAAGATTTAAGCAAGTTACTAAAACATTGGAATTTGTATGTCAAGAGCTAGGCAGCATTGTTTATAATTGGAAGAGCTTGAGGTAAGTTTTAATTTAGAAATGTGGTTCTGTTGATAGACATTTTACGCTTTTAAAAATTATCATGTTTTTATTTGCTAAATAAGGTGTAAAAACTTAAAAATTGGAGCAATCATATGTGCATATTATACCAAACGTTTCATAATATCCCTATAAGCAGTGGAGAATGTAGTATTGGTTCAAAGAATGAATTTAATTCAGGTATTAATATGATTCAATGCATGCCAAAGCAAGATTGTTACTGAAGATACAGTGAACTATCCAGAAGTTATTTAGGTCGTGACTGTGTATCGCTTATTTAACGTGCTCTGGTAGTTGATGGGAAAACTAACCTATCTGTATGCATTCCCTAGTGTAGAAATCAGGATATCAATTCATTTTTTTCTTGTTTGTTTTTCTCTCTCTGGGAGAAGCAGTCTTACAAGCTTCACTTCCTATTTGTAAATATAAAATTATGAACAGGTGTTGTGGTGTGTTGTTTAATTTCCCCAATTATTTCCCCATTTTATGTATTCTCCCCCCAATTTTCTGTAAAATGGTTCCTCCCTCCCCTGATTTTCCCGCCACTGCCTCCCCTGACTGTTGGTCTCCTTGGTTACCCCCTTCCCCCTCAACTGCCAGTCTCCCCTTGTTATGTAATCACCCCTCCCTTACACTCCTTATAAGTAAGTTTTTCCTCCTCCCTGGGCCCAGTCAATCACCCCCCACTCCTCCCAGGTTTCCAGAATCTTCTCCTCTCTGGGGGCTGTGGTTGGCTGTGGTCCCGGGGCTCCTCCTTTATGTTGTATTTATTGGTTCGTTTTCCTTGCCAATTATGTTTGTACCCTTCCCCGATTGGCTAGTTGGGCTCCCCTCCTCTCTCCACCCCTTGTTTTTAAAACTGTACCTCCCGCCTCATTCCTTGCCACTTGCTGGTTGGCACCCTCCCTACCTGTTCCTGTCACCGAACCTTCAATAAATCGGAGTTAGCCCCCAGCTTGTGGTCACCTCTGACTTCGTTCCGTCGCGCTTCTGCCCGCTCTGCGTAGCCAGCTCAGCCCGAGGCCAAGACGCCAAGGGGGGCTGGAAGTATATGCGCCGGGGGTGTCGGCCACCTCCCTCGTAACAGCGGCTAGCCGGACACTCGGGCCAAATACGCCCTCGCGCAGGCTGGCGCCCAGGGGGTGTCGGCCACCTCCCTCGTAACAGCGGCTAGCCGGACACTCGGGCCAAATACGCCCTCGCGCAGGCTGGCGCCCAACGTGGGGCCTGTGAAGTGGACAACTGGACAGCTGACCACGGACCGGACCCCTCGGAGTGAGACTTACAAATCCTATTGGCCGTCAGCCTACCCCAAGGTAGTAGCAGGCCCGTTTTAGGGCAGCGCTCCCTGGGGATTGGAGTCGGGACTCCCAGGCACCCTTCGGGACGACTCCTGGAACGAAGACCCCCCTCGCCTCGGTTTGTGTTTCCGCCCCAACGAGTGTGGTAAGTCCGGGCCCCTTCTCCCTGGGGACTTCCCGGGCTTCCCCCTTCGCCTTTTTAAACGCTTCCCTAGGGGTACGGGCCCTGCTCTGGGGACCTGCCTCCCACCCTTTTCCCCATCACCCAGATTTTGTTGTTTTAACTTTCCCGTGGGAGCCGGACTCTCCCCAGACGCGGGGGCCGGACCCACCACCCTAATTCCCTGTTCCTCACACCTTTCCCCCGGACTTCGGGGCGGTGGGAGGGCGAAGGCTTGTTGGTGGCGGTTTGTTGTTTTTGTTTGCGTTTTCCCCGGGCGAGAGGGGAGTGCCATCGGTTTCCTTTCCCCCTTTCTAGTAGTAAAAATTTTTTTTTTGCTGCTAGAAAGGTGCCATGGGTGCAGGCTTGGGAAAGGAACAAAAAGAGGTTTATTATTATGTTAAGGGTTTACTGTTGACTGGTGGGCACAAGGCGCCCAAACCAGAATTAAAGTTGTTAGTTAGATGGGTCTTTTCGAAGTTCCCCAATGCCTCCTCGGAAGTTGTTAAGCAGCCACGTTTTTGGACAGCCGTTGTAGCAAAATTGAACGAAGCAGTGAAGTCCAGGGAGGCAAAGTTGGTTAACGTGGCGTACTGGGCTGGAGTTGTGCTTGTCACTCTCCGCCCAGTAGGGGAGCCGAAGAAAGGGCCCACAAGTTCTGTTTTGTCCCCCCGTTCCCCTCATTCGCTTGCCCTTGTCCCTCATTCCGCTCCCTCATCCCTTAGGCAGGAGCCCTCGAGGGGGATTTTAAAGGCCGAAAAGAAGCAGGGGGTTCCACCTGCCCCTGCTCCCCCTCGACCTGCTCGGCCTTCCCTTTCGAGGAGCCCTGGCCAGGCTTCTCCTCTTCCCGACCCCTCTGTTCCTACCCCCAATTCCCCAGTTGCTAGACCCAAAGTTTGGTTTATTGAAAGTTATGAAGATGGCTCCCAGGGTGCCCAAAATGGCGCCGGCCACATGGCCGTTCCCGCCAGGGCCCCTTCTCTTCCCCAGAACCCCTTTCTCCCTAATCCCAACCCCTTTGTCCCTCCTGACCACACCTCATTTCCGGCTGCCCCTCCCTCATATTCAGCTCCTCCCTCTACCCCCTATGTTCCCCCGCCCACGGTCCAACCCTCTGCTGATCCCGCCCCTGTCCCTCCCATTTCGTTGGCTCCCCCCTCTGCTCCTCCTGTAACTCCTCCCCCAGTCCAGCCCCCCTCAGACCCCTCCTCTGTCACGCCCTCATGTTTCGCTCCGCCCCCATGTTCCACCCAGGGGGCGGAAAGGGGTGGTGTGCTGTGCCCGCCCCCTCGTCCCGCCTCACTGTCTGGCCCCGCCTCAACCTCTTCCACTTCCGGTTCCCACGCCCTCCCTCCCGGTTCCCACGCTTTGTGTTCCGGGGGGGGGGAGTGGATGACCGGAGGCTGGGACAAGCGCCCTTGTTGGAAGCTGCCCCGGTTTCGTACACCCTCAGCGGAGAGGGGAGTTCTTTGGCTCAGTGGGTGCCTTTAGCACCGGCCAGGATCAAAGAACTGTGCAAGGCGCAGAAGGACTACTCCCGGGAGTCTGAATACTTCCGGGGGTTGCTCCGAGATGGCCTTGCACGGGGAGATCTTGTGCCCGCTGACCTTAGGGCTCTCTTCTCCAGCTTGACCGGCCCTATGGAATTCCGGATATGGGTGGCGGAGTGGAAGAGGGAGATTCTGGAGGTTCTCCCAAACCTTTGGGGGAATCCTGCCACATCTCACGATGCGGATGGCCAGATAGTGCAGGAGGAACACCTGCTGGGCGAGGGGCAATGGGCAAATGGGGCAGCCCAGGCTCGGGCTCTTTTCCCCCAACACCTAGTGGAGACGGCTCAGGCTGCGGAGCGAGCCTTCTTTAGGCTGGCAGTAGTCACCTCCCAATGGGAGGAGGACGAAGTGCGGCAGGGCGCGCAGGAGCCCTACTTAGCCTTCGTCGAACGCCTCTACCGTTTCGTGGAAGCGCAGGTGTCTGGGGACCGGGAGAGAGAGTGCATGCTAAGAAAAATGGCATATTACAACGCCAATGCGGAGTGCCGAAAGGCAATTCGCACTCTCCCCCGGACCCCCCAGCCCACGGTGGAGGCAATGATGGAGGCGGTAAGGGCTCACGTTCCACTCTCTGTGCGCCCACGCCGAAGCTCCGTAGCCTTTGCCGACCTCCCAGAGCCCGAGCCGTTCGACCTGGAGGCTGCCCCCGCTGCTGGGCCACCGACACCTGGGCCCAGCAGAAGAACGACAGACACCCACCCCTGCCATTTATGTGGCGAGATGGGGCACTGGATGCCCCAGTGTCCCATGAGGGCGGACTACCTAAACTTCAGGAGGCAGAGGGAGAAAGAGAAGCAGGGACAAAAAAACTAGGCCCTGAGCGCAGCCCCTCCCTGTGCGCGGACAGAAATACGGCGGGCAATACAACATCAAGCGGGGAGGGAGGAGAGGAGAGACCGCCGTCAACTTTCGCTTTGCCGGACTTGACGCAACTATCGGACGTGACAAATACCTGTGGTGCAGTTCCTGCGCTTAACACCTTGTCCTCTGCTTCCCCTTACAGGCTGCAGCTAACTAGGGATTTCTACATCCCTAATAGTAACATCCAGCTGGTGTCTGTCGACCTCCATCATCCGGGTCGCTGGAGGAAACTAGGACGTTGCAGGTGGACTGTCATCGGTGACACAAAGCACACGCCGCGAGACGTGCACATTATCCCCGGGCTGGTCACTACCGACCGGGATCGTTTCGCGGTAGGGCTGTACTGTGTCCGACCCCCACTTCTCCTTCCCAAGGGACAGGTCATCGCCCAGGCCATCCCCGTTCCTGACCAAGACCACTGGAGTAGCGGCGCGGAGAGGACATCGCCTCCGTCGGTGGCCTGGGCACAGCTCGTAGGGAGGGAGAAGCCCCGCCTGACATGTCAGCTTTCGTTAGGCGGGGATCACAAGGTCATCAGGGGTCTCTTGGACACGGGTGCAGATGTGACGATCATTCCCTCTCGGGAGTGGCCGTCACATTGGGATTTGCAAAGTGCAGCGGGCACGATTTCTGGTGTCGGGGGTCTACAAACAATTGGCCAAACAATCAAGGAGCACTGTACAAATCAAAAGGCCAGACGGGCAATTGGCTTCAGTACGCCCGTTTGTTTTGGATTACAGCGAGCCTCTCTGGGGGAGAGATCTGCTAGCCCAGTGGGGGGCCAGAATTGACCTGCCAAAGGCTCCCCAGGTTTTTCGGGCAGTGGCCACTGAGGAGCGCCGGACTTGGAAGCTGGATTGGCTTTCGGATAAACCAGTACAAGTCCAACAGTGGCCACTTAACAAGCAGAAATTAAAGGCGCTCCACGAGCTCGTGCAGGAGCAGCTACTGAAGGGCAACATCGAGGAGTCCATGTCTCCATGGAACTCCCCGGTCTTCGTTATCAAAAAGCCTAATAAGGATAAGTGGCGGCTCCTGACCGACCTCCGCCAAATTAATGATATAATCGTTGACATGGGATCTCTCCAACCAGGGATGCCATCCCCAGCAATGCTCCCCCAAAACTGGAATCTGGCCGTCATTGATATAAAGGACTGTTTCTTCCAAATTCCCCTTCACCCAGACGATGCCCCGCGCTTTGCTTTCACGGTGCCGTCAATCAACCGTGAGTCCCCGGCCAAGCGCTATCATTGGCGGGTATTACCACAGGGCATGAAGAACAGCCCTGTGATCTGCCAATGGTATGTCGCTTCGCTGCTGTCACCTTTACGTACAGCCCTCGGGGATGCCGTCATCATCCATCATTACATGGACGACATCCTCGTGTGTGCGGCCGACCACAGTCTACTTGCCCATGCGCTTGACCTGACAACCAATGCGTTGGTTGCTGCAGGGTTCGAGCTCCAGCAGGATAAGATTCAGCGGATGCCACCTGGGAAATACCTGGGCCTCGAAATCACAAAGCGGACCATTGTTCCGCAAAAATTGGCTATTCGGACGAAAGTCCAGACCCTAGCGGATGTCCATCAACTGTGTGGGTCTTTAAATTGGGTGAGACCCTGGCTAGGCATCCCCACCGAAGACCTAGCCCCCCTTTTCAATTTGTTGAAAGGGGGAGAGGGGCTTAGTTCCCCTAGGACTCTCACCCCAGAGGCAGAGGTGGCTCTGGAGAAGGTACAAAAGACTATTTCGGCCAGGCAGGCCCATCGGTACCATCCGGGCCTGCCGTTCAAATTTATTGTACTGGGAAAGCTGCCACACCTCCATGGCATAATACACCAGTGGGACCAAGACCTAAAGGACCAGGGCCTGGGTGACCCCCTCTTAATTATAGAGTGGGTGTTCCTCAGCCACAACAGGTCCAAAAGGATGACACGGCCACAGGAGTTGGTAGCCGAACTGATCCTCAAGGCAAGATCGAGGATCAGGGAGTTGGCAGGGTGTGATTTTTCATGCATACACATCCCAATTAAATTGGAATCGGGCCAATTAAAATTGAGAACCTTCGAAGAATTGCTGCAAACAAATGAATACCTTCAGTTTGCACTCGACAGCTACACTGGGCGCATTGCAGTTGATCGGCCGGCCCACAAATTATTTAATTCGGAGTTCAAATTGTCTCTCAAAAAGGTTCAAAGTAGGGAACCATTGGATGCCGTGACAGTTTTTACTGACGCGTCTGGAGCATCCCACAAGTCAGTGATGACTTGGAAGGATCCTCAGACTCAGCAGTGGGAGACCGATGTTGTTGTGGAGGGTTCTCCACAGATTGCTGAGTTGGACGCAGTCGTCAGGGCATTCCAGAGATTCCCAGGACCTTTTAATTTGGTAACAGATTCTGCGTATGTAGCCGGTGTAGTGTCAAGAGCTGAGTGTGCAGTTCTTCAGGAGGTTTCTAACAAAAATTTATTTAATTTACTGAATAGGCTCGTCGAGTTGGTCTCCCACCGCGAGCATCCGTTCTTCGTTATGCATGTTAGATCACACACAGATCTGCCTGGGTTTATTGCAGAAGGCAACCGTCGTGCCGATTCTTCGGCCGCGGCTGCTGTGACGCAGGGCCCTCTCCCGGATGTGTTCGGCCAGGCTAAGATCAGCCACCAACTCTTCCATCAGAATGCGCCCGGCCTGGTTCGGCAATTCAATCTGACGCAGGACCAGGCCAAGGCGATTGTGGCCACGTGTCCCCAATGCCAGCGAGATCAAATGCCCACCGTGGTCTCGGGGGCTAATCCTCGAGGCCTGGCGAGCTGTGAGGTGTGGCAGACGGACGTAACACATGTTCCATCTTTTGGCCGGTTGTGTTACGTCCACGTCTCAGTGGATACCTTCTCCGGTGCCATCTACGCTTCTGCCCACACAGGGGAGAAGGCAGCGGATGTTCAGAAGCATCTGCTTCAGGCATTCGCTGTCTTGGGCATCCCTAGGGCCCTAAAAACCGATAATGGCCCTGCGTATGTTTCTAAGGAGCTGCGGAGCTTCCTGCAGCAATGGGGAATAGTCCATAAGACCGGCATCCCCTATTCCCCGACAGGCCAAGCCATGGTGGAAAGGGCCCACCAGAGCCTTAAGAAGATCCTGTCCCGACAACAACCGGCGATGAAGGTGGAGACCCCCCACGTCCGGCTGTCGAGAGCATTGTATACCCTGAACTTCCTTAATTGCTCTTTCGACAGCCAAAATCCTCCAGTGGTTCGGCACTTCGGCAGCCACCAGCAGCTGCAGCCCAAAGTCAGGCCTCCGGTTCTAGTTAAGGATCCGGAGACCTGGCGGACGGAGGGTCCCTTCGACTTGGTGACCTGGGGGAGGGGATACGCTTGTGTGTCTACTCCCTCAGGTCCCAAGTGGGTTCCATCCAAGTGGGTAAGGCCCTTCGTCCCGAAGCAGGGGACAAAAGCAGGAACTGTACCGCAAGTTCGGCAGGCGTGTTGGCGGCGACGGAGGAGACCCCACCATCTGTCATCTGCTCCTCCAGATCTCCCCTCCGTAGAGGAAGAGCCTTCCCCTCCGGCCTCTCCTCCACCGTTGGACCTTCTCCTCCATGTTTCCACCTGTTCTCCCCCTCTCCCTGATTTATCCCCTCGTATGTTTTATTTAAGTTGGCTTTTCGGGGAGGAACCATATTTATAGTTTTGATATACTCTCACCTTTCTTTGTCGTTTCAGTTCCATCTCCCTAATGGCCCCCGCTTTGCCACCGCTGGCCCCAAGCCCTGGAGTGCTGACCATCTTTGTAATCGCCTACTGGCTCCTGACACCATCCGTGGAGCCGTGGGTCGTCCCCCAGCCCAAGGTCAACGTCTGGCGTGCCTTGGCTCAATCCCTTGGACAAGATAGTATTTGCCTGGACACCGGTGCAGCAGAGGACCCAATGTCGTCTTGCCTTGTGGGGATCCCATTCTCTCCAGGCGAGTTCCCTCCCACCTTCCAACGTCCCTTTTACCCGATTTTGGCCAGGAGCCTCACTATCCTCCCAAGTTTTGACGCCTCAAATGCCTGGAGAGACGGAGTGTTCAGGCTGGCTCCTGCAACCTCCGAGCCCACTGAATTACACCTGCTCGGCTCCGCCAATGCCTCTGTTTGTTTTCAGTTTGATTATGGTATCACCCGCGTAGAGAAGGGCAGTGAGGTGGTCCTCCAAACGAAAAAGGAATACCAGGCCAGGCAGTGGTGTCAGGCGGTTTTGAAAATCCTTGGCCCCACCACTACTGGCCGGACCCCTTACTCCCTTCCTCGGGGTGTGTTTTTAATTTGTGGAGACCGAGCGTGGGCAGGCATCCCCTCTGGCCTGGTCGGAGGGCCGTGCACTTTTGGCCGGCTGACGCTGTTTACCCCCAACATGACCCAAATTGTTAATTGGAAAAGAAATAATGTCACAGATGAATTGGGCAGAGCCAAAAGAGATCTTAAGGATCTCACAAGGATTGTGACGACGAAATTACCCATTGGTCACATTCAAAGTCCGTCGCCTTTACCATTTTATTGCCTTGGGTATCGGTGGCGAAGGCTCTAGGTGAATTGGGCCGCCTAGAGTGTTGGGTGGCTAAACAAGCCAACTTTACTTCAGCCGCGCTCTACGACCTCCTTACAGACGAGGAAATTACGAGGAAGGCGACACTCCAGAACAGGGCAGCGATAGATTTTCTATTGCTGCTCCACCACCATCACTGTGAGGAGTTTGAGGGCCTCTGCTGCTTGAACTTGTCCACCCGAGCCGAGGACGCCAGACAATCCATACGCAAGCTGCAAGACCTTGTCCATAAGGTCCAGCAAGAGACATCAGACTGGCTGGGGGACCTTTTCAAGGGTTGGGGCCTGAGCGGGTGGGCCACATCTATTTTAGAATCTGTTATAAAGGTTGTTTTGAGTTTGGTTGCTTTTTCAGTTTTCATCATGGTGATCCGCGGTCTGGTCCAAAGACTGATATCAAAAGCCACTTCGCCCAGTGTCAACCATGCCACAATGCCCGCAGAGGAGCACATCGAGCTGGGGGACCTCTCCTCGGAGGCCGAAGTAGCTGCGGATGAGGAGGGGTCAATCGTGCCGCCCGATGACCACCTATGGGTGGACGAGCCCCAGCTCGAAGAAAGCGAAGAATGGCCGGACCAGCCGCGGGTCCTCGAAGTTTAAGTTTATATGGACTCTTTTGTTCCTTTTCTTTATTTGTTAAGAAACGGGGAGATGTTGTGGTGTGTTGTTTAATTTCCCCAATTATTTCCCCATTTTATGTATTCTCCCCCCAATTTTCTGTAAAATGGTTCCTCCCTCCCCTGATTTTCCCGCCACTGCCTCCCCTGACTGTTGGTCTCCTTGGTTACCCCCTTCCCCCTCAACTGCCAGTCTCCCCTTGTTATGTAATCACCCCTCCCTTACACTCCTTATAAGTAAGTTTTTCCTCCTCCCTGGGCCCAGTCAATCACCCCCCACTCCTCCCAGGTTTCCAGAATCTTCTCCTCTCTGGGGGCTGTGGTTGGCTGTGGTCCCGGGGCTCCTCCTTTATGTTGTATTTATTGGTTCGTTTTCCTTGCCAATTATGTTTGTACCCTTCCCCGATTGGCCAGTTGGGCTCCCCTCCTCTCTCCACCCCTTGTTTTTAAAACTGTACCTCCCCCCTCATTCCTGGCCACTTGCTGGTTGGCACCCTCCCTACCTGTTCCTGTCACCGAACCTTCAATAAATCGGAGTTAGCCCCCAGCTTGTGGTCACCTCTGACTTCGTTCCGTCGCGCTTCTGCCCGCTCCGCGTAGCCAGCTCAGCCCGAGGCCAAGACGCCAAGGGGGGCTGGAAGTATATGCGCCGGGGGTGTCGGCCACCTCCCTCGTAACAGCGGCTAGCCGGACACTCGGGCCAAATACGCCCTCGCGCAAACAGGGCCCTGACTTAACACAGTTACTCTGAAAACCAGTGATGTCCTATTAATTATGTTGGTTTGCACTGAAGACATACTTTGAACTCTCTTTTTCTTTCTTTCTCTTTCATCTGTGGCAATGATAATTCATAAAATCCTATCCACTGGACTAAAAAGTATTTAAGTTTGATAACTCAGATATCTGAAACATGGTGCGTTAATGCATAGGTAATATTTTTTTCCTAGCAGTGTACAATTGTATGCAAATATTTACTTATGAGTCTCTAAAAAGTCAGAACAGAAAAGGTGACAGTCCAATGAATATCTATATATATTTTTTTCTTTTTAACTACTAAAACTGAAGGGAATCATTACTGTTATGGCAGTGCAAGATATGCAAATCACTTGCAATTTCTTTGTGACAGATGGTAGAAATATTTAATACGTCTGTTTCCAGTTTGGTTTCTAAGACCAATATATGTTGTTAAAAGATTGGAAGTTAGCCAGGAAGGAGCAAAGCTGCTTGTTTTTCTTGAAATAGCTGCTTCACTTTGGGTTGGTAGAGGCTCTTTGGAGGCAGAAGTAAACAGCTTTGTCTGTGAAATCTTTTGATCATGGCAAGGCTTGGAGAACCTGGGAGTGGATGCCTGGCAGCACAAGTGCACGTTGAAAGACCCTGCAATTTGCCAGGGTCTCTCCTACGGCATGAAGTTAATTCATCCATGAAGAAGCCTCTGTGGTGACACGGAGCAGAAAACTTTGCAAGGGCACTCAGTGAGGAGCACCTAACCCAGAAAGGCCCTAGACAGTGCTGGTCTGCAGCAAAACATTTCTTCTTCAGGAGCCCGGAGCTTCCTTTTTTCTTAGATCTTTAAACCTTTCTCACCACCCTCTCTGCTGAAAGTCTAAGCTTGTATATTATTTTAGTATTTCAGACGCATGATGGTGTGAGAGATAATAAACCTTCAGTCCCTCAGTCATGATGTTTTCACTTTCAAGATGTTTTCGCTTTAAAGCAAAAAACAAAACAAAACAGGCAGAAGGGACAGGCGAGCAGTTGCAGTCAAAAGATCACTTTTTCTTTATTTTTTATGACAATATTTGGGGAAAAAACAAATAGATAAGCACACAGCAGTAGCCATGAAACAAAGCTTTTAATGCAGAAAAAAATATAGCCTAATTCTTTTTTCATCCTCATTTGCCATTGTAATTATAATCTTTATGTGGGGAGGATAACCAGACCTCTTTACCTCTCTCTTGTGGACTTACCTGCTTAAATACAAATGTGTTTGAAGAAGACATGTTCAGACTTGAGAATCACTATAAATGTTCCACATACTCAACAAGAAAGAAAAAATAAATTCAGCAATGGTGTTGGAAAAGAAATGAAATTTAGCAAAATATTTAATTATAGTGAGTTGTGTGTGAACTGGTTTGTTAAAAAGTAGTTTTGTAGCTGTTGAAAGTGTGTTGGGTTTTGTGTGTTACCTAGCAGGTAGTCTTAGAGATTTAATAAATAATTAAACTAGTGCAAGAAGGTAAGAATGCTAAACTGTCTAGAGGCAGCATACAATGCTCTTAGAATAAGATAAGCAGAGGATTAATGATCTTATTTGTGAACCAAGGAATGTATCACAAGGGGTCTGTGACCAGGCAAGGGGAACGGGGAAACTGTTCCTTAGAGACTTTGTTGTGAATCGCATGTATAAGAGGGAAGCACCCATACGCGAATTCGGGGGCTCGGACTTTGGGACGTGAGTCCCCCAGTTCCCCGGGCCCTTAATAAAGCACCCACAAAACTTATCCGAGTTTTGTGTCATTTATCAATCGGGCAACAATGGGAATGTCAGGTTTCAAATATAGCAACTTCTTTAACTTGGAGGAGGTAAACTTCACTGGGAAAACACCGAGGAAATTTTCCAAATATACATCCTTAACTCTTGTACAAATCTCTTTCTCTTTTAGGAAATTGTCTCAGCAAATAATTCTGGGGAAAACAAAGTTTTGCTACTGGGCAAAATAGTTACAAACTGAATCAAAATATTAATTTTGCAATTTAATGGATTGAATCATTAATAAGAAAAAAATTTGGATAACTACACCAAATGTTTTCATTTTGGATCTGACTTTAGGAAGGAAAATTATTCTTAATAGAGATGCCAATTCAGAACCTTGACAATATATTAAATTACCTAAGTCCTCAGCAAAAGGCATGTGTACAGTCTTACTGGTCTCATACAACTTATTTTCTTAAATAAAATGGGAAGTTATTGGTTTTCATATATATGAAATTGTTGTAAAAGAAATTTAAATGGTGGGGCTTTTGTTTCTTTGGGTTTTCTGTGGTTTTTCCAGTGTCATTAATTTTCAGGAAAGGTTAACCCTTCCTGATCTAATTAATGATAAATCCTTTCTGCTCTAATTAATTAATGATAAAAATAATCAAAGATAATAATTTTGAAGTTTTATTGCTCTCATTGTCTTCATATAAATTCACCTTTGTTAGCATAAAACATATGATCATAATCTCTAACACTTGCAACATGCAATAAATTGTTTTATAATTTATTATATTACTTCCCCGTACAAACAGAGAATGCAAATTTACAAGTGCAATAGCATATTTTGATACTGGAAAAACATTAACTTTTCTCATGCCAGTGATGTGTTTGTGCAATTATAGTTTGATCTCTCAAAGTTTTCACCATAATCCATGATTTTCAGGGATTATAGCTAGTATACCAAATTGCTGCTCTCTTAAGTTTCGCACAGGGTACAGAGTGTGAGACTTACTGCATGCGTACATGAGATGCCTCTGAAAAATTCCTGATAATGAAGTTAGAGAATCAAACCAGACTACAATTCACTGTAAAACACCCTGGGCGGGCAGGATTCCCCAATTTGCCTCCAGATTAGTTTGATTTATGCACAGGAAGTCTGACTGTGTTTGGTTTACTGCACATGGAAATTTATAGTGGTTGTGCATGTGGTGCAGCTAGAAGTGCCTTTCTTCTCACTGAGAAAAATTTTAGATGAAAAAAGTGTCTATTTGGTTAGGCACTCAGTGAGGCACTTTACAGAGGTGAGATCACTGACTACATCGATAGAGAAAGTGAGAGGAGGCTTAACTGGGGGAGAAAAAAATTCTGTTGACACAGATTTTATGGTTTAACTAAAGCTACAGAGTATTGAGAGAAACCTGAATTACCTATCAAATAGTTCAAATGTTCAAACAAGACCAAGGGAGCTGCTGACATCCTAGCAATGCCCAGCCAAGTACCATGAGCATTAGTGTTGAATTGGCATTTGCAGAGCAATTGTGAGACTGCAAGTGAAAAGAACGTTGTACATTTTAAAGCACAGCCATTTCTGTACAAAGAACTGTTATCTGATTAAATTTAGGAATATTGAAAGGCTGTTCTGAATTAATTAGTTTAGAAATGTGTTTGGCTCACTTTATTTAAGGCACTTTGCCTTAGATCTCTGGCAGTGTGGTACAAAAGAAACCTCAAAAGCAACTTCAGATGACTAGGAAGGCAGCTTTTAAACAGGTGTTATCAAACATGCCTTAAATTGTGTTAAGGACTTCCATGCTCTAATTAGATGACTGAGTTGTGATACAGACTGCTCTCCAAGTTGAAAGCTTATTCATGTAACAACCTAATTGGAAATGTTAGCATAAATTTACTGGAGGAACTTATATTTCTGATTTTATAAATCTGTGGATTTGGGAGACTAAAAAAGAAATTAAAGGAGCCTTCGTCCTTTGTAGATGTATAAGAATTCAGGTGACTGAAATATGGCAGTATAAATGGGTAGGAAGTTAAACTAATTCCTGCCAAATACAGTAGGTAGTACAGAAGTAAAGTAAGGTAAAGAGAGCTATTTATTTCCCTAATTATCCATCTGGTGGTAAAATGCTACTGTTTTATTTTTGTTAATTTAAAAATGGTTTGCATGTGATGAAATTCTCAGGATTGTCATCACTTATTCATAGCTTTCTATGTACTTGAAGGTACTTGAATATACACTTGAATCAAATTAAAATATTTAATTAGTTCTCTGAAAAAATTCATGTGACTTATTTTCTGTCTCATTCTCTATCCAGGTATGTCTAAGGCCATACTTCAGTCACCTGAATCTGACATCTTAACTTTTAAGATCTATTCATTAAAATTATTAAAAACAAACAAGTGATATATTTGTGACATAAATTATCATTCAATTATTTTGATTCTGAGGAAGTATTTTTAACATTTAATTCTTTTTCACAGCTGCTTATTCATGATCTCATAATACTGGAAGAGTAATTGTTTTTCTAAATGAAATCTGGTTCACTAAAGTAGAGGCAAGTTTGCATTTGACTTCTGGTTTTTATATAGAATACATTTTTTTTTAATTTATTTTGCTGTTGAAAAAGAGGCACTTGAGATTTTTAAATTTTAATTGTCTTTTTCAATTTGCCAGTATATGTGATACAAGTGAACTGTGAAATACTGTTCAAAACATCTCTATCAATTCAAATCCCTTTGTTTAAAGATAAGATATATTCAAAATTTAGGTACTCAGTTCTTAAGCAAGTAAAAATCATACTTCAAAATTCTGCTTTTTTTTTTCTCTTTCTCATGCACATGAGGTTTCTACTTTAAAATAAAGACAAGCTATGGAAAGCTTAATTAATGCACTAAAGAAGAACTAGAAATAAAAGGCAATAATTTAAAAAAGAAATATTTGCATTAATTGTTTTGTTGCAAATTAATAATTTCATTAATTTAATATAGACATAAAGAAAAAAATAATTATTTATTTTTAATAATACATCATGCATGGAAACACGTCTTTTACATAACTATTTTGGAAAAAGCCCCAAAATTAAAAATACTGGCACTTCTATTTTCTGTAAGATCTCATTCAGTTCAGCTCTTGGCTTCATGCTGTGAAGTACTTTTACCAATGACCAAAAAGAAATCATAAAATCATTACTGATGAAATTTGTAAATGGTTTGAAAATTGAGAGAGTAGTAAATAATAAAGAGGATATATTACTCTACAAATTTATCTGGATCACTTGACAAGCTGAACATAATCAAACAATATCTGGTTCAATATAGCAGAAAGGGAAGTCATGCATTTAAATGGAAATAAATTAAATTGTATTTATGAGGTGAAACACTCCAGTCTGGAAAACAGTGACACCTAGCAAGAGCTGGGCTAAGATTCATCTAACTAAGCTTGAGATGAGTCTTGGAAATTCAGCCTGGGTAGAATCAATCTTTAAATGAACACATAAGACCTACTTTTTAATTGTGCTTTATATTCAGAAGCAGAAACTGTCAAGCACTTTTATGGCTGGAGAGAGAGAGACCTGTTTTTACATAATAGCCTTCTCACTGGAATACTCACCCAGAACTGCAAACTTTATTTGAAGCTCTTTTTATTCCCAGGGGGTTTGAAGATGGGGGCCTTACCAAGGTCCAAGGTCTGTGAACTATCTCAGATGGGACTGAGAATCATGAGCAAAGAACGAGATCTTAGATAATATCAGACAAGATCACAGTTGCTGAAAATTAAAGAATTAATTTCCTGGTTCAAGATCTCGTGATTGGCTCTGCTTTTTTGTACAAGATACGTAATGCATTGAATTTTCAGACAATAAATTTTAAAATCCAGTGCTTAAACTTATGGAATAAAGGTGGGTGCTTTCCTGTGTTCCTCCTATCTAGCACACGGGGGAAAAGTGTCTAAGGACATAGTAGCCATGCTTTCTTCTTTTTTTTTTTTTTCCTTTGGTGTTGCTAGTGAAATGGAAAGGCTTGAGAAGGAATGAAGAGATTCTGTGGGTCAAAATCAGTTTGCTGGAATGGGGCTGATAGCAGGGGATGGCTTTCACAGTCATGGATCCATCTCCGAGTATCAAGGACTGCTTAGAACAGTTGAGATTCAGTTGACAAAAGTGTAAATGGGTTTCCAAACTAACACAGCAATAGGGAGAAGGGTGAGTGATCAGTGTTTGCCTTTTCCTTAGAAAAATAAATGTGTGCAGGTTTTGGGAAAGTACAGCTTCTGGAAGGTGTGCTGTTCCCATTCACTAGCTAACAAACTGCCTCCTGCTCTCTTCAGAAAGTTGCTCACGCTATAATTTTTTTCCTGTGGTTTTCTAAGGCAGCTGCAGAAAAATAAGCTGTTTGAATTAATTTGAAAAATGAACTTGAATGAACTTGCTTTGGCAAACCTTTCCTCTGTGTATGTGGGAGTTGGAGTTTTCCAGAGAATGGCAATCCCAGAGTGAACATTTACCACAGAGGCACTTTAAAAGACCTCTCTTTCACTGTAAAGAAACATGAATAGCTATTAAATGCTTTAAATAGCTTAATTATATTTAATATTTTCTAGCAATTCAAATCTTTAATGAAATTTTTTGAAAAGCAGGTCACTGCTTTAAAAACTGGCTATAATCTAAGAGACATCAAAGACTTTTTTTTAATGTTCTTGTTTTATTTTTGTATCTATGAGTCCACTATTAAATTATTTGAAAGAGGAAGCTTGGAGGTTTGGCCTCACCTAGCCTCCAAATCAACCTTCTGGTTGAATTCCAGTAAATTAATTCAATTCTTACATTTTATTGCAATCTTTTCACAGGGGTAATTAGGACCTAAAATGAGATAATTCATTTAAGCAGAACCATTTCACCCCCACAGCTACTAAATTGAAATTTAGAAAATTTAGACATTATATTTTAAAAATATAAATTTGTAATTTCAGATTGAAAATTTAGATTATATTTATAATATTATGACCTTTTTTTTTACTCTGAAAAAAAAATATTCTGTTTTGTAGTGTTTTCTGACTTGGGAGCAAACAAGTGAGGTAAATAAAAAACTAAAAGGCAATAAACTTCCCTTATAGATCAGACACAAGTGTGTAAACTACTCCGTATTATTTACCAAAAAGTAAAATTAATATTTTCCTTATCTAAGACTTAGGTTTCTTATGTCATACAGTAGTGATAAAATATTTTATGAGGCATTAGGAGTAAAAACTTATGGTTGTTGTTGCAATTAGCATTGATTATGCTATACATTGTGTAGATTTTTATAAAGTGGAAGATAATCTAAATATTGAGATTCATATTATCATGATTTATTTTTAAATAATATTGTACTGACATTCAGCTCTGTAAGCTAGTGGATCTCTATACCTTTCAGTAAAACTTACTGAATTTTTCTGCCTAAGACTGTGGTCTTTGTTCTTTGTGTAACTCTGTAAAATTCCTTTCAAAAAAACCCCAGAACAACAGAATAATGCATCATACTGTCTTTTTTATTTTCTAACCTTTATAACTTTTCATGGGTTTCTATTGTTTCTTTTTTCTATATAATACCATATTAAAAAAATAATTAAATGCATTCACCACAGAATAAATTTTAAGTAGTTTGCTTTTGTGAGAATTAGACAGGAAAATATAAATATCATTAAAATAATTATAATAATACAAAAATATAAAATTATTATTAATATTTTTGGACAAACCAAATTAATTTTTTATAACCATGACTAGCTATCTATATAAAAGGCAAACTCTAAATATTAAAATTAGAGACCATGCTCCCTCTGACTTTGTTATACTCCTTTGGATTAACATATTCACTACAATGGCTGTACCCTTTTCTTTGTCACCAAAAATAAGTTTTTAAAAGTCATAAAAATTTAGATTTTATTTCTGCATTTCTTATTTTCTTTTGGTTTTTTTTTTTACCTGAATTTTCTTGATGTTTTGAATGTTTGTATATGCCTAGGTACATATTAGCAAGATCATAATATGTTGCTGCTGAATGGACCTTAGCACAGGTCCACTGGATAGATATTAATAAGAACTATGCAGGTAACCAAAGGTAGTGGTGCTTTTAAGTTGCCTCTGTAACAATGGGGTCATTTTGCTACAATTTAAGCAAAAGTTTAAATAAAATAAATGTAGGCCAAATATTTAAAAACCATGAATGTTAAAATACATTCTTTTGGCAAGCAGTACCTGTTTAGAAATACGGTTACTTTGAAATAAATGTTGCTTAAGTTGCACACCTCAAGGTCAAATAGTGTTTGAAGATGGGGGCTGTGAGAGACTGCAGGGAAAGTAGTCAGATGTAAACTTTCACACCTGGGCACTTGGCTTAAACAGATTTTTTTTGTGCAGGTAGCTTGCAAGTTCTGTGAATAAAGACATGAGATGGCCAAAGAGATAGAGATTAGGTTGTTAATATAATACTGCAAATTCTGTAGAATAGGAGGTAGAACTATTAGTAGTGTTTTGATCTTTATGTTGTTATTAGAAAATAATACTACACAGAATGATGGAAACTATCTCTACATCTGATTGGAAGTCAATTAATAATTTTAGCTAAAATATTAGCAATACTCAAGTTCAGGATTCAAAACATGCTGATAAAATTTATTTCCAAAATTCTCTAACAGATGGTGAAGAATTTTCATTTGTTTTCTACCTTACAAAAATATCAGGTTTTTTTAAAATATTCTTCATTTTTAAGTTCACTTACACTTGACGGAAAAAAATATCCAAAACTGAGAAAAAGGAGTCCAAAAATTAAACAAACTTTCATATTGAGTAGGAAAATATGTTCAAAGTACCTATTTTTGCTTTTGTTTCTGTTTTTTTATGGTCCAAACCCTGATATATATCTATTTCAGTTCTCCTGGCCATTTTCCTTTAATGCGGTCTGAGCAGTGAACATTAAATTAATCCATTGTTTACACCACTCTATCCTGGAATCCAAACATTCATTTTCAGACTTCTTGCTTGTCATAAAAGTTTATTCCATGCTATTTTCTTTGCTACAGTCATACTGCATTTCATTTCTGGATTTATAGGAAGATTTCTTTTTTAAGTATTCACAAATACTGCAGTTGTAATCACACCTGATTAGTTAGTTGAGTGCCAACTACTTTATGTGGGAACAACTGTATAATGTGAGAGCAATTATGTGATTAGTTTATTTCTTCTAAGCTTAAGCATTATCAAGAGAACAAAACCTTCATGTTATGAGGTAATTGTTTTTCAGCAACTTTATGTGTTGTCATCATGTGATATTAATTATTTTACGGTATTGTTATGCAATTGTACTGGATTCTGAAATAGGAGTCCAAATTTTTTGGAATTACATAATTTTTCACTGATGTGTGCTGGTCTTATGGACTATCTTATGGCTGTCTGTGCTGCAAGTGGTGCAGAGCTTTCCCAGTATATCAGAGAACAAGTTAGCTGTAGACCTATAATGAGTAGAGTCATTTTAGCAGAGCTGCAGCAAGCCAATTCTTCCTATCTTTGAGACGATTTCTTATGGTGTTGTGTAAGGCTGACACTTCAATGTTGTTTCAGGATCTGAGCTAGCATCTCCCTGTGACAGTGTGTCACTTCAGATAGAGGTTTAGTCTGGCTGAGAGCTGGTTAGGGGATTTCCTACACTGTGTTACATTACACAGTGTATTCATGACCATCAGTTTCATTAATATTTTATTTTGGCAGTATGCATACTGATATCCAGTAGTGTCAGGGAAAGTTTTGGTAAAACTTTAAAGCAGATTATTGCCTTTAAGATACCATATAACATTCCTCCTTTTTTTTTCAACCCTTTTTTTTTTGCCTTTACCATGCCACCTAACTAGGTAAAGCAAGAAAAAAAAAAAACCAATCCAAAAAAGCCACCCCAGAGGATTGCAGAAAGGAATCTCTGTGATTCTATGTCACTGTGCCTGAAAGTTATAACCAAAAAAATAGGTGCAGCTCTAATAACAGTACCATAAAATTTCAAAAGCAACTCATGTGGGATCCTCATTATTACTGAACTCTTGAAAAAAAACACATTTAGTTTCTGAGAAGTGAGCTATTAGGAGCTAGCTCAAATTTCCCAGTTCTCACTTGTAGTCCATTTCACAAAGTCTTATGCATTATTGTGGATTGGTTGAACCATATCTTTCATTTGAGAAAAACCCACCCCAACTAGTTTTCTGTTCAGCGTTACTGGCAGACACATATTTGAAGTACATATCAGACTGAAAATATCTTATTGATTTGAATTAACAAAGCTTGTACTATTTTCCCAGAATTTATAAATAACACAGATATGCTCTTTTGGGTCAATATAGAAACAATTTTGGTACAGTAAATGCTACGGCTACCATTCATAATGCTTGGCTTGCAATCCTGTTATTTTCCATCTAGGTTGCTGACATTAGTAATTTCATTAGATGTAACTGAACAAACTTTCATTAATGGGGAAGGAAATTTACCTTAAGCTTGTAGCACTGCTACCACAAAAAAAGATGAAACCTCCATAAGAAAAATCCTCTCCATTCAATGAGTGCTCTATGAAAAAGATGAAAAATTAGGCTTTTTGAAATAATGTTTGGTAATTTTTACTTCACTAACACTTTTGAAACATTTTGGCCGTTGCCTTGTCTGGGTAACTTGTGGCAGGTACAAATCTACTCAAGGTTCAATGTAATAAGAATAATTGATACCAAAAGCTAAGGAAAACAGAGTTATCTGTTTCCCAGCAAAATTCAACTTCCAGTAATCACATAATTTTACCCAATATATATGAATAGATGAATTACCCTTCAATTAGCATAGTAAAAATCAACATAGTAACAATGGTTCCAGTGAATAGTAATGATTCGTATCAGCTTTTAGTTAGTCTGTATATTTGTAGTAATTTATTTATGTGTTGTGGAAGCTTTTTGCTTTTGCTTGTATTAAATTTGGCCACAGTAAATGGGTTTAAAAACATAAATTATAATAAAATTCCTTAATTCTTGGTGGTTCCTCTACTTCATTTCTGGAGTTCAAAATTCATATTTAAGAATGAGTTACTAGTCTAGAAGTTAATTATAAGCTATGAGAGGAAATACCTACAACAGTTTTAAGATGAGAATCTAAAGACACTTAAATGCCATGGTTTTGTAGAGGTGTTAGGGCATGGGTTGGACTCAATGATCTTGAAAGTCTCCTCTAACCTAGTGATTCTGTGATTCTGTGAAATGTTTTCTTCACTACAATTTTTTTCTGCATATTTTCAAAATATATAAAAAAAAGCTGACAGAAAGAAAGGATACCTAGAATTATTGCTTATTCAGAGTCACGGGGAGAGCAGTGACTTCTTTCTCAGAAGTCCGTATCAGGCTCAGAGCTATTTGACATCTTTGTTGGTGACGTGGACAATGGGATTGAATGTAGCCTCATCAAGTTTGCTGACAACAGCAAGCTGTGCCATATTACTGAATTTTCTATCATCTCTTTTCCAAGACGGAGACAAACCAAGCATGCATCAGTCACTGGAGTTTTCCCCAACTGGAGCTGAAATTCAACAGTTTCTTGTCACTTGTTTTATCAGTAGTCAAAAGAAATTGATATTAATGTTGACATTTAAAAACTGACATTGTAGGAAAAAAAATAAAATGCCATTTCATTTATAGTTGTGTTCTTTGTTTCCATATGAGTGTATGTAAGTGTTTTACGCAATTTAAAAAAAACAGAATGGAGGGAATAAAATCCAGCAAACAGCCTAAAGTTTTTATATAAAAGATTTGGACTTGAAAAATGTTCAAACATATAAAGTATTCTTTCATTTATATCAGTCATCAATGTGAATAATTCAGTAGGCAAAGAAGTTGTATTGATACTTGGCTAAATAAAAAAAATAATTTCTCGTGTCAGTAACTCCTACACCCATTCATTGTACCAGCTGAAGACAGGCAGCAGACTTGGTATATATTTAATAAATAAATGCTCTAGTGTTTGTGTTCTATTACATTTCTAGGGCAGTAAAGATAAGACAGAGCATGAAACAATTTAATGCAAATATGTGACCAGTCAGATTTGCAATAAAGAAGGACTGAAACAAATAGTATTTCATTGTGCCTTGTGTTTCATTGAACCTTCTCATAGTAACTTTAATGCAAAAATCTATAAAGAAAAAAAAATCTAAAGGACATGTACTGTGCTTTATCTCAAATTAAGAGATATTACCACCACTATAGAAGACTGTCAAAAGACAGTGGTCTCCTGCTACCAAACACTGTAAACACTGAGGTGAAGCCAAGAAATTCATTTTCAAACATCGATCTTATGACAAATTTCTATTGCAATGACTTTATTTCTAATACACCAAATAATAGATGCATATATAATAACTTAATGTGATGGGTGTTGATGCTGTAAATTGACAGCAGCTTGCACTGTTATCATTGCCCTACTATGTATGGATTGACTGCAGCTCAAATAACAGGTACATGGTGACTTTGATGTATTGAAAGACTGATGTACCAATAGAAGCAGCTTTTTATCGCTAATATTACCCCTTGCTTTGACAATTCATAGAATTTTTTTCCATTATCTACAATAATTTTCTTAATATTTGTTTAAAGGTTGAAGGGCATAGGTTAATCAGCTGCCCCTTTCAAGATACCTCACATATTTATAAGCTGTTCAATAGCTGAACATAATGTGAGAAGGTGAGAAAACCACAAACTGAAATGTAAAATTTTGGAACAAATAAGCTGACAATGAGAAAAGGAAAGACAATTATCTACGTAGACTCCAAATCAACTCATTGCATGTCCTTTTGTGCAGGATTACTGATAGGGAAGAACTTTATTTTCTTGCATTACCAGAGTACAGGAATATCAGACTGTGATTTGGAGAATAACAATTCCTGTTTTTTTTCTTTGACTGCAGGTTCTGAGGCTAGTGTGTAGTGGAACAAAAGGTACTCACCATTTGTTTAATCTCAGTGTAATCCTCACTGATTTCAGTGGGATTTTGCATTCGTGAAAGAAAACCAAACCATGAAAACCAAACCAAACCAGAAGTGGCGGGGGGAAGGCAGGGTATTTCAGTTTTTGCAGGCTGCCATGAGATGAAATAGAAAATGATGGCATAATGTCTGATGACAGTAATTTTTAACAGAAGACTTTTAAGAAAAATATGAAATTTTTTATAAAATACATATTCCATTCTAAAAAGTAGGAATTCAGGACAGGCAACACAGAAATAGTTGTTGTAAACTTGAGAGTAATGAGAATTGTATTAAACACATTTTTTACTTTTTAGTGGCACTTCAACAGTATCACATCTTCTAACAGACACTAATTAATTTATGATCACAATATTCTGTAAAGATAAATTTTTGCACACGTTTCATAAAAGGATATGAGCATCAGTTATTAATATCACTTAAATTCACCCATCTTAATACAATGACTAAGATAAAACTTCGAATACAGAGATAAGTACAGGCAGTGGCACAATAAGTGCTGTTACTACTAGACAACTTAAACATCTAATATCCTATTAGAGAACATTTCAGAACTAAGTATCTTGGCATGTGGCTTCTGACAAATCTCATCATGGGAATCCCTTCCACAAGTTTCACAGGATATCTTATTTCATTTTTGAACATTGTAATTGCCCAGAAAAAGAGATGTTTTTTACCTGATTGTGTTTAAGTATATATATCCTTTTGTACATCTCCGTAGCTACAAATAGTGACTGTTTTCTACTGAACAATCTCCTGAACCAAAATGGAGAATGTAATTATTTTTTTCCTCTTCTTGTCTCTGTGATGAGCCCTTAGTGTTAGGGTTTGATCCCTGAGGTGGACAGACATAGATCAGCCTTGTTAGGCTCTATGGAATTCTAATACCTTTTATGAAAGGTTTACTTACTTTACTTTACATCATAAAGAATGATAGCAAGAAATAATCTTTTGAATGGTGTATGTAGTGGATGATAAAAATATGGTGAATTTCTAGATGGGGCACCTCATTGTTTATTTCATGGTCTTACCGCTCACAAGTTGAATACGTTGAATACTATAGATGCACTTAAAGCCAGTAGTGCAGTAGTGTAACCAAAAGAAATGTTTAGAAATAAAGGCATATTCAAAGGGATCATATTGAAGTCTTTCAGAATACAAAACACCCGCAGTGATTTCAGCAGCAGCCGTCTGTGTTGAATAGCTGCTTGTTACAAATCACAGAATTTTTTCTGGCCTATAATCATTTTTCTTCCCGGCTATAGCAGTGGATGTTAAAAGCTCAGTTCTCCTACTTTTGTCATTTTCTGTTCATTTTAGTAGTAGCATATCTTATATTTAGACTCAGAACTACCATAATAAATATAGCTACTACGGGCAGCAAGTAGTTTGCACTTCTTCAAATAGTACACATATCTATGTTATTGCATCTATAACCAAGAAGAATGCTTTTAATAGATTACTTCTAATTGAGTCTAGAATATTTGCTACCATAATAATCTCTGAGTCTTTGTAGACACAGTCTAGAAGACTGTGTGCCACACATGAGACTTCTTAAACACAGAGAACATGCAAATAAAACTGTCTTATATGCAGAGAGCAGAGGATACATCAAGTAAACTTTTGCACTTGGAAGGAAATGCACGGTAGGAACATTGATATGAGTGATGTGGTGTGAGAACTCACAGTTGACTGAAAGAAGCAGTTTGGGGATTCAAAGGTGAAATGAAACTGGGGATCAGAAGCTGGATTACTTTTTGGAAAATGGCATGGCTGGGGAGGCTCTTACATTTGTATGGATCTGAGGAACTGAATCTGTATGTTAACAAAGTCAATATAACAACCACCATTGCATTCAGTAGATGCAGGAATAAGTGTCGTGAGAAGGAGCAAAATCTTGTCATTCACTTCAGCTGTAACTAGTACAGACAGACCAGGTAGGTATTCACAAAGATACCTGTTCTATCTTTAAAAGACAAATTTATAAGCAAAAGTTCACAGTTAGCTCCAGAGTTTATCTGCATCAGCTGTTCACAGCTCCATCCTGAGAGATACGCTGAGGAAAACAATGACCAGCATACCAATATTTTAGAGAAAATATTGCTCTTGAATGGCCACATGTTTGTAACAAGCTTGGGGTTTTTTTAATTCACTAATGCTCAACATATTTGCTGTTTTCTTTTGCTATTGTAAATTTCACCATCAGTAACAGAACTTTTAGAATTTTTTATGGAAATTCTATGAAAGAATGCAAATAAGAAATGCACAAAATTTGGTTTTTCTATTTCAAGTTCCAATTGTAGCTCTAAAATGTATTTAAATTAATATATATTGACCATTGGTGACTTTGGACCCCAAAAATTTAAAAGAGATGCATGAAATTTAAAAACAAAAAAATCACAATATTCTGGTACAGTATAATAATTAATATACCATTCAGTGTGCCATCTAAAACTATAGATATGACAATTAATAATCAGAGAAAGGAAGGATTAACATAGAGATATATATATATACTTAACTCTATGTCTTGTCAGATTATTTCTCTGGATTTGTTTTTACTTAAGAATACTTCATACCTTATTAACCGATGTTTAAAAATGCACACAAACAACAAGGCTAATATAATAACTGATTTGATTCACAAAAGCTGTCATCATTTTTAAATATTCAAAGGGTTTTACATATTTGAAATAGATGTATTGAAGATGGACATCAGCTATCACTGTGTCTGGGTATCCCAGATGTTTGAGCTAGAGTGGAAATGTAAGATGCTGATTTCATAAAAGGACTTTGTTATGTCACAAATCTGATAGCAAGTGCGATAAAAATACAAGCTTATGTGAAATTTAATCATTAATTTAAAGGAGCAAAATGAGTATTGAATTCCAAATCTTTATTTTAAATCAAAAATTGCATTAATTTTAAGTAAGTTAACTATTTTTACAGGAATGACCTATTGCAATTGAAAGACTGTATGGGACTGACTATCTTATTATTAGACATAGAAAAATCATGGTCTTAAATATGATCACCACTCAATACAGGTTGAGACTACTGATTTTCATTAATATCTCTTGATGGTAGGTGAGGTTGAAAGACTAAGCGATCTTTCAGTTAAATAGCTGAAATTAATTATGAAAGACTTTTGGAAAGAAAAAAAAAGCATTATATTTTTTCTATAAGTAAATAATAATTAACTCTCCATGTGGAATATTGCCCATATTGGTTATTCAGAGTTATTTATGAGAGAATAGAAAAGAAATAAAATACTAATTTTTGAAAAATTTAGATGTTGCTCTTATTTTGTATACAATGCCCTCAGACAAATTTGGATAAAGTCTCAAATCTGTTTTAAGATATTAAGATACATTTGTCTTCAAAACCATGTATCAATGTTGAGCATAAGGACTTATGATGACAGAACAAAAAAGTGAATATTGGAAAATCAAGACAGTTCTATTATTTATGTCAACAGTTTTTCACATTTTTGTGAATGAGCAGATACAATCAGCAGAGGTAGTCAGAACTTTTTTTTCTACCCTTTTTAGGTGAGGATTAGAATCTTCAAGCTAAAGAATATCTCCTATGTGCTTCCTCTCTGGATAAATTAGTATTCAGCTCCTATATTATGTGAAGAACTTCTATCATAAAGAAATGGTAATTCAAAATGCCTTTTGCCATATTAGCGAGACAATTTTTGTGCAGGTTGGAAACTCAAAATTTAGAAAGAAGTTCTCAGCTGAATCAAAGGCAAAAATTGGTTTATATTTTCTCGTATCTCTGCAAAGCATGTTGTAGTGTACCCTGGACACAGTCTGAGTTGTTGGACAAAAGAAGCAGACCAACACAATAATTTCTTCCTCCAGCTCTGTGAATTCAATTTTGGAGTAGGATCGGAGAAATCCAGCTTAACTAAATTGAATTTGCTGAATTCAATTGGAATTAGAAAACAGTTTAAAGTTTGTACACACAAGAGCAATTTCTATACATATTTGTTGTCTGGAGTTGGTAGACCTTGGCTGCCCTCTCCAATTTTGCTTCCTTCTTCTGAAATTCCAAAGACAGCTCTATGAAAGGCCTATGACTTAAGCATGCTCATGAAAGAAATCTCAAATAAAAGTACATTTCCTTTGCAGTTGCAGCTGAAAATAATATTCTTGTTTGTTCTTTGACGTTCTACAATGTTGTGTTATTATTAGTATATAATTATTAACAAAAATAAATAGATAAATAAATATTATTTTCTCAAAGCATTCACAGCTACCTTTTTTCAAAGAGCTTTAATGAGCAATACAGTACTTATGAAGCAAAGATGTGACCCCTCCCATAAGAAAGCAAAACCAAGTAAAACTAAGAACATTCTACAGTTCTTTTCCACAAGAAAAAAGTTTACTTCACAAAAAAACACAGTATAGAACCGTGCTTTTGCTGCTTGTATTCTATCCATCATTGTATAGTAGTACAAGTACATATAGCTATCCAAAATATCAGTATTGAACTAGTTTTAATTAATGTTCTTGTTAAACAAAGCATCCAACAATAGCTCTTTTACTTCACATGCATTAGATTAGTTTCAAAGGGAATTACTAGTGTACACATAATTTAAAGGTGAATTCACAGTTTACAGAGTATTAGTACAACTATTCAGTATGAGCATGGGTTTGTTTTCTTGCTCTGTAATGTAAATCTTTCTTCTCTTGGGCCGCATTTTCTTTCAATTATTAAAAAAATAAAGGTTGCTCAACATAAACTTCCTCAGAAAACAAATAACACTGCAACCTTTGGATAATTATTTATGTCCTTAGTGGGGTTTCATTTCCTTTGAAGTCTATTCAGTTCAAGTTTTGCTGCTGACAGCCAAAACATGGTAGCTCTCTGATCAGAACAGACTACCAGCCAACCTTTCATATTCTGTTCCCCTTATTATCCTGATGCTTGTCATCATGTTTTCCCCACATCCTTTTCACAGTTGCCTATTCTGTGTGCAACCACGTACCTTGTTACCTCGCTGTGCTTCATTCAGCAGCCGAGCTGCAATAGCTTGGCCCTCAAAGGGAAAATAATGGCAGCAACATTTACGTCCATTTGGTTAAGCCATTTACCATTATGTTTTGTGGTTTAGAGAAGAGATGAAAGCCAGAGGAAAATGGTACTAAGAGAGAATAGACAAAATGTCCATGTACTGTGACAGGCCTTCAAAGGAAGGCTACACACCAGAAGGATCATTTTGCTGATTATAGTGTACTCCAAATATGATTGTGGAACACCTCTAATCACTAAGTACAGTACCTTACGCCTATCAAAGTGATAAAAATATCTCATATTATAAGATTAGATAAAAGCACAGCAAGCAAAAGTACAGTATTTTATTAGGTTTAGAAGGTTTACCTATACTGGAAGCTTTAAAAATTCTTTTCATAAAAGCTTATTAGTCTTCAGTTCCCATTTTCCCTTTCATTACAAGGAACAATGTCTCTTTGGAGAAAGACATGAAAGAATTATTTTTCCTGGCATTGCACTGGCATATCCCATCTCATAGTACTTGGTCCAATCCAGGGCATGCAAGAAAACATAAGTGGAAAGAAAACCAGGACTGCGTGTGTTTAAAAATGTGTGGGTAAGGGAAAAGGGCACCAATGTGGCTTGTCCTTAGAAATCTCAGAAAACACAATAATCTGTTGCTATTATACAGCTATAAATATATATTTCAATGAAAAAAACCCTACCTCTAAAGATCTTTATTACAGAATAAATCAGAGGGAAAGTAAAAATCTATCTACTGTTTTATAAAATTGAGAATTTCCTGCAAATTTATAATCAATTTCCATTATCTCCTGGAGGTCTTTATGATACAAGAGATCGGATTAAAAAGAGAAGAATGTTACAGTAAGTAGAAATGTTTTGTCTTTCACAGAGACAAGTCTTTAATCACATTTGTGGCCCTCTCGTGGACTCACTGCAGCAGCCTCACATCCTTCTTGTCTTGGGGGGATGCAGAGATAAACGGGGTAATCCAGGTGGGATTTCATGAGAGCAGAGGGGGAGAATCATCTCCCATTGCCTGATGGTCTTACTCTGGATACAGCCCAGGGCATTTTTGTGTCTCTGGAGATTCTTGTTCCCCAACAATCTCAAGTCCTTCTCAGGGCTGCTCTCAACTCATTCCTGTATTATCAAAAGACAATAGGTATAACTAGAAAGGTTACCTAACATCTGGAAGTTCTGAGAGACAGTGAAACTATGAAAATTATATTATTCAGAGTATGCTGAGCGTTTTCTATGGTGTACTGTAATTCAGGAAAGAATAGCAACAGTTGCTGGACCAGGCAATAGTTTTGGTGAAGAAACAAGGACATTACCAGGAGATTTTTAGACCAGTTTGTTTGGTTTCATAGCCCTTCTATGGAATGGTCTTTGGTAGACTATTTCCACTGCAAGTCTAGGTTTCAGGATGTGTCTCCTGATTATATTTCTCTGTGTACAGATAACTTCCTTGTGCTATATGCAGAAACTAGGATTTATCCCTTTAAAGGAGATAAAGGTTAAATGTTTATGAAAAGAAACCACTTGAAAAAGTATCCTGAAGTGCTCATTCTTTTGTATTGTGTTCCAAGCAATGATTTAAAACAGGTAAATATTATTTTCTTATACTTGATGTGTGGATAAGTAACACAGCTAATATTTTAATACCAGTCTTAAGATCTTTATACTGTAGAATTTATAGGAAAAGATACCATAAGGAAAAAAGTACAAGGCTCCTCGCCTTGCCTTGCCTGCAACTTGGCTCACATTGTTTTTTCTTTGCACCAGGTTTTCTGGAATAAAAAACACCAATAACAGCAGAAACAAATGGAACATCCCTGAAAGGACAAGAATGAAACTTTTTGAGTGGACTCAGATAATTACGTCAGCAACCACCCATTTTTCTTTTGTTTGAAATAATTTTTGCAGAGCTGGGTGTTTACAGCAATCCAGTAAGGCTCCCAGCTACCACCTCTGAACATGCCCCTTGAAACAAAAGCAATACTGTTTTTAACTGAGTTCAGTGGCCTGCAGGTCATCCCCAATATCAATAGAAACTTGTTGAAACTCGTTCTCAACCTTGCAAGAATCCTCAGCACAATAGCAGAAGTGAGTTCTAACTTCCTGTTTGGAAAAATAAGGTATCAAGTAAATAATGCCGTGGTGTTATTTGGCCTATCAAGTGCTTAAGGCAAGTACAGCAAAAAAGTGCTTGGAGTGTAAGATCTAAGAGTCCAGCTTTTTTTTTTTTTTTTGCTTTTTTTTTTTTCCTGTATATAATTGCCTCCATCTTGCTGGCTAGTAGAGAATAAATGGCAACGAGAGAAAAGTAGTTTATCTCCATAAGTTTTCTGGTAAGAATAATGCTCTCCAACCCACTCCATGTGGCTTTGCACAAACTGTGCTATCCATTCCAAGAAATCCTGTCATTTGTGTCAGATGTGTAGCATTTCAGAAATATGCCTTCCTGCCCTGCAGTCTCTATGGAAACCCTGTCATTCAAACAAAGCCCCTGCTTAATAAATAAGATTATATCAAAATAAAAGCTAAATTAAACATTATGAAGAGTTGCATCAAGATATACAAAACGAAATAAATGTGTGTAATTTTCCCCATCTTTAAAGGATAACTCTGGAAGCAGGAGTTGTCAGTCTGCCAAAAATCACTCCTAGTTTCCTTGCTATCCATTTGCAAGAGTTTTATTTCTTCACAGAATCAGTTAATGTGATATTATATTGGCCTGAATTAAAAAAAAACCTATTTATTTCTTTGCATACCTCGGAGAATATGAACTTGTGGAGAGCTGTCTTTTAACACCAACATGTCATTGACCATGCAAAAATCAGAATTGTTTAGGGTGGAAAAGACCTCTCTGACCATTGAGGTCAACCACAAACCTACCACTGCCAAGTCCACCTCCAAACCGTATCTAGAAGTGCCACATCTGCATGTCTTCTAAATACCTTCAGCAACGGTGAGTCCACCACTGCCCTGGGCAGGGTTTTAATGTGTGATAACCCTTTCAATGAATAAATGTTTCTTGTGGCATATTTTGACCTTGGGATTCATCGTAGCTGATCAAAGGTACTCAGCAAGAAATACCAAGAAATGTATATTTTTTGACTGAATGCAATGAAGATGGGAAGCATGCCTGGAGGGCTGTGTCCTGTCCTGGGCTCCTCCGTACAAGACAGACATGGACATGCTGGATGCAGCTCAAAGAAGGGCCACAAGGATGGTTGAGGGTTTGGAACACCTGACGTATATAGGAAGGCAGAGGGTACTGAGAGTGGTTTAACCTGGAGGAGAGCAGGTTCAGCAAGGATTTCATCCACATGCATACCCTCAAGCAGTGTGCAAAGACAGAGCTAGGCCCTTTACAGTGGTGTCCAATGACAGGACCAGAGGCATTGAGCACAGACTGAAACACAGAAAGCTCCTTCTGGATGTCAGGAAACATTGTGAGGGTGACTGATCACTGGCATAGAGTGTCCAGAGAGGCTGAACAAATTCACACCTTGGAAATATAAAAAACCTGCTTAAACATTGTCCTAAGCATTCAGCTCTGCTTTAGAGAGGAGATGATCTCCAGAAGTATCTTCAAACCTCGAAAAATTGCTCTGTGAAAGTATCAAATCTAGCTTTTTCCCCCTTGACATTGAGGAAGACATTTATTATTTTCACCTGCATGATTTTAATGTTTAAGGTTTGGTGCTCTGTAAATCCTTACAAGTAGAGAACTAGAAGATCAGAAAATCAGGACTGTGCAACATGTATCAAATTTGGAAGCATAAAATTAAAGCATGAAATATGATTTGCTGTGGTGAACTGTAAAACATTATATTATTGAATTAGAAAATGTCTGCCCCAATGAAAAATGTTTCTTGGTGAGAAATCTTTGAAGTGAAAGCCTCCCCCGTCTATGTAAGATTTGAAATAATGTACCCACTTCAGCGAAATCTCTAATTATATAGTATGAATTCCTTCATCAAAAAGCCAAGCAATTAATCAAGTCTATTACGAACTCTTCAAGCCACTCCAGCTGTATGTGAAGGAGGTGTGAAAAATTAAAGTTCAGTAATCTAAAAAAAATACTCCAGCTTTATTTCTTTCTTTGTTGGCTGTGAGTGGTTCTGGAGGATTCACAGTAGTATTCACTCTGTGGGTGATTTTTGAGATGGGTTTTCTGTTCTAAACCCAAATTATAGTCTAAAATTAAAACACAGGTTGGATTTCACATTTTCTGTGCCAAGAATTTTCTGAGTCAGACACACTAAGTAAGCTCCAGTGATTTTCTGAGTCACTTGTTTTTTTAGTATTTTTTATAATTAAAGTTTTTGAGAGACACAGTTCTAAGCAGCTGCACTAGACTAACTAGCAGGTGCTCAAGCCTCCACTTGAATTAGTTTCTGTCCTACTGTCTTAGCTATCTGGGCTGGAGCAAAAATAGCATCTGTGAGTGAACATGAGACAGATTATGATCTTTTATGTTCCCTCTACCAAAGAATGTATAATCTCAATCAAACCAATGCATCAGTTTGTGTAACAGAAAAAGAAGAAAGCAGAGATGTCAGAGAATACGCAAAATATGGTTACCTGTGGGAACTAAATATTTTAGTTTAAAGTGTCCTGTTGTTTCTTTTTAAGCATATATAGACATAAAGTTCTGAGGTCCTAACCTGCTGTAACAACTTTGGAAAAAAACCTCAAACATTCAAGGGAAAGCAAATGAGGGAGAATTAAAAAATCCTGAAGCACAAGCAACAAATAAAGTGTCAATAGACAAGGTAATGATCTGAGGAAAAGCATTTGAGTAACAAGAATGAAACAGAGTGATGACTGGAAAATAAAAAGGACAAAGAGCTCTCTGGAGTGTATTGCTTAAGTAAGAATATCAAAAACTTAGTAGTGATCAACTGAGTCTTAGAAATAAAAGATAAAAAAAAGTATGAGGAAAATGGAGCAATGGATTTTAGAAGAATATTTAGACAAAAATTAGGGAAAAAAATTAACAGCAAAACTAATATCTGAAGAGGTTGAACACCAAATTCATAAAATGAAATACTCTGCATATGAGAGAAAAAAATACAGGAAGCAGATGAAAGTTAAGAAAAAGTTTAACAGAAAAACCAGCACAGATAAAAAGGGAATAAGAAACATACATGGGAATAATTGTGGGAAAAATTTGACAATGTTCCTTTAAAAATAGCATTGAAAAAATATAGGAGTATAAATTAGGAAAGTGTTGAATGTAGTCTCTACATCATCTATTACTGCATTTAAGACATTCACCTTTTCATCCAGCATGAGAGTCTCTGAGCAGCTCTTTTGCTTGAAGTCTCATATCCCCAAGCTATCAGATGACATCTAATACTTAGGATCTGGTAAAGATATTTCTCATCATTATCTCATTATTATTTCTGTTTTATATTTCTCAACAAATTTGTTGACCTAGATTGTAAGGAAAAATTTGGCATAACTGTCTGAGTTTCTTATTCTTTCTTTCATCAATCAAATTGATTCCTTCCCTCACCTACTCATGAAACTGATGATCATTCAAGCCTTTCTCTGAGCATGACCACTTTACACTTTTTTCTGGGACTTGTGGTGGAAAAGAAAATCCTATCATCATTGCTATTCTCTCTGCAACATATTATTAAAAAAAGATTTTCTATACACTTAATATATTTTATATAAGTTCTTCTGTTTCATCTTTCCCTTCTATATTAAACAACTTTATAATAAATTGACTAATTAGAGCAAACCAAAAGAATGAACCTGTATTTCAAACAGCAGATAATTCATCAGAGTTGATGGATGTTTCTTCGACCTGTTTTTAAAGACTCTCACTGAGGAAAACTCCACAACTTCCACAGGAACATACTCACTCAATTTAGAATATGAACATGAAAATAAGTTGGCTGAAGAACCGTATTTTGGGATTGTCTGCCCTCAGGAGTTGTGGAGAACTTTGTTACTTGTTGCACACTGAGGTGCTAAATTTGCAAGTCTGAATACTGTCAAAATTTTAGGAAACATACATCACAATGAAAAACTAAGACTCCCTTAAGTTATCTAAATTTTGGCATACATAACTGAAACAATAAAAATTGCCAATCATTTTGAATTAGTATTGACAGCATTGAAAATACATCCCCCAATAAGCAGAAAACAAACAAACAAACAAATTAAAATATCTTCCAGGAGAAAATGGTTATTGATGACAAAGCTTTGGCCACTAGAATAATTTATCTACTCAGTGGAAATTCTAGTTATTAACTGTACAGTACACGTACATGGAAAACACACACAATTAATCAAGCCTGTTTCTATAACCTCAAACTGTTCCAGCTGCATGTGAAGGAGTATCACTATTTGTAACATTAAAATGTTTGTGCCTAACCAGGCTCTTTCTTCCAGAAATTCCAGTTTCTATCTTCTTTTCTTAAATCCTAAACTTGATAAACTGATTATTCCCTTTCTCTCCATATCAGCTTTCTATGGATATGAACATGGTTCAGCATGTCCTTTCTTGATTTTCTAGGGAAGATGAAAACAGTCCTTTCCACTTTTTTTTGTGTCTGATATTTTCTATATCATCCCTGTGCTTTTTAGGGGTTGGCATTTTCTTTATATCTCTCATAAAATGTTGGAAGTTTTGCTCCAATGTTTTACATGTTAAAACACTGTTCATACTTCCTAAGAGATGCCCTAGAATGTTTGCCTCTTTCTGCTAGCTACCTCATCAAAAGCCTAGCATGTGAATAGATAATTATCCTGTCTAAGCTTATAAAACTGTAGATGTCCCTATATACTTTTTTCCCAATTTTCTCCAATTTATTGCAATAATTTGAAATTCACTCCTGTCTTTCAACATCTTAACTGTCTATCCACATTTCATATAATCTGGAATAAAATCCTACTTGTAGTTTATCAGAAAGGTCATTACTGCAACATTGGATACTTTAGTATCATGTTCATTAGGGTGTCATTATTTATCATTATTTTGAAACTAGGGAAGGAATGCTTTATTAGCATTGCTCTTTCAGGCTTTCATACCAGAACAAAATACACAGATAAAGCATATACTTGATGTGGATTTATGAATTGGAAAAGGTTAGATGCATATCTGAAAGCTATCAAGGTTTCTTCTGTCACTGAAACAACTGGTGTTCTTCAGAGGCCACAAAACTCAAAGTAACATAATAATCTTTCAGTCTTCTCGGGGGAAAAAAAAAAAAGAAAAAAAAAGAAGCATATATAATGATGAAAATATGAAAACACGCATTAGTTAGATTAGTTAGATAAAGAAAATCTTATGCTGCCAGCCTGTGATATTGAGCAATGTGAGACTGAGCCTGTAAATTTCCTGGAGAATATTCTATATTTATTGCTTTGTTTTATTCCAATATTTTTACAAAAAAAATCAGTTGGTTGACACAGATTAAGAAAAGACAGAGGTTGATAATCAATTTATCTTATTGAATATATAAATGTGAAAACTTTTCTAGTCTTTTACTCTTAAACAAAAGGGTGGGTGCTTCAACCAACATGCTCTACACTAACACCTCTTGGTCTTGGAGAAAATAATTTTGTCACATTAGATTTGATCATGCTTTTTTCTTCTATTCTTAGATCTCTCTTAGACTCTTAGTCACACAAATTACTCGTATATATCTGTAAAGTCTTGTATATATCTCAGTTAGTCACCCTGAACTCTGTATTCAGTCAATGGAAAGAAACATATTAACAGAGTGAATCATAAAACTATTTTGATGTCTACCTTAAGACATTATGACTGTCTTTTTTCCTTTTATTTCTGTAAAGTGAGTCCTTATTATTAGGTCTGTATCACAGATGTCTACACTTCTTCTAATCAAATCCTTTTTTTTTTCATCAGGTTTCCTATTCCAAATCCTCTCCCCCCACCCACATCTCCCCACCTTCATTGCTCTCCTTCCCTCAAGTTCTGCAGCCACCTCCTGGATGAGCACTCCCACGTGATGTCAGGGGAGAGAATATTTCTTCTCTCTTCTGGGATTTCACATGATCCGAAGAGATTCTGCCAGGCAAACAACCAGGTACGTTTTTTCTTGTCATTTTCTCACTGACATTTGCAGAATCCATGCAGTAAACTTGCAGCAAATAAATAAAACAGTCAGGTGCTTTGCCACAGTGCTCTTAACTAGAAATGACTACTACCTATTTTTTGCATTTTTTCCCATTTGAGATGTGAGAAGAAAATGGGAGCAAAACAAAGTAAATTTAGAAATCCGTTCATTTTAACGAAAATAATTAAATTGGAGGAGAGTGTCTAATAAAAATCATGATGTGGACTTTAAAGTCATAATAGCTGACTTTTACCACAGTAAATGATTTTATGCCTTTGAGTTGGGACACTGACAAGAGCATTGAAGAAGATATCCCCAGTTTCTGTAATGTATCACCTTATGGTGGTAATGTTCTTTTATTGGCAGTCACAGAATTTAAACAACTCTCACTAATTTTGTGATGATGACTTAAGCATATTGGTTTATGTCAGAAATAGCTAGTAAGTGCAACAATAAGAATGAAATCTGTTATTTTTCTCCCTCTCGGGTTATGCTTTTTACAGAGTCTTTTGAAACAGAGTGAAACCTTACAATATTAAGTAAAAAATTCAAAATAATAAGGAAAAGAAAACACCACACAGTTCTAGCAGTACAGTATATTCTAGAAACACAAAATTTCATTTCTCCTTTGTTGCTTTACCACATATAAGGATTGACACAGGAAAGACAAGCAGTTTTGAAACATTTTTAGGCTGCAGACCATTATATTTTGCACTGCACAGAAGGCTCACTCTAAACTAATGAAATATTCCTTTTAAAATTAGTTTGTTTAGCAAAAAAAAAAAAAAACCCACAAACAAAAACAAAAACAAAAACACAAAACCAAAAAACCCAACCAACCAAAAAAAAAAAAACCCAACAAAAAAACCCAAAACCCACAGTAGTTAAAGTCTCTGGCTTCTTAGATCCATGATCTACAGAAATTATCAAAATAATTGGTAATGACAGTAGTTGGTTCTTCAGCAATATAAAAGGTACAAAAATTCTATTCACTCAGTCTCCCAAATATAAAACCTGAACTCCTGATGTAATTGAACACAAGGAAGATAAAGTTGATGTGCAGAGTCCAGAGGAAGAGATGTTCTCAAGAAAATGTAAATTAAAATACTTGAACAGCATTCATTATCAGCAAGAAAATGTTATAAATATATCTTACTCAATGTAATTGATAGTACAAAGTTCAGCATTCAATCAAGTTTTGAGAGTGTCTCTAAAATTATGGAAAATCTTAACACACTCATAGCTCCAAAAATGTCTGAAATGCAAGTTCAAGATGTGTTTCAGGTGTAGAGTTCCTATTTCAAACATGAGTGGCTGATTACTCAGCTTCATTCATTGCAAGCTAGCTGTCAAAAAGAAGGATTGTTGAAGTCAGTTCAGAAATATCTTCGTTCTCTCAGCCAGATTGAATGTCAGCTGTTTTCCAAAGCAATGAAATTAATAAAAACTACTCTGTGGTAAAGGCAAGCAATGCAGTTAGCTCAGATCTCTTCTCGTTCACCAATCTCTCAGTGTCAAAGAGAAAAATAAAGGTCTGTCTCATTGACTGTCTACCGTCCAGCTGAACACTGGTGCATAATTTGTACTTACCTGGCTTGGTTGGTTAGCTGCCAAAAGCTCATAAGAAAACTTTGTGCAGAACATGATTCCTGAGACGTTAGCTCTTGGTAAAGCTAGTTATAATAAATTAACAATAAACACTCTTTTGTATTGAACTTAATTACATTCAATTATTAAATCAAATTAAATTATTAAATATAATGTCAGTCCAGCATCTGAAGTAATTAGGCATGTTCAATTTATTATGGAACTTGCTTATGCTGCTAAATGTGTTGTGTGAAAGATTGTAATTTTCAGCCTTTCACAGAAACACCACTAATTTTGACTGTATTATTTCATTTCTTGTATATATCAGTAATGAAAGAAGTTTTGGGAAAAAATTTCATAGGACACCACTGTTAGAGCCCTTTAAATATATTTTGCTTCCTGATTGATTTCAAAACCTATGATTGCCTCTGACACCTTAGTATTCCTATTTTTTTTTTTTTTCTGGAACAAATGTATGGGACAGAGCTTTCTTTTTCATAGTTCAGAATACAAAGAATTATTATATTTCTTTCCTGTTTTTTGAATCATATTTTTTTCAGCAGCTGCTGTTTACTGTTTTATATCTGTTTATTCTCATAATTCATCTTCCTAAGATGTTTTCTTCCTTTTGCTTTGTGTTTTTTTTTATTTGTTTTCTTCATCCAAATGTTTTTCTGGTAATGCTCTTCAACAGTTTTTTGCTCAGATCAAAATGTCATCTGTGCAGAAATCAGTAACCCATATGACATCAAAAATGTGTTGCATCTTTTTCGTAAAACACTTTGTGTACTGAACACAGCCCAAATGGCGGTTTGAGAAATGGTGTTTCCCAAAGGGGTTGTTGCATGAGCACAAATATATCCTCTGTTTTTCTAAGGGCAGCTAGCATAACCCTGGTGATGTATGAAGCATAAAAAATAAACAAACTTGGCATCATCCATCACCTCCTGGACACCTCCCCTTTGAAACAAGAAGAAAATATTAGCAAAATAAGTTAATTTTGGGGGTGGGGAGGTGTGTTTACAAACTGACAAATCTGTCAAAAGTGACAATTCTGACAATTTTCCTACAATGGCCAGTGGCTATATGGACTCTAGGAGATTGATACACAGTGATTTCAGGAGTAATATTCTCATTTTAACTTTACATAGCGGAACTGCGGCAATGAAATGGGAGACCTTTAGCCTTCTTCAGTAATTTTCCATATTTTGTTATTTCTCAGGTTTTAGAGGATCTATTCAGAAAGGTTTTCAGATGTGAAGTTACCTGATTAATTTACTCTTGATTAGGCACAGGGAATAAGAAATTTTCATTTCAAAAGAAGAAGCCTTTTAATGACAAAATAATCTAATATTGACACCTTATGTCATACACATATATTTTCTCATATGTGTTATTCATAGTGAAATGAACCTCATAACTGTCAGTTCTTTCTCCTCCTCCCCTGACATTCTGTGATGCATGTCTGTGTGACATGTCTGTGTGATGCACAGACCTCATTTTACCCTTGGATTTCCTCCACCTTAATATTAAGAATATTTGGTTTAATTTGGTCAGCAGCACATTCATCTTCTTCCTGTACTATTGGTCTTTGTTCAAATTAAAAATTTCTCTAATGTAATTGAGATGCTATGTTATGAGATTGCTTGTCTTTGCAAACGTGTCATAATGATCTAATAAATTCTCATGCTCATGTTGTGTTTCAAAATGCTTGTATTTTATTTCCAAATAAAAAGATTTATCATGTTAGGGGTGATTCAGTGAAGGTAATTTCTTAGGATTTGTAAGTTCTTTTGTGGGCTTTCCTGACATCCTTATTAACTTACATTATGTTCTTTACGGTTTCACATGAATGCATTTTATCAAGCTAGAGTGCAACTTTTAGTTTAAAATGGGTGATCTTTAGTGTTTGGGAAATTATCATTGTCATCTGCAACACCTTTCTCCCTCTCTTTCTCACTGAATTGCCTATGACAGAGAGAGTCATAGTTTGGTATAAAATTTTAATGTTATATTAGTGTATTAGTGTTACATTTCTAATACATTCCAGATGTCACTGTCCGCTGCTGATATTATTGTATAAAATAGTCTTCACACATCTCTTTATTTCTGGAGTTGCAAAACTATTGGAGATTGTAGATGACCTGGATTTTTAATCAAGCTGTTTTTGTAATTGATCCTTGCTGTGTTCCAAATCAAGGAAAGCAGTTTCAGTTTCAGTTAGTGTTTGACTTGTAGCTTATTATTACAGCAACATCTTAGCTATGGTAGTACTGAGAATACTTCTATCTAGTTCATGCCAGAGATATCAAAATGATGCCACAAATTTTCTCACTGCTTCTTATTACTTTCAAATGCTGCTCTGTTGCTGATAGCCCAAACAGCTTCCATTATTTCACACAGACAACATGCTGCTATAACATAGGAGGCAATTTGAAAGAATTCACATGAATGACATTCTCAGATATGTGAATTTTGTTTAGATTCACAATAAATTTTTGCATTGCAATTAGAAAAAAGAAGTGGGGTTTTTTGTTTGCTTGTTTTTCCTGCTTTGTTTATTTTCTCTGAAAAAAAAAATTGAAAACAGATCATAATGAGTGACATGCTGGCAGCACATCACCTAATGCAGCCCATTTTCATGCTTTACAGCAAAAGCACATTGCTGCTCCTGATCCCCTTTAAGTATACGAGACCCTACAGGTCTTCTGCCAAACAATTTTCCAGCAGGACAATGCCCTACACTATACACTGGTGTATGTGAATCTTCCTTCCCACATGCAAGAGTTTTTTTCCTCTTGGTGACCTTCATCAGCTCTCCATCAGCCCATTTCTCCCACCTTTTGATGCTGCTCTGGGATGGCAGCACAACCCTCCAGAGTACCAGCCTGCTCTCCCACTTTTATGCCATCAGCAGACTTGCTGGAAGTGCACTCTGCACCATCATCTGGCTCATTAATGAGCATGCTGAGCAGGACTGGACCCAGCATTGTCCCATGAGCTGCCCTGCAGGTTACTGGTCTCCAGCCAGCCTCTGTGCCACTGAGCACCGCCCTCAGGGCCTGGCCATTCAAACAGTTTTCAGCCTAGCTCACTGTCTGCCCATCTAGCCCATACTTCAACTTTTCTACAGAGGACCTCAGGAGAGACAAATTCAAGGGCTTTATTTTAAGTTGGGCAAGCACTTCTTGCCCTTGGTGATTCTGAGCTTGCTGCTCATGATGATTTTCTCATCAGGTTTTCATGATTAACCACGAATGGGTTTTGCTTCCTCAGTGGTTTTTGAGGACCCTTATGGCTTAAGGCTATAAGATGCACCTTACTGTATACCCTACAGTCCATTGGCCTTTCCCTTCCAGTATCTTATTTTCAGGACTGGAAAAAGGAGAGGGGGTTTAGGGTGACCACAGAAACCTGATGATCTTCACTGCATAGTACCTCAGACTCTGGATTGCTCTAATAAAGAGGGTAGAGCATTATTCTTTGTTTAGCCATTTAGTAAACATGTAAAAGCAATATTAAATTTTGTTTATCCCTCTATTTGATACCTTCCCAAACGTTTTCTGGAGTATAGATGAAAAGGCCATTCAAACACCAATGATATCTCCAAGATGAAACTGTTGCTACAACTGAAAAACAGAAAATATTGCCTGCTAGATGTGTGACACAGAATTTGGATATTTCTGATGGCTTCCAGCTATGCAAAAAGACATTACAGCATGAAAATTACCCACAAGTAAAAGTATCTCTAAAAGAGAGAAATCAGCAACAATCTGTGGTCTAAGATTAGTTCCTCTGTATGTGAGAGAGATAGTATCTTACTGAGAATCTGTGTATCAACTTAATACTAATATGACAACATTTTTTGCCTAGCATGGATGATTTTCTAGAAATTGAAATAATTCAAATCGAAAGTTATGTTTGTGGGTGAAGTACAAAAGGTATATATTTCAAATATCTGGTTTGTTGTTATTTCTTTTTGAAAACAAACAAACAAACAAAAAACCAATACTTTTTCTTCATGCTGTTCATCTTTGTCCTTGCTTTCTTTCATACTTTTGGGGCATTTTTTTCTTTCATTACAAAGTTCAAGGATAGAAGGCAGTAAGAGCATTAATCTCTTAGAGTTGTGGGGCCAAATTGGTCAATTCAATTTGTACTAGCGTAAGCTCAGCATTTAACTGTGAATTTAGCATGTGAGATTCCTCCCCCCTTACACCACAGGTGAGAGAAGAATGCAGTTGAAGTAATTGCCTATTTTTTTATTTTTCCAAAATCCATCTATTTAAACTTTTATTTATAAAACCAAATTTAAAAAAACAGCACTGAAAAAATTGTAAAATATGGTAAAAAGATAAAACACTGTATTTGAAATGGTAGGTCCTTTCTGAAACTTTAATCCCTAGTCAGAAATAGGTCAATAAATTAGGACACCTGTTGAATAATGAATCATCAATAAGACTAAAAAGGAGGACCCTTTATCACATGAAAATTATAAAAGAAAATCTTCTACTCAGTAATTTACAATTCATATGATACTACTGATGGTATCTGGTATAGAAGTTGTAATTAAAAAGCTTTTTCCTGAATTATTTATTCAATTAGTTATTAGTTCAAATTATGTTTTGAAATAATTTTTTCAAAAGAGAACAAATAAGAAAGAAATGAACAAAGAAATGAAACTAAAACATTGATTATTGTTATGCAAATTTTCTCCTTATATTACAAAATAATTTCCTTTTCATATTCTGTTATATTATTTAATTGCAAAAGGTGTATTTTGAAAAAAATATTTGGGACTATATTTAAAAATATTACTAGTAAAAATGTGCAATATTTTATTTGAGATATTGCTATAAAATAATAATGGATAGTCTACTGGTCTGTTGCTGAAGATGCAAGTCATGCTCAGTAGCTTTAGTGATGTGTTCATTCACTTAGAATTGTGTATTTCTCTTTCTATGTCGGCTTCATAATATTTATAGAAAAATTATGAGAACTTTTAGCATTCTAATGGAAATCAGCCTGTGAATTCTGTAGGTTCCCTAGCAAGTACTGTTTATCTTAAATGTTAGTGTCCTAGTGTCTTAAAGAAAGCACAGGAACTCTTATTCGTTCATGTAAAGAGGGCATTTTTTTCAGAGGAACATATCCTATCGACATTTTTCATTCTTCTATCACAGAATAATAGGATTTTTCAAAACTTTTCCACATTTTTTCAAAGCCCCACCCCACTTTCTGATGGGACCTGTTGTTTCTAAATGTCATTATCAAGACTTTGTTTTACATTTTCTCTAAATGCTCTTTGAAGGTTGTGAGGCCGTAAGACTTCTGAGCACATGCATAATTTTTTCAGATCTTGAAAAAAACTACTGTGCTTGATATATCAGCTATGGATATCTCAGCAGATTTCAACTGGACAGCAAGAGCTCAACGAGCAGGACTTTGAAAGAGCAAAGCTTTATTGTTTTGAGAGATAAATGTGAAAAGTCTCTCCATGTCCAGAATCCTGTAAACAAAAGTCATATCCACATCCTACAGAGCCTAATACTGTATGTTAATGGGCCCTTGGGTAGACAGAGGCATCCTAACCTTGTGTGACAGGGATAAGGTAGAGAAGAAGTTTTTCTGTGAGCAGGGTAAGAATTTCAGACAGGAAATGAGATGGATAATTTAAAAAAAATGAGTTTATGTTTATCAAATATTTCACAATTTTACAGAAACTATTGTTTGATACCAAAAACCCTAGTGAGACTGAGATAAATAAATGGACATATTAAACTCCATTTTTTTAAACTAAATTTAATGGAAAATTATGTTAGCTATTAATTTATTTCTGAAAAGACAATTTTAACAATATTATCAGAATAGATTCAGAAATTTTAACTGTCTTGGCATACACATGCAGAAACACACACACAGAATCATGGAAGCATAGAATCATATAGGTTGGAAAAACCTTTAAGATTATTGAATTCAACTACTAACCAAAAATCCAACTAAGTAACTAAAAATTCTGCCAGTAAACTGTGTTCCCAAGTGCTACATTTTTTGCAAACTGCAGGGCTGGCACTTCCCCACATGATAGGCCTTGAAACAAATAAAATTTTAAAATATTGAATTTAAACCTCCCCTTGTACAAAACCTATGACCAAAACCTCTCAAATTCTACAAGTGACACCAGGTGAGGAGTCTGCTTCTTCCTTCATCATTCCCAGTGATTGAAAAGTTTCAGATCAGTGCCTGTGCTCCTGATCCTATACTCTGTAGTCCCAAGGCCCTGAGGTCTTGATTGATGTCAGACTTCTTTTTGCAACTTAATTTCTGCCTACAGGAAAAATGAATAATGGATAACTGTTGGAGGGACATACCAGGGTGGGAAGTTTCCTCATCATCCTTATCATCTCTTTAACCTAAACCCCGGGGAGACAGCAGAATTCCCAAAGAAGTAGATTTGGTCAGTAAGTTGGACCTCATTTTCCACTCAGGATCTCCTTCCACACAGAAGAATGCGTCTTATGATAATAGCTTTTTTTTTTTTTTTCCTCCCTTAATGGAAGTAATTTGATGAAGGACATAGTCTTTCAAACTTAAATTCATCGATACTTCCAACCTAGATGAACATCCATCTTTGTCAGTGCTCAGTTCCACTTGCAGAGCCTTCTTCATTTCTCCATGCTATGCCAGGGCACCTAGGAAGGTGGGCTTGTCACAGAGACATGCCTGCTGCACCTGATGGTAGTATCTCACCATCGTTGCCCCCTATCCCTTGAGTCAACATATTCTGCTAGGTGGAGAGAGGATAGGGAATCCATGTCCTGTCTTCCTGACTCAGGGAAGTTAGGGAGCAATTCCCTTAGCATCTCTCCCTGGTAACCCTCAGCTTACTCACCTCTGCTTCGTCACTATGTGGAGCAGTTCCTCCTGGGTGCAGCTCCCTGGGGTGTGCTCACTGATGCTTTCTGGCACTGGCACAGGAGCAGGGCACATCCTGCAGCCCAATACCTGGTGGCAGCGTGCTCCCATCACAGCTCTGTCTGGAAAGCTGCATCAGTCATGGCATGTGCAGAGTTTACACAGGATGAGGTCTTCTGCCAGTGTGATACCCTTATTCTCTGATCAAGCTGCCTGAGTTTCAGCCAGCCCTTTCTGTGCACACATCCACACAAACTGCAATGACGTCCTTGCTGATGTGCCATTAAAAATATCAGACATTTTCTCAGATTTCTCAGACTGAGATTGTTGAAGGAGTTTTTAAACTTTGCTTCATGTGATGCTAGCTACTGCCCCTTACTCCCTCTTCCCAGCTAGATCACACACTAGGGGTTCTTTAAGAAGTACAGAGGGAGAGAAGGGCACTGCAATAATGAAGTGATGCACACAAGCTGTTCTTCAAGATTGTTCTGAGACTCTCCTGTAAAAAGCTATATATTTTTAAGGAACTGAGACAGCATCAATTTTCTTCCATTTTCCCTTATAGAAAAATATTTGGGAACAAAAAGTTTTCAGTCCCACATTTGTAATAGGAAGGAAGGTTTATTTTCTCAACATCTTTGATCCCATAGTGCAGATTGGTGAACACTTACCTCCCGTGTTCAAATGAATTCTGATAGTCGGAAATAGGCTCTTAATATTGCAGATAACTTCAGTTAGATTGCTGGAGTGTTTCCTCTTCTGCAGAAAAAATAGTCTCAGATATTTTTCACATACATAAGAAGTGTTTGACTTTGTTTCAGCATACACAAATTAAAGATTTCTGTTTAAGAATAGCTGAAGCGAGCTAAAAACCTTCTAACACACCTAACATCCATCTCTTTTTTTTTTTTTTTTAATTATCCACAAGTCTCATATGAGCAGTGAACTCTTAATTCTCTTCATCTTTAAGTGTACCTTGTACATACCATGTGAGGGCAAAATTGGAACTTGAGCAAATGAAATTAAGTCGCGATAATGTTAAATTTAGAACATAAAATTGATAACAGGCTTCTAAATTCAAATCAAAATTATGCAATTCACCAGACCTGGTTGTTTGCAATACTATTGTACACTCAAAATATTACCCCAATATTATTGAATGGATAAGATACCTTTAAATCAAAACAGTGCTGTCTACAGAAAATATAGTAGTATATTAGTTTTTTTTATTCTTCTTGGGTTCTCTTTGCTTTTAAAATTTTTTGCAATGTTATAATTATAACCTTTGCAGATAACTTGCAGGCTGCTTAGACATTTAATCTTTTTTATTTTCTTTTTTTTCTCATGTAACTGCATTAGATAGCAAGCTTTCAAAGAGAACAACTCTATGCAATTAAGTTGCAACATAAGATAGAAATCTCATTAGCTCTTACCCATAGTGAGACGCTGACGGAAGTTTATTCTACATTAGTTAAGCTAAATAGTAAGCTAACATTTATCATCATTTCCCTGTGGTTCACACTATTTATAACACTCAGGAAGAATTAATATTGTGATGTAAGTGGCGCCAGAAAATGAAGCAATTTATATTGAAAATCAGAAGCACAGAAGAAAAAAGTTTTTAAACTGAAGGAGATCTGTTTTTAAAATAATTATACATGAGTGGGATTTTAATGGAATACCTTCCTGTCAAAGCAGAGTATTTTTTTCTTAATGAAGATAGTAGACAAACTTGCAAAATCCTGTAATATAATGTTCTATACTCAGTAATCCATGTTTTCAAAAGATAGCCTTCTTGGCAAAATTTTTCTAATTAGCTCTTATACAAGAACCTAATTTGTCAGAAAAGTTCAGACAATGATATGACTTGAAATTAATCATATCACATGCTGAGCTGGAAGGGACCCACAAAGATCGTGTCCAACTCCTGGGCCTGCACAGGACCACTATGGTTACAATACCACATGCTTGATTGCATAGCCTCATCCAGGAAAACTTTCCTCTTGTTGCTACAAGGAACGTGAATCCCACAAAATTTTTTTCCTGATTCAGTTACTAAAGCATAGGCATTTGAATAGGCATCCAGCACAATTTCCTACAACCTTGATGCCTCAGACATTTGTTCATACACGTCTGTCAAGCCTTGGAGGAACCCCATGTCTGAAGCAGTTTTTGGGAGCCAGTCTTCAAGACAAATAAATGATGTCAGAATCAGTGTTTTTGCTCCAGATTCAGGACATGCTAAGAAGGAATATCAGAATTAATGCATATCTTCCTTATAGGATAGCTCTCACTTATACCACCTCTCACCTCATACCACTGCAATGATTATTCTCAACATGCAGCAGCAGATGTCTTCAAAGAAGAAATAGAGCAACTCTTTTTTTTCTGCAGTGTGGAACACAGACTACCAATTTAAACAACAAGCTGCAATTTTTTCCCCTGTTTTTTCTCCCTGTCAGATACCATTTGCTCTTTCAATTCTCAGCATGCATGCCCTTTACTTTTTCTAGCTGTGTGTGAGGACAAAACTTTAAGCTTTCCAGAAAGTAGGCATGATTGTGGTCTCTGTAGGATTTTTCTCCATCCTCCATCTTCCTTCCAGTACTTACTGAAAAAAGCACTGCTTTTTTACTTTTTCATAGCAGAAAGTGCTTTGAACAACACAATGCAAGGCTAGAGCCCCAGAGAATAAAATTTTACAGTACCTTAAATGTCAGCATGTGTAATCTGCAAGATCTTCATTGTTTCCTTTCATCTGGTTTTGCAAGCATATTGCTTTATGCAGGAGAGAATGCTTATTAATAATGATATACAAGAAAGTAAATGAGACAAGAAAATAAATGAGTATTTACCAATGAGGGAGGGGAACAGCACAATCCTTACTAATTGGTTATGATTTAGGTTTAATAAACCATTCAAATAACTGCATGCCTTGGATTTGCCTTGTCAGCTGAGCTCTAGAAGCTGAGTGGCTCTTAAATTCCGAGGATGGACTAATGTTTAAAATGTAGTAGAATTGCTCGGAAATTTATAAACTTCTTTATTGGAATATAAGTGCAACATGGCAAATGAGCTATTACAAAGTACACTGACTATAGTTATTTTAGCTTTTAAAGTATGCCATGCAAAGGCTCAGCCAGTCCTTTAAATAGCTGGAGTGAAATAAGTATGTCTGTGAAGTACAGCTTCTTAATTCTCTAAAATAATGTTCTTACTCTCCTATTTCATCTGCAACTTAAATCTACAACTTAAGTTGCAAGTGAGAATATGAATAACACCACCAAGGAATGGTAGAAGTTAGATTTCATTTTCTCTGTCCTCATAAGCTGGAAGTCTTTCTGAATCAGCATGTGTCCTGTATGCAGCTTTATTTTTAATATGCACAAACCACACTGTCTCACTGACTACTGTGAGTTTGTGGAATCTCAAATTAGTTACCCTAACTGGGAGAGAGGTTTTCTAGCTTACAGAAATACACCAATATTATTCTCTAGACAAAATTTTTACAAATATCTTACTAGAACTTATATTCTTAAATCTATTATGACACATTATTAAAAAAAAAAAAAAAGACAATGAATTATCAGGAGATCAAAGGTCTTCTCTATGAACGCTATTTTGAGGACTACTGTCTGTCGGTCTTAAGAAGAGGAAGGATTCCGGCCAGTGCTGCAAAGAGCAAGAATTGTTACCATCATAATGTCTTAAAATTAAATACTATCCTAATGTGTTCCAAAACAAGAGTTCTTTCTGTTTCGCATAACTGACCCATGATTGGCTTCAAATCTATCATAAGGCCAAGATCCACGCTTGCCTTTAAAACTAAAAAAAAAGATCTAGTCAACTAGCCCTCATTAGCACTTAATTTTGATGTAACCACTGAATTTCTCTGTATTTTCTGATTGAAATTCTCTGAATGTCAACTCACTTATAGTAGACACTGAAGCAATGAGTTTTGTGCATATTGAAAAGTAAAATGAAACTTGAAATCCTCTGAATTTAAATTTGTTGAATTTTGTAGGAATTTTTCAAATCATCTCATAGTCTGGGTCTGTTCTTGAAATGCCTTCCATCTCTCCTACTATAATGTAATCAGTTCAGGAAGGACACTGAAGTGCTGGAACATGACCAGAGAAGGGCAATGGAGCTGGTGAAGTGTCTGGCACACGAATCCTATGAGGGGTGGCTGAGGAAGCTGGGGAGGAAATAAGGGTCAGGAATGGCCTAATGACTCCCTACACCTGCCTGGAAGGGGGCTGCAGCCAGGTGGGAGTCAGTCTCTCCTCCTAGGCAACAAGTGACCGGACAAGAGGATGTTTTAAAGAGAATCGGGAGAGTTTTAGGTTGGATATTGGAGAGAATTTCTTCACAAAAGGCATGATTAGATATTGGAGCAGGCTGCCCAGGGAGGTGATGGAGGTGTTTAAGGAAAAATTGATCCGGCACTCAGTGCCACGGTCTAGTTGACAGGGTGGTGTTGGGTCATTGGGTGGATTTGGTGATCTCAGAAGTCTTTTTCAGCTTAATTGATTCTGTGATTCTGTGAATCTCTTTACATATTTCATCCATTCCAACTATTAATGAAAACAAGGCAGGGGTAGGTAGATTCATGAGGAATGACACTTGAAACACCTTCTTAGGATAGGTAAGCCTTTAACAACTACTTCTGCAGAGTAAATTTTAAGAAGGTGATTATAACTTAACTGCATTTTCCTAGCTTGCTTATAAGAATGTCATGCATTGAAGTGTCAAAAAAAGCATCATAAAGTCAAGCTGTACCTAACCTCCTGCTTCTTTATTCACTTGGCCTGTTAGACTGTCAGGGAAAGAAATTAGATTAGTTTGACATGATCAGTTCTTGACAAACTCATGCTGTCCTTTTTTATCACCTTATTATCTTTGAGTACTTATAAATTGATTTCTTAATAATTTTTTTTTACAGAATCCTGCCAGAAATTTGAGTTAGACTAACATAACTGTAATGCTCTGGGTTCTGTTTTTTTTTTTTCTTCCTTTTTTCTTATTTTTATTCAACATTATTTTTCAATGTTAAGCTTATTCCTATTAGAACTCTGGATACCAGAACTCCAAAACATCATTTTCCAGGACCCTGGATATTTCTAAAAATTAATTCCATATGTTAAAAGATTAAATTAAGACTAATTTAGTCAAGATGCACAAATCAAATTTTACAGCTCTACTTTATAAAAGATAGTGCGTTCTTTCTTTTTTTTTCTGTAAAAATATTCAAAAATTTAACTTCTTCATATATATAGTTTAAAAAAGATGGGGGTTGTATTTTTATTTGTGTTTTTTTAAAGCAAAGAAGGTAGCATTTGTCGTGATTTTTACCTAATCCAAAATTTGCCATATATCCTTGCTTCTTTTTTTCTTTTTTTAAATGTCTGTCTCCTAGGGCTCTTCTGTTCTTTGCTAATGGAAAGTCATTTTTGCACCTCAGTTTCTTTGATTTTATCACTTTTTTTTCCCCTATTCTTTGAAATCTATCTTTATATCTATTTTTGATTTTTTTATCTATTATTTATTTTCACATCATTGAAGAATTTCTGGTCCTGTATTGATTTCTTAATAATTGGCTTTTTATCTTAGCTGTGGGACTATATATATTCCATTATGAGTATAATCTCAGCTTTTCCATTACTGCCAGATCCGTCGCATTTCTTTGTACATTACACTCTCTCCCTCTCTGAAGCACCTTGTCTCTTCGTTTCCTGAGTTGCCCATGTTAGATTTTCTGAATTGTATGATCTTTACTCCTTTTCTTCTACCATCAGTTCCTTAGAGAATTAATCAGTATTCACCTTTAAGTACTTTTTATTCAACTCACGTTATACCTGTAGTATCTGAGTCAGTATTTCTGTATGGCTCAGAACAAATTCTAAAAAAGCATATTCCCTACCAGCTTTACAAAGCAAAAGGAACTTTTAATAGAATACAGTTCTGACCAAGAAATCTGAAATTGTTAGTGCTGTCTTTTACCGCAGTACAATCGTTCCCTGTTCATTAGTATCTGGGTGAGCCTAAACTTTCAGCTGA